>NC_035435.2:175587465-175904344 GCF_002127325.2 Helianthus annuus | reverse complement strand
GCTTGGGTTTCACCCTCTCCATCAATAAGGTCTGGAGTTTGGACCAAAGAAAATTTATTTTTTCCAGAGATGTCAGTTTTCATGAAACTGTTTTCCCTTTCAAAAACAAGTCTCCTGATCAAATTAATACAAACTTGTTAAACCAACTAAATTTTTTTGACAACCTTGATCCTTCAAGTGATACGAATCCCGATGATGAAGAGAAGGGTGCCACTGACTCAACTACTGTGACTCAGCAACACAGTGATGCAGTTGAGTCAACTATTGATAGTGACACTCAACAATCATCAGGCATTGATGATGTGTCTGGGCATAATGAGTCTATAGGTGTTACAACTGAACCTGTGAGGGTTGAGTCTAGTAGTGTTCATGATGAGTAAAACCTTCCTGAGGGTACTCAAAACATTAGAAGATCTATTAGGTCTGCCTCGGCCCCTAAAAGATTTAATGACTTTATTGTTGGGAATGCCAATATAGTTATGGTAAAGTAGTTGATTATTCCAACCTGCCCACAGAAAATGTTTGTCTTGCTGCCATTATAAATAAAATTATTGAACCACAAACTTATAAAGAAGCCCTTAAAGATAAAATGTGGATTGATGCTAAGAATGATGAATTGTCTAAACCTATTGGTTGTAAGTGGGTATTTAAAGTAAAGTGCAAATCAACAGGTGAAATAGATAGATTTAAAGCTAGGCTAGTAGCTAAGGGATTTAACCAACGTGAAGGGATTGATTTTGAGGAAACCTTCTCCCCTGTTGTCAAAATGGTTACTGTCCGATGTGTTATTAGTCTATCTATTCAAAACAACTGGCCCCTATACCAACTTGATGTTAACAATGCCTTTCTTTATGGCAATCTTAGGGAAGATGTCTATATGACCCTTCCGGGTGGATTAAATATTAATCAACAAAGTAAAGTGTGTAAGTTGAACAAATCTTTATATGGGTTAAAACAAGCCCCACGAATGTGGAATGAGCGGCTTGTTCAAACCTTAGTCAAAATTGGGTTTGTGCAATCTAAATGCGATCATTCCATGTTCATTAAGTCCGAAAAATCTGTCTTTATTGTTCGCTTAGTGTATGTTGATGATATTGTGTTAACAGGAAACTGTGAACAGGAGATAAATAAAATCAAGAGTCTTTTAAAAAATGAATTTTTGATCAAAGATCTCGGTTTACTAAAGTACTTTCTTGGAATAGAAGTAATCAAATCTAATAACGGTGCTTGTCTTTCTCAAAGAAAGTATTGCATGGACTTGTTAAATGAATATGGGATGAGTGGTAGTAAGCCTAATAGTTGTCCCATTGATCAAAACCATGTTTTGACCAATATGACACTTAATAATTCAAAACCTGTTGATACCACACAATATCTAAAACTAATAGGTAAACTCATTTACCTATCTCACACTAGACCAGATATTGCTTAATCAGTTCATTATTTATCTCAGTTTATGCATAAGCCCACTGAGGCTCACACTCAAATCGCTTTCAAAGTGTTAAGATACCTAAAAGGTGCTCCTGGCACTAGGATCATGTTTACAAAAAGCAACATCTTCCAGTTAACTGCGTTTGCAGATTCGGACTGGGCTAAATGTGTGGACAGCCGAAGGTCTGTCACAGGTTTTTGCATCTTTCTTGGTGGATCATTGGTTTCATGGAAAAGCAAAAAACAAAGTGTAGTTTCTCGGTCCTCTATTGAGGCCAAATACATGTCTATGTGCAGTGCCACGTGTGAAGTATTGTGGCTGCTGAATATCTTAAGAGAACTTCATGTTGATGTGAATATTCCGGTTGTTTTGAAGTACGATAACACTGCAGCACTGTCCATTGCTGCCAATCCTTTCTTTCATGACCGAACTAGGCATTTCGAAGTTGATTTATTCTTTCTGAGGGAGAAAATTGCATCAGGGCTGATCAAAACTCAAGGTGTTAAGACTGAGCATCAGCTAGCTGACATATTCACTAAAGGCTTACACCCAAAAACTCATTCTGAAATGTGTAAGTCGCTAGGTCTGTCCAATCTTTTTGCACATTAAAACTGAGGGGGGGTGTTAAAAATACTTATATTTATCCAGTATAAATGTGCATTTTATATTTCCGTTATGTATTTTTATTCCTTTTATTTTTTTACCTTTTATTTATTTTGGTTGTGAGGTTTGGGCTTTCAAGGATGGGCTGCTGGTTCTATCAAAGTGGATTGCTGACTTGGGCTTATAGCCGTTGCATCCTGTTATTTGCCAGCCTGTTTGCCAGCCTGGTCTCCTGTGGTGTCGCTTAGGGTTGACAAGATAAAAGAGGGGCTTGGTCCCTTGGCTGATTCACTAGAGCATCTCATTCTCCTGCTGATCATTTCGCTGCTCTCTGGTTTGTTCCTTTATTCTCACACGTACATTCGTGAGTCTAGGGTTTGTCTATTACTTGTACCGATCATCCTGTTGGAGATCTTTTTGCTCTTTGTTCGTTGTTAAAATCTGTGATGACAGATTCGTTCAATCATTGTATTTGATTCTGAGTTTTCATAATAAAAGCATTTGATTCTTGAGTTATGACAATTACCAGTCATATGATCACACCAAAGTAAATTACCCGCAGGGAGCATATAGAAAGAGAACACACCATGTACGTGCCTCAATGAAAGTGGTGGCGCGCATGGACAAAAGAAAGTGGGCTAAAGTAACCAGCTTAAGAGAGGTATAAATTATGATTCGTACAAAGTTACGGGCCATGATATATGAATGACAAATATCTAATAGAGTGGCTGTTTATCAATAAGCATATCATAGATAACATTTCCATGAAGATAATGCAAAATCTATTTAATTGCAATACCATTGGTTTTCATAGTAGAGACATGAAGATAATATAAAATCCATAAAACCGTAGATGCATCGGGCTGAACGTATTAGAGAGCACCAAAAAACTTGTAATTCACCGGATTAAAGAAGGTAGAATTGTCGACTAGAGATAGCAAGCTAGGCGTGGTCATGTTCAAGGCATACACTTCGAGCATGGAACACTAACTTGCTGTCATACAAAACTGAATGAAAACCGACGATAAATGGTAATTTGTTGTTTGGAAGTATTTGTTTTTCATTTATACAACTATGTACTGGTAATTATATTTATTGTTTTTACTTTCGATAACCTGACATCGCATTACTACCATACCGCACCGAACAACATCGGTACTAGTACCTATATTCAATTTAATGGTTTCTGGTTTCGATAAATTTTAATTTATACGAGTCTGTTTGCAGCAATAAATGAATATCGATACCATTTATGTGATGACATGAACCAATGGATACCGTTCAAACAACATTGATGTAATACAGGTGTTGATTTCTATACCGAGTGCAATCGTCCTGGTACAGTAACGGACCAACCCGATACCAATTCAAGGCTCACGGTGATGTACCGCTGCAACGCGCGGTCAAATAACCTAGCTTATATACTATAAATAAGTAACTTTTCTATGCATATAGTGTTGTACTATATGCTTTGGGTGCTTTTCAAAAAAAAAAAAAAAAAAGGTTGAAATTTTAGTTTTAATCTAAATCTTTAAATCTTTTACAATTTTAACTTTACAAAATTGTAACATTTTACTTTAAAGTCAAATTTTTCTTATTTTATAATTTAACTTTACAACTTTTTTACATTCAACTTTGTTCTCTTATACTTTTCATCTTTCGCAAATTTCGTTTTAAGTTTCGTACTAAATTTTGTGAGTTACCACAGAGCAACGTGTGTGTGGTTCAACGTTTTTACGTTTCGTTCATAATTTTAGAACATCCATGTGTAGTTCAAGGTTTTACATCTATAGTTTTTCATTTCATAGGTTTGTCGCAACGCGTGAGTCATTGATCGACTTTGTTATTTTTTATATGTCCTGTCTTTCGGTTTCTTGCAATTTTAACCTCACAAAAATATTTTTTTACCTTTTTAACCCAAAACTGTTTATCTTTTGGAATTGAACCTCATAACGTTTTTACTTTCAACTTTGGTCTCCTATACTTTTCATCCATCCCAAATTTTCGTTTACGTTTCGTACTAAATTATGGGAGTTAACACGGCGCAACATGCGTGTGTGATTCAACCTTTATACGTTTTGTTCATAATTTTGCGAGTTAACACGACGAAACACCCATGTGTTGTTCAATGTTTTTAGGTCTATTTTTCTCATTTGACAGGTTCGTCGCAACACATGGATCCTAGATTGACTTAGTTATTTTTTTTAAATGTTCTACATTTCGGTCCATCGCTTCGTTTTAACATGCCACAACTTCAGCGTTGATGGTTGCTGACGGTTATGTGGCATTGGTGCTATTTGACATATGTTTTTACGCCGTCGCAGCAACGTGCGGGTACTTAATTCTAGTATTTATTATTTTTAAAATAGAATGTATTACCAACTAGCAGTTTCACAAACAAAACAAAAAAAAGGGGGGGGGGGGGTTGGTTTAGTTTGGACAAACCGCAAGAATCGAAAAAAAAAGTTTGGTTTTATTTTACAACCGGCTAAAATCGGCATTATGCTCTAGCCTACACTAAATACAATTGAGTGCGTTTTTAGTCGTCTTCGGCCACATACATACGTTTTCCTTTCTCAAGGTTCCTACCCACCCTTCCATGCTTAAGAGACAAAATAAAAAAGTAAGTCGACTGTACGTACTAAGAAGCAGGATATACTGATATGAATACTTATTTATGATGCCTTTCTAAATAATTAATCGATATGTTAGATTGATGACAATCCCACCACGGTCCAACATGTAGAAACATTTATTTTTCAGATTAACCTTGAAAATCTTACATGCCAATGGAATTGATGGAGCTTTAATAAGGCCAAGTGTAATGCTAGTTAATTCGCGTACGTAGTGTGTTTGGTTATTATAATATCTTGGGATTTTATTTTATGGCATACACTAGGTTAGAACCCCGTGTATTACACGGGTTGAATAAATGTATTTTTATATAACAAATAATATAAATATAAATATATATATATATATATCTTTAAAAATCTTGTTTATTATACGGGTTGAATAAATATAATTTTATTTATCAAATAATAAAACAATATATAATTAAAAATCTCGTTTATTATATGGGTTGAATAAATGTAATTTTATATATTAAATAATAAAAAATGTTGTATTTTTAGAAACCACGTGTATTGTACGGGTTGAGTAAATTTAACTTTATATATTAAATAATGAAAAAAGTTACATTTTTAAGAATCTCATGTGTTATACGCGGGTTGAACACATGTAATTTTATATATCAAACAATAAAAAGTTATATCTTTATAAACTCTATGTATTATATGGATCGAATAAATCTAATTTTATATATTACATAATAAAAAGTTATATTTTTAAAAACCCCGTGTATTACACGAGTTGCATAAATGTAATTTTGTATGGTAAAAAATATAAATGTTATATCTTTAAAAAATCACGTTTATTACACATGTTAAATAAATTTAATAGAAAAATATATCTGGTGAATACTTTTCTTGGTGTACGTAATCATTTTTCACATGATTTGCCTCCTAGGATTTTTTTGACTCGTTAACATTAATTAATTTTACCTAAGTTATTTCTAATCTCTATATTTTTAATGATATTTTCCTAACAACTTATCCATCTTTTTTCTGTCTATAGCTCCGTTTTAATCTCCAAAATAACATCTTTAATTTTACTAAATTATTTTATAATATTACCCACTCATTTAGAGAAATTATTATTATTATTATTATTATTATTATTATTATTATTATTATTATTATTATTATTATTATTATTATTAAATCTGATAAATATTTTAAAATATTAGATTATCTCCTATACGAATTATTTAAATTTATATTAAATTTAATTTTATAATTATCTTGATGGCTTCAATGAATGACATGTGTCCCTTAATTGGTTTCTTTTATTATATAGTATAGATATCATCAATAAGATTTAAAAAAAATGAAAAAAATGTAACTAAATTTAATAATTTAAATTAAATAATAATTATCTACAATTAAGAAATTAAGATATAATTTCTAACCTAGTAATTAATATAAATAAATAATAAGATATTTTATGGAATTTTATCCGTAATTTCTTAAATGTTTGAAACATATTAAATTTAATAATTTAAATTAAATAATAATTATATATAATTAATGATGGTCTAGAATAATGACAAGTGTCCCTTCATTGGTTTCTTTTATTATATATATAGATATATGCTAGTTGGTTTGGTGTTAATTTATTATCCGGGCTATTGCTTTTATCCCAAAAAAAAAAGGAGTTTACCAATGTTAAAGTTAATGTCTTGAATGAAACTAGTTTGACCTTAGGAAGTTGAAGTGCAAAAAATTGTAAGACCGTCTATAGCGAAGGCGCCAAAGCATTTGTCCTTGTTGAAGTAATTTGGATAACGCTACGATATATAATACAATAAAAACATTTATATATAGGAAGTACCAGTGGTGTATCCACCATGCTTTTATCGTATTACACCCGTCTCGTTATTTAAATCACTTACCATAAACCAATTGTCCGTGTTATAGACCAATCGTCCGTGTTATAAACCAATCATCCGTGATATAAACCCATCGTCCTTGTTTTGTATAAACAAATCGTCCGTGTTTTAATTGTGTATACTGTGGTCGTCTTGGTGAATACATTCAAGCCTGTGTTGACTCGTCCTCGACTAACAGACCACCAAAGGGTCTGTTAAAATATTCGACTAACAAACCACCACAGGGTTAGTTAAAATACAGTTTCTGTCGTTCCCCAAACTTCCCACAATCTAGTGGAAAATCTGGTACCGGGATTGTCAGTGCTATGCTACCATAACATACTACTGGTCGGCTTGGCCAAAGTTAATGAATGTTATTTGTGTCATGGATAACGCACCAACAAGTTTCCCATATTATTGAAAACTTAGTGTTATACATAAACCATAGACGTTGTTTTGAAAACTTGAAAACGGTTTAGCACATATGAATCACCCCAAAACATTTAGAAAATGTAAAAGAGGGGAGCTATGTACTCACTTGGGATTGCGTATATGTCTTGAGTAAACAAAGCTCAAGTGTTCAAGTGGCTCCTAACGTATCAGATAACTATGTGTTAGTGTATCGAGACTTAAACGGGAGATCGGATAGAAAGAGGTTTATAAGCCAAATGAGTGAATGATCTTGTGTAATGTGGTTTATTAGACCTTACATTCTGATTAGAAAGAGTTTCTAAGTGTTTTGACCCGTTTCTACTTGTTAAAATGGTTTAGGCCACTTTAACGGGCCGTATGCGTAACTATGAGTTTGGATGGTTAAATAAGTCCCTATGATAAGTCTGATATGTCAAAACAAGTTTGATTATGTTGCAACGTCATTTTAGATGTCAAAACAATAGCCTTATATGCTTAAAACTATTTTATACGCCAAAAGGGCATTTTCGGCAATTTAAAGTACATATAATCGACTTATCATATGACTAACCAAACTATATGACCATAAGTTGTAACCTCAGAGGGTTATTTCCTATATTACTATGGTCATAAAAATGCGCTTGGTTGAATCCTAAGATTGACCAAACGGGTCTGATGCGAAAGTCAAAACGGTAGTCAACCCGCTCTATTTTCGACTAAGAAATAAGCAGTAAACTAGAAATGATGAGTTAGACATGTTGGAACATGTCTAATAATGTTATAAAACTGATTTGGTGTCAAAACTTTAAGTTTTAATACCCAAAAACGTTTTCGTCGTAAAATGCACTTTTGTGCATTTTTTACTTTTAATTCGTAAAACTTTGACTCGCCATTTCGCCTACTAAACATGGTAGTCAGAAGGTGCAATCCGAAGGGATTAATACCTTCGTGATTACGATCACGTTGCAAAGTTCAATTTGAGCTTTGACTTGACCAAAATGGTCAGAACCGAAAGTCAAACAGAAAGTCAAACTCTTTGACTTTTGGCTCACAAATAGCCAAAATAATGAAAGAACTAGAGAGAGCACTTACTTGTGTTGAAGAACACTTTCAGAACTCAGTTAGGAGGCTTCCAATCAGCTGGAAACAAGCTCCAAGATAGAGAGAAAGAAATTTGAAAGGTGCAAGTTTTGAATGGCTCAAGATCAAGGCTATTTATAGTGAATTTGAGCTCACCAAATCAAGACAAGTGTCTCATGAGTCATCAAGGACTGATGAGTGTCATCACACATGTCCAAAGAAATGCAGCTGGAAGGTCAACTGCCATTTCTTCTGTGCTGGGCACTACTTACGGACCGTATGAGGTCTAGGCTTACGGTCTGTAAGCCTTGTGCTTGGCAACAGTTTTGGTTTTTGATAGTTTTGGCCCCTGGACTTATATTACCACTTGTTTGCCATTTTAACCCCTTTAACCTAATATTTAGGTTATATAAAGGTGTTAAGGCATGTGTAACTTGGATTTTGTTCTGAGATTGTCATGAATATCGTTTCGTTCGATCGTACGGTTACATATTTCGTAAATAAAATATAACATTTTATTGAATACGAAAATGAACGAAATTGTACAATGATTGAAAACCGTAATTGTCACAACAGCGTAAAGGTTCTTACTGGGATATCTCTGTTGATAGAGGTCCCACGGATGGCGCCAATGTCGAATCCCCTAACTCCGGTTGGATGTCAATAAGACTCGTCAACCCTTCGATGGGCTTTCCTGTTGACCTACAAAACAGAACACCGTTAGCCTCGTCACGGAGGGCCCCCGAGGGGGGGGGGGTAAGAAAACTTGCCGGAAATATGGAGTTATTCCGACTAGTGGGAATTACCGGAATATCTTGGTGTGAATCTTAGATTTGGTGTCTTTAATGTGATTTGGAGAATGTCCAAAATTACAGAACTTATGTGAGTAAATGCTAAAGGTATTGAATGCATACCTTGGATGATCATGGGATCACCTTATATAACCAGGTTGTCGTATCAGTTGTCGAGACTTCTTTCTTTGATCCATCAGACTTCCAAGTGCCAGCCCATATCTCTGGTTACGAGGCCTACGTGTCATCTCCTTGCTGGAAGAGAAGTTCTCACCATTAATGAGACAAGTACACATCTCGTACTTTACCGGCCGTTGCTTTCTCTTTCTTCTTACAGGTCATTAATGACCTTGCAGAGAAAACAATCTTAAAGGTTCCCGCCCTTTTCAATGCATGGCCCACCAGGAGCAATATTTGGGGCATGTTGTGGGATCCCAATAAGACCGGCCCAGACAGGGAGCCCAGTAAGGGGCCCCTATCGACAATAATCTTGATTGGTTCACTTTAAAGAATCAGAATAATAATCTGCTTTAAGTCGAACATATCAATAATCTACTTTAAGTCGAAGACATCCATTTAAAAAGCTGGGTGTGTTGATGATAAACTTTCAATGTTTTATACTAAGTAATATTTTAAAGGTTTTAAAATACTGATTTACCGCCGGTAGATAAGACATATCGTATTCTGGTTTTACGAACCTTTATCGTATCAGACACAGATCCGGTATCTTGTTTAACCAGTCGCTTCATACTGTATTTAAAACATTAGTTTTATTTGTAAAATGCCGTTCAATAAAAAAAAAAAAATAAAAGCCCTGAGAATTTGGTCTAGTGGTAAAGAGGCATCCCCTCCCTAGTGGAGACGTAGGTTTGATTCCCACTTGGGCCATTTTCAACGACCATCTAGGTGAACAGACGAATTTGGGCTTTAATCCCGAGTTCGAACATGGTGGGGGCGAGGGTTTATGGATTTCATCCGGTTCTAGCGCATAGGGGGTGGGTTACAATCTCACGACGGTCAAAGAATCGACCTTGAATATAGCTCCGAGTAGGGTGAGTTTACACGTGTGATTGTTTTCGGTTAAAAATAAATAAAGAAAAAGAATAAAAGTAAAATATTTTTAAATAGAAAACACAAAGAAATGAAAAATAACAAGTCCCCTTTCTCCGGCTAGTGGCGCTGTGCATAAAACAAAACCCCTCACAACTCACTCTCCGGACATTCTAGGGTTCCGAAACCCAGCAATAGGTCTTCATCGTCATGGCGGCAGCCGTCGTAGCCAGGTCCTTCCTCCGTTCCGCCTCCACCTCCGTCAGAGCATCAGCTCCTAGAATCTCCGGCTGTACACGCTCCTTCCGCTCTCGAAAACCCCTTTCTCATCGCATTTTCAGGTTTTTTTTTCTTCGTAACCTTCAACTTTCCCTCAGTATCTGCAATTTTGAATTTTCACATATACTCGTGTTTTGCTTAACCAGTTATTAAGGATATTTGACACCACACACACACTGTGATTCTTATTGCTAGATTGCCTTGAATGTTGTTTAGAGGAAATTTGATTGTAGCTACCAGTTTTTGTCTTACAGCTTCCAATGACTGAACCCAAAAGGAAAACAAAGTTTATAAATTGAATATCTTAGTTAGTATGTTCATTTCTACTTGCAATTGGACGGACGGGTACTTGACATGTATGCTGTTGATCATAGTTTGTTTACTAGAAACCTCATGCATAATATTGGATTTCGCTTCCTGTGTTTTCGCTTCTCAGCAGTGTTAATTTTACCGATTTTTTTTTTTGTAGTGTATAATATTGGATTTTGAGAGCCTGTTTTTTTCGTTATGCGGTTGATTAGAACATAGAAAGAAAGTTGGGTTTCCAGGGTCTTTGTTTTTAATATGCATTTCTTGCGCCAAATAACATCTAACAACTTTGTGAAAAAATAGGTCACCCGTAGAGATGAGTTGTGTTACTGTGGAATCATTCTTTCCCTTCCACACAGCCACTGCTTCTGCATTGCTCACTTCAATGCTTTCAACTGCTCCCTGTAGATATGGTTGGCTCATTGATGGTATCTATCTTTTCTAAACTTCTCATGCTTTGATTTTTTTGGTTACATGAAATTGAACTATCTATACTTGGCCATTTTGTTTCCATGCTGTGTGTAAACTTGTATTAGCATTTTTTTTAATAATTGTTTCGATTGAGGTCACATAATACACTTTTGGTAGAGTAATCATGCACTATTCCATCCAAGCTAAAGTGCCACTTGGGTAAATGGATTCCACTTTCTATAAATATATCTAATATGGTAAGTAGAATTCTACATTTTAAGCAATTTATTGCAACTTTACAAGTATAAAAACTACGGTTTCTATTTGTAAGAATGAACAATTTTTGGTTATAAAACCACTCACTCTTCAAAATTTCAATTTTCTTTTCTTGCCACAAGAAACCAATGTGATGGTTTGTTTTCTAGATATATGGTGAGGGCAATAGTTTTGACATTACCCAAAGTTATTTGATGTTCCAAGTGATTACTGATAGGCCATAACGCATGGGGCTTCGGCCCATACAAAATTAGTCTTAGGGGGTTAATTTTTAGATCAAGTACATACAGGAATTCCATAATAAAGTAACCCTATGGATAGGGTTGATTATTATGGTTGATTTGATCAAGATTATAGGATTTGATTGAGCATTGCACACAGGGTTGGCTCAAGCCATTCAGAATGAACTTTGAAAATGGGTTTTTGTTGATTAATAAAGTTTACATATTGTGCTATTTTACTTTTTTTGTTTACTAAAAGAAAAGTCTTTTACAATATGTGATATATGTGTTATATAATGGTTTAAAGGAGAACCGCTAAGTATTTAGAAACCATTTAATCCACTGGTTATTTTTCGAATCATTAGAATATATAATTACCACACATGAATATGCCATTATAGAATCATTAAAGAATTATTGGTTTCTAAGTGTTCCTAAATACTTAGTAGTTCTCATTTGAACCCGCCAGTGTGTGTGTGTGTATGCCCTAAATCTTGTTCGAATATGTTTATTGCTACATGCTTGATTGGCACATCATGGTGACACAGTTTAAATTCACGTTGCAGATTCTTAGCTCTGGGATTTTCTGAGATTTACGTAGGGTAATTTTCTGCTTTATTTTTTATTTCTTAATCTGGTTATGATACTTGATAGTCTTCTTTCAAGATTTTGTATTACTTCATGTGATGTGAGGAGACCATGCCCTTGTGCTATCGGGTCTTTAAATTACCTGGTCCGTGATTGAAAAAATATATGAATAAAACCCGCTCTTGTCACATGCGTTGGAAACTCGAAGCACCAAACATTTGTTTTGTGAGTGACTGCCGCCTGCTCTATGAGTGAGCACTGTATTTAAATGAGCCAAGGCTAAGATGCACACATTACGTAAGCAATGCGCTAGGTATCACCATAATTTTTAATATCCTGTATATGATCTAAGTGACTTGTCTAGAATAAAAAAATTAAAAAAAAAATCATCTTTTATGTACAACCCCTTGATGGACAAAATTTGCCCTCCGTGACTTTCATTCCTGAGCAGATAGAAGCGATGAACCTCTTGCCGAGTGCCTTAGGCCCTGTGCAGATTTAGGGATACAAACAGCTCATTCTTAAAGCAACGTGCGCGTGTAACCAATTTCGTTTGTTTTTTTGCTGGGTTGTTTTCAAGAAGAGGGATTTGTTAGTGTGGGTCAGGGTCAAGTTTGATTGAAAAGTTATATCAATGGTCACTTGAAAAAGTCAGTGCTTGATTAGAGCAGGTATTACTATAAATAATTTCTGGAAACACGGCCATGATACAACTCGCGTAACACATTTATTTAAATGAGCTAAGTGGGTTGACGGGTTGTAAATGAATTGTTTAAAAGTGGTGGATTGATCTTTTGTGCTGGTTGGTTTGTTCAGTCAAACGGATAGAATATCAACACGTTTAAGTAAATGAGTTGCTTATTTAATAGATTAGACATGATACACAATCGTTTTACACTTTGAAAGACGATATGTTCTGTTCGTGTTAAACAAACAAGAAATGCCAACTAACTAACCCAAGAAGAATATATGCAATCATTCTTTATTAACATTTACCAATTCATATTCCACTAGAGAGGTTGTTATCCTCGTGAAACTTGCTGGCTCAGTCACCTCAACAAGGTCCCATTTGCCAATCACATCGACCCATTAAACGTATCAATCTTTGCGTTACGAATAATTACATGCTAAAGGTGTGACAATGGCTAACCAACGTATGCTCTGTGTAAATAAAGATCATTATGAAGTTAGGGTTTTTTTTTTCTTTTGTTTTTTTTTAACTTCTATAACTATAAACTATTTAATATTTTTTTAGTTACAGATCCCAAGAATCCAAGATAAAGGTAGGGTTGTAACGTACACTAAAGATTTTTTTTTTACACCAAATTAAAATTTTACTTTAGGTTCTTACATGTGTAAGACTTCCAATTCCAAATCTCAACTCCACCAGGGATGTGCTTTTTTTCTAAGTTCTAAGTTAGTTTCTCTTCCGTCTTAAAATCTCATGGGGTCGGTGTTGAAGCCCACTACGAAATTGAGACCATGATCTGAACGCCGTTATTTCAGAAAAAAAAAAAAAAAAAAACAAATTCATTTTTTATGGGGTATACAGAAAATCTATTACGCAGATTGTGTTCAGTACTCTTATTGAACATAAAATATAAATGCAAGATTATTGCATTTTAAGTCTAAGATTTCGCTAAACCAGACCTAAAAGAAACAAAAACATGCAATGGACCATCGATAGAAAGATTAATTGTGGTTTTGTAGGAAGCAACTTTGTTTTCATCACTCAACTTGAACACAAAGCAGCCCAACAAGATAGAAGAAAAGATCTTCAGGAACCTATATGCAAAATCTCGACCCAAACAAATTCGTGGTCCGGCCTACAGAATAATAGAAACTAGGTTAATACTGCAATGAAAATATTATTATCATCTCTTACCAAATATGCAACTATAACAACAATGAATTAAATTTTCTTTTCAACATTAACTAACAGACTATCATTAATTTATTCAATTCAAATTCTACTTTAAGTAACAAAGTATTAACTAATTTGAAAGGTTAATTTTATTAAACCAACAAGAATCTAGCAAGCAAAAACAGGGAAACCAAAAATTTCTACAGAACCGTGGGGTCGAAAACGTATATACCCAAAAATTTCTATACAAAAACTACATATGTAACGCTACTGAGCGAAAAGTTTGGTTTTACAGTTTTACTTATCACTTGTACAATAAATTAGTCATACCGTTTTTTTTTTCTTATTTTTGTTTTGAACATCAATTCATATACACATTTAAATTACTTTGTAAAATCCATTTATGAGGCACATGAATAATCCACACCACGTACTTTGGTAGGGATAAATATATGAAGCGGTCAGTCATAGCTAGCTAGGTCCCTGTTTTTTAGTAGATTGGTAGGTATTACACACACTAGCTAACCTGAAAGACTGTAAATTTGAAAGGGTTCTCTGGATGGAAGACACCGCTATGATCAAGCCATCTTTCTGGTTTGAACTCATTTGCATCCTCACCCCATAGGTACTTCATCCTGCCCATTGCATATGGCATGTATGTAACCATATCCCCTTTCTTCACATTATAACCATCTGGTAGCACATCATCAGAATAGCATATCTTTGGATCCTGTATATATATATCACTCCTTATTGTTAGGAAATTATATATATATAATATAAAAAAAAAATCTCAGGCGTGATCCGATCCTTAAAATACCATTGGAACCGCAGGATAGAGTCTCATAGTTTCCGTTAACGTTGCATGAAGATAGTTCAACTTTTGGAGTGCATCCTCGGTCACACAAGAAGCAAAATCCGCAACATTAGTGATATCATCCTGCTCATTCACATAGGTTGCTTCTTTGATTTCTTTTGCAACCTTATCTTGAACGTCGGGATGTTTGCAAAGCATGTAAATGAACCAAGTCATAGTAATAGCTATAGTGTCCTTACCAGCAAGTAGAAAGTTTAGTACTATATCTCGTAAGTACTTTGTATCTCTATCATTCGTTTGCATAAACCTAGAAAGAATGTCTTCTTTCTTCAGCTGCAAGTTTCACAAATCAGGCTTCAACTCCTTTTTAATCCCGATTTAAGAGAAAAAGGATAGGGGGGTCGTCATTCAAAGTTATTAGATAATGATAATTGTTTGTTTAAATAAATGTTTATTTGAATTCCAAAGTTATGTTTACTATAAATATATAGATGTTAGACCAAATGATAGTTTTTCTTCAAGTTAATGAAACAAGAAAAGCTGGCTTGAGATTGTCCACCCACAAAAATTCATGTGTTCTTAAACCTTCACCACTTAGGCTATGCGAAACTCCTTTTTTGTCATAATTGTAGGAGGTGGTGGTCACTTAAAATCATCCTATGATTTTTGTGGGAAAACAACAAATTAATTATTAGCATATATACCGAAATATCATCCGTTGAGTCGTGCATTTGTTTAGACTTCATCTGGATCAACTTATAAACAAAGTCATCGATCAATTTGATGCTTCTCTTTAACTCTGATTCCGATCCAACATTCAAAAACTTCTTGATCTTCCATGTCGAGTCAACATGCCTTCTCATGATCGACTCGTTTGCATTATCAAATGCCGAACTAAATGCAATACCTTCTTCGCTTGTACCACTCATGTTCTCAAGATCAATTCCAAAACCAACTTTAAATACTGAATCCATCGTTGCTTTCATGATCAACTCCTGTACATACATACATACGCATAGGGCTGTAAACGAACCGAACGAACACGAACAAGGCCATGTTCGTGTTCGTTCGTTAAGGAAATTAACATGTTCATGAACTGTTCACGAACGCATACCGAACATAAGTTTATGTTCGTGTTCGTTCGTTAAGGACATTCAGTTGTTCACGAACAGTTCGTGAACAATGGCCTTGAACACAAACGAACGCAACCAAATAAAAACAAACGCAAACGAACATTTAACTTGAAAATAAAAAAATAAAAACATTGTTATCCTTAAACATTGGATATAAGTAGTTAAATACAACCACATCAAATGATAAAATCAAAACACAAGAAGTCTACTAGACCACCAAACGATGAATCAAGTTTAACTAATTTAGACATAATTATCCCCAAAAATGTCCTAGAATGTCCAAATTTTAGCTAACTTAGAAAAAAAGGGTTTCAAGTTTTCAATATATTTAGATAAAAGGTTTATTATTTATTATTTTGATATAATCAAACGAACACGAACGAACGTAAACGAACATATTACCGAACGTTCACGAACGTAGTCGAACGAACGAGACTTGTGTTCGTGTTCGTTCGCTAAGCTAACCAAACGAAATTTTGTGTTCGTGTTCGTTCGTTAAGCTAATCGAACGAACATAAATGAACTTCCCGCCGAACGGTTCACGAACTGTTGGCTGAACGTTCAGTTCGTTTACAGCCCTACATACGCATACGCGCATGAATGGGGTAAGGTAACTAATTGTTGGTGACAAAGATATATAGAAACTTACATTTATATCCATTTTTTGTTTGCTACTTGCTGCTTCTGACAATATGTTCCCTAGTTTTATAGCATACTTTTTGAAGATTATAGTGCTAAAATCTCTTAAAACTTTCATAGAGAACTGACTGCTCGATACCTTCCTTTGTTCTCGCCATTTGTCGCCATCAACAGCGAATATTCCATCACCAAGTAGTTCCTTATTGGTGTTGTATAAATACGCTCCCTGCAGTTTTTTTTTTTTTTTTGGCACAATTGTGATTTGTAATATAGAATAATACTGGTAGAGATATATATCTAGGACACATATATACCTTGCCATAATTTTCAAAATTTGTCTTGAGAATATACTCCACATTTGCAGGATCAGATGTATAAACCTCATTACGGAAAGGGCTAAGCAGTCGGTAGGTTTTGTATTTTGCTGAGAGATCAGACATGTAATGATGCAATCTTTTGTAGTTAATAAGCATACTAAGCACAGTCCCACCAACAGGATGATACTTCTTCCCATGTAATTGGTGTTCATTGTAGATATACAACAAAATAATAAGAAGAAACAAAGTTGTGATTACTGGAAGAATGAAAACTGCATTTCCGATAATATCCATCGTCATTCTGTGAGAATGTGTGTTTTTTCCCTCAAGTTCCGATTATTATTAATAGCTAGGGGTGTTCAAAAAAATCCGGATCCGAAACCGAATCCGAAATATCCGAAAATCCGTATCCGAAATATCCGAAATTTCGGATATCCGAAAATTCGGATATCCGAAAATCGGATAATCCGAATTTTCGGATTCGGATTCGGATATGAATTTCAAAAATTTCGGATAATCCGATTATCCGATATCCGAAAACTAATTATTTTTTTATAAATATATATAGTATATGAGCATTAAATTTTGTTTGAAGTATTGTAAAAGTTAGTAAAAAAGTAGTAAATAATTGTATTCGTGTGAATTTATGATTGTTTTTAGTTTTAAATGTTAGAAATTTATAAAATCGAATATAAGTTTAGTTTTATTCTATACACAAAACGGATTTTTTGATTTTTTTTTATAAATTCGGATATCCGTTTGGATATCCGAATCCGTATCCGAAATTTCGGATATCCGAAAATCGGATATCCGAAATTTCGGATACGGATTCGGATATCAATATTCACTATCCGAAATTTTCGGATATCCGATTTTCGGATATCCGAAAACCGGATAATCCGATCTTGAACACCCCTATTAATAGCCATGTCTTTGGAGATTACTTTTATCTATCATAATTAGTTGTAATAAATTCGCCAATGTGGTAGAGACACTTATCTATATATTTAATGGGTGGAGATACAATAGGAAGTTTATTTGGCTAGGAAGGCTAGGAAGTGATCTTGACCATCCATTAAGTTAATCAAGGGCTAAGATTAAATCAGGGAAATTGAAAGGAAGAAAAGAGGCGCGTGAGTTTGTTCAAGGGCATTCTACTCAATCCAAGCCAATAGCTTCTCTCTCCTCCAATCCCCCCCCCCATTTTTTAAACGTTAATAACTCTTTCATACGACATTATTTTTTTTATAAAAATTGCACCAAAAAAACGAGCGTTTTTTTTATCTTTAAAACGAGTATACTATTGCTATATTTAAAAAACAAAAATTAAAACCCAGTTGCCTAAAACGCAATAGAAAAACCACAAGTTACGTAAAACGCAATGAAAAAAAAAAAACCTAACAAATGACATTTTTCTAAAACGCAATGCACCAAAAACACAAAGAAATGACTTATTTGTAAAACGCAACGGCCAGAAAACACAAAGAAATGTCTTATTTGTAAAACGCAATGGCCAGAAAACACATAAAAATGTGTTTTTACCTAAAACGCAATGCACCAAAAACACATAAAAAGGTGTTTTACCTAAAACGCAATGCACAAAAAATACAAAGAAATGTCTTATTTGTAAAACGCAATGGCCAGAAAACGCTTAAAATGTCTGTTTTCTAAAACGCAATGGACTGAAAACACATAAAAAAAGTGTTTTACCTAAAACGCAATGCACAAAAAACACAAAGAAATGTCTTATTTGTAAAACGCAATGGCCAGAAAACACTTAAAAATGACTCATTCTAAAACGCAATGGACTGAAAACACCTAAAAATGTGTTTTACCTAAAACGCAATGACTAAAAACACTTAAAAATGTGTTTTTTTCTAAAACGCAATAGCCAGAAACCACATATAACTCTCTTATTTCTAAATCGCAGTGGACACATAAAAACCGTCTGTCACTGTGAACTGTCTGAATTGTCTACGAATTACTGTCTTCGAAATGAGCCAATTTCTGGAAAATTAATTTTTCTGATTCATTTTTAGTACAGCAATTTAATCGAAAAACCCCAGCCATGGGCTCTGCCCCTTGGACCCCGCCAGGGGCTGCCGCCCCTGGGACCCTGCTACCAGGGGCTGCCGCCCCCGGACCCCCGCCAAGATCGTAAAACGCAATGACTAAATAAAAAACCCAGATCGTGAAAATGAAATTAAAGAATTTCTTACATGGATCGAAGCCGATTTCTTCATCAATTGACGAAATTTGAATGATAGAAACACTTATCAACGCTCGAATCGAGTGATTATCTCCAAAATCACCGGAAAAAACGAGATTTTTTTATGAAATTAAACTGGATTTTCTTCAAAAAAAGCTGAAGAACACGTTGATCGGGTTTTGAATCATTGATTGGTGATGAAAATCGCACTATAATGTAGTGATTATTGAGATAGAAAGTGAAGAAATGGTTGAAGATGGTGGGTTTTGAAAATGGTGGGTTTTGAAGTTACTGGGTTTTGAAAAAGGAAGAAGGAGTTGGATTGACTAAAATACCCTTTTTCTTTATTTTAAATGTTGCCACATGTCATAATCCTATGGCTTCCTATCCTTCCTAGCCAAAATTAACTTCCTATTTGATCCTTTCCCTATATTTAATATAAGGGTTAGGTTAACGTACAATAGCCCTTATCGTACAATATGTACGCGATCATCTCAGCCGTCCGATCCGGTGCAAATTCACTTTTGAACATGCAATTTGTGCTAAAAAACCAACATGCGAAATTGCTTTATATACCAACATGCAATTTCATCATATTTACCAACATGCGAAATTGCTACAAAAAAATAACATGCGATTTCATCAAAAATACCAACATGCGAGATTGCTACAAAAAAACCAACGTGCGATTTCATAAAAAAATACCAACATGCGAAATTGCTACGAAAAACCACCGTGCGATTTCGCAATATCGTACGTATTGTACGTTAAGGGATATTGTATTTTACACTTTCACTTTAATATAATATATAATATATATTAGATTGTAATCCATTAAGAATAGCCTAATGATGTTGGTGAGTTAAATAAGGTGTAGGATTGTAGGAGGTCATGGATTTAATCCCATAGTATGCAAGTTTAACCATTCAAAAAAACATATATATTAGATTGTAATGCTAACTAGCTTCTATAATGCAGCGACTTTTAAATAGGGGTGTTCAAACTCAAGGCTCGCTCGAAACTCATTTGAAAAAAGCTTGCTCGAAAATAGCTCATTTTGTTTTCAAGCCGAGCCAAATCAGCTCATTTTGTAATCGTGTTGAGCTCGAGCCATGGTTGCTTGGCTCATGGCTCAACTTGATTACACAACTCTATGCTTGACTCGATGGATCGTATGTTTGTATGTGTGTGCGTATATATATAGGAAATGTGTGTTCATTCGTTTGTATGTGTGTGGATCGTATGTTTTTTATATTATCCATATTTGAAAAAAGATGATAATAAATTTAAAAAAAAAATTAACGAGCCGGCTCGATTGGGTTCGAGCAAGCTTAAAGTTTTTACAAGCCGAGCTCGAGATCGACTTTTCAGCTCAAAAAATTAATCAAGTCGAACTGACTCGTTTAAGTTTAAGCTCGAGCTCAGCCAGGCTCATCTCGACTCAGTTCGATTACAACTGTGCTTTTAAAACCTATCTTTTGATATGAACACATCTTATCACCTTATGAGGATCAAGTATCAATTATAATTTAACTTATGAATATTAGCAATTTTATCAGATTTTTAAATCATATATAATTTGGGTAAACTCATTTTTTTTCATGCCTAACTGGTTACAGTTTATGACAAACCATGCATAAAAATTACATAAAAAATAACAAACTTTATTTAAGGGATTGATTTTTTCACTGCTTTTTTTAACGTCAACGAATACTATACAAGTCCGGTCATCTGAGTAAATTCATTGGCGAAAGGTCATCCATGCCCTATGTATGCAGACAGTACCAGGCTCCCCCATTATTCCAGGAGAAATCCACCGCACGAAGACCCACAGTGATAAAATCTCTAACCCACCTGAAACAAATTACAAGTAAATTACACCAAATAAGACTCTAATCTATGACCTCCACATTACAAGGTGATAGAGTACCTCTTTAGTTTCAAAATTTATAACAAGGCCAATTTTTACCTAACTAGAAGTTTATAATGAGTTGGAATCAGCGAATCACTCGTAAGAAGCTAGACTCAAGCAAATACCAAATGAGTTTATTATCATAACCTTTTATGTAACTACATCTATCTTATCTAGTAAAAGTAAAATTAACTCCTTATGCATTACCATATTTTTTTTTATTATAACTGTTATTAGTTGTGAAATTACATTAGTTAGGGGATACGGAGTGGTGCGGTAAGGGCGAGCGGCAAGGGGGTTTGCCGCGCGGGAACACCGCCGCCGACCCTCCTTTGCCGCTCTGTTTCAATCTTGATCGGTGACCAAATGCCGCTGCAGTGAAGGGAGGAAAGAGAGAGAGAGGGTGTGTGTGGTGGAGTCCATGCCATCTCTCAACCAATCACACCTTTTTCCTTTTTTAAAAAAAAATTACCACTTCACCAAGTGTCTAACCATTGCCAACACTTTTCAGCATAGTTTAAACATTTTTCATTGATTGACGTGACGCACTCTGATTGGTTGATTTTTTTGTTTACCACTCTTAAGTGTCTAACCACTCCTTAGAGCATTCACATCCAGCCCTCTAAAATTATACATACATTCCACTAAAAAACAACTCCTATATCAATATATTTCCACTAAAAACAAATACTTTTTCTCTCTCATTTCTAATTAAATAATATTTTTATACCTTTATCATTATATTTTCTCTCTCCTTCACTCACAACCACTTTCAATATATATCAAAAAATTATAGTGGGTGAACAGTGTCCCCCCAAATATACAGATGAACAGTAACATTTTCTCTCTCCTCCACTCACAACCATTTTTTATACTCTTTATATTTTAAAAACCCCACACTCACAATTTAGTTCTTTGGATGTGAATGCTCTTATACCTTTACCCTTATGAATATGAACTTGTCCCATCGCCCGACCCCATAATCATCTCTCTTAACATCGATGTCGGCTGATTGGCTGAATATATTAAAAAGTATTTTCCCATTATTAATTCACAAAATTCTTTTGAGTTATTTGTACTAGGAGTGTTCAGAAAAATACATATTCGAAACCGAATTCGAAATATCCAAAAATCCGTATCTAAAATATCCAAAATTTCGGATTCGAATGTGGATTTCTAAAATTTTCGGATAATCTGATGCCCGAAAACTAATATTTTTTTTTAATATATATAGCATATATGAGCAATATGTTTAGTTTGAAATATAGTAAATAATCGGATTCAATTTATAATAGTTCGTTGTTTTTAACGCTGAAAATTTGGAAAATCGAATGTAGGTTGAGTTAAGCTATGCACGAAATGAATATTTTGAATTTTTTTTATGAATTCGGATATCCGTTTGGATATCCGAAAATCAGATATCCGTAATTTTGAATACGGGTTAGGATATTAATATTCACTATCCGAAATTTTCGGATATCTGAAAACCGGATTATCCGATCTTAAACACCCCTAATTTGTACTGTTCAATTATGTACAAGTGTTTTTAGCTTCTCTTTACAAGCGACTAAAGCATAGACAATTTGGGTAATTTGCAGAATTTATACTCACATGCATGTCACATTATACATTACACACAACTGCCACAATTACCATGCATTTTTTCAATTTCTCAGGCTAAGTTTGAAAGTAATGTTTTCTTTGATATTAATTTCCTTTATAACTAAATTACTATCACAGTCTTACTAATATTCATATTACTAATTTTATTCTTATTAAGAAATCTAAGGATTTAATCTTAATCTATTGTCCAATTATTATTTTTTTTAATTATAAGTATATGTTTAACTAATATTTCTCCACCACGGTTTAACAAAAAAAACCCTCCACCACAGTTTTACACTTTTACTATTCTTTTTTATTAGTTTTAATTGGTATATATCGATCTACTTACCCCAAGAAATGGTCCATATATATCTTACTAGAAATTGTACCAAACAGTTAAGCATATGGTACACATTTATATTAGTAAGGTCTACTATTCGTCCAATATTTAGTAACTTCTACTTTTCTTTACTTAAAAGTATTAGTATAAATACAATATAACCATTATGGTTTAGTTTGCATTTTAATAAAAGCCTATACTAATTGTTATTTTATTATTTATACTATAATCAGTTTTTACATCATATTAATTTGTAATGCAATTTAATATTCGAGATTTCTAAACACAAATTATATTAAGATATCATAAAAAAGTGGATATTATCACATTACTCTTTAAAGTCATGCAAGGATGTTAATCGTGTTTGATTTGAGGGATGACACGTTTTGAATTAGCGGATTGATTTATCCAACACGAACACAACCTATATATTTATTTGTGTTGTACCGTGACAATGCGGTGTCTTATTTACTAATTTATAAAATGAATCAAATGTCAATTTTAGCTCACAGAAAACAGCCCAATTCAAAAATGGATTATAACATTATGGCATTATGGCCTGTATAGCCCACTCTAAGATATAGATGCACATTATAGCATAGGTTTCTTTTTATTATAGTTGCTTTTTTTGGTTAAAACTAATTTAATATTATAGAGTAGGTTGTAAATGAAACTTAGACCATGGGGTATGATGGGGTTTGGGTTGGGGCATTTGTTGACACGTGGAATGGGAGCCCCCCACCACTCAAACCCACGCCCATGGGGTATGGTCGGGCTTGGGTTGGGGGCTTGGGTTTAGGGGCATGATTTTGGTTTGGCCATTGAGAGCCTGCCATGTCATTTACTATCCCGCCCCACGCCCGGCTTCAAACCCACGCCAATGGGGCCACGCTCCAACCCAAGCCCCCGGGGTAGTGCCTTGGGTGTTTTCAGCCAATCCACGCCCCAACCCAAGCCCCATACCCCATGGCGTTAGGTAGTATGAATTTAGAATAACCCTTATTCATTTGTTCTTTGGCTTAAATTTTTCATAACCCAAAACTAATTTTGAAGTATAATTTGAAAAACATCAAGCAAACTTAATTCAAGATTCATTTCCGAAGGTGGCTAAGATATTAAAGAGACTGCTTGTTTACCTCTTAATGAGGTTTTTAATAGTTCAGAATTCTTACTAGTTCAGCACTTAATGGTTCAGACTGTTGTTTCGCAACAAATGTCTGAATAGTTCAAACATTTGTCTCTGAATGGTTAAGGATTATACTGAGTCTGAATGGTTAAGACCTCCAATCTGAATTGGTCAGACATTTGCCTTTGAACGGTTAAGCATTATACTGGCTCTTAATGGTTCAGACCTCTTACTGGTTCAGCACTTAATGGTTCAAACCTCTTATTGGCTCAACACTTAACCATTCAAAAGTTGGCAAACAACCCCTAAATGTATTCATTAATTTGAATATTCTAATTTTTGTCCAAACTCAAAATAAAGCCTTCGCAAATTCATCTAAATACACTAATTCAATGGCTAAGATTAAGGGGCTGTTTGTTTACCTCTCAATGAGTCTCTTAATGGTTCAGACCTCTTATTGGTTCAGCACTTAATGGTTCAGACTGTTTGTTTTGTGAGCAGATGTCTGAATGGTTTAGACATTTGCCTCTGAATGGTTAAGTATTATACAGAGTCTGAATGGTTAAGACCTCTAATTTGAATTGATCAGACATTTGCCTCTGAAGGGTTAAGCATTATACGGCCTCTTAATGGTTCAGACCTCTTACTGGTTCAGCACTTAATAATTCAGAAGTTGCCAAACAGCCCCTAAATGATAAGAATATTCAAAATTAAATCTTATGTAAAATACGGGTATAAAGGCAAAAAAAAGTTAATATCCACAGTTTTTTTACTTTTTTATGAGTAAGTAAAACATAGTTTTTTCAGTTTCTTAAAATTTAATTACTTTATAATGCTACTAGTTATATACCTGTGTATTACATGAGGTTATATTAAAGAAATGATATAATTATATAATCTATTAAAAACTTCATATAATTAAAGTATTTTTATTATTATATAACAGCTCACACAACTAACTTGAATTTATTACACAAACCCGCCTATGTTAATTAGTAATATCGAAATACCATACTAGCTCGTGTATTACACGAGTTGAATACTGAAAAAAAAAATGTAATACACAAATATGTGTGTGTAAATTATACATTGAATTCTTTTTTGAGTTAAGAAACTCAAATGAGTCGACACAAAACATGTCACGTGTTACACTTTTTGCCAGTCAAATTTTATGACACTATTACATTTTTTCGTGTCAGATGAGAGAGAATGTGTTACAATTTTCAGTGTTACCTTTTTTTGAACTTCACCTATTACATTTTTATGGGTTGTGATAGCAGTTTTTCAGATTTTTTTGAACTTCACCAGTTACAATTTTCAGTTTTTTTTTTTTCAGAATTTACGAAGTTTTTTAATTTGAATGTAGTGCACGTAACAATATATTACATTTTTTATAAAAAGTTTAGTGTGTAACAGTTAGAGACAATTACACTTTTGTGTCAAATAAAAAGAGAGAAAGTGTTGCTCTTTTTATCATACTGTTTACAAGTTCTGAAAAACCACTTTTTTGTTCGTGTTTAATCTCCACCATAAATTAAATTGATGGATGGTGGAGATGTCGTTTCCTTAGTTTTCTTAACTCACCAAAGTTTTCTCTATATCTTTCCCCTATATATGTGGAAATGTTAATTTGAAAAAAAAAAATTAATTGAGAAGAAAAAGAACAAATGATACAATTATAAAACATTAAGGTGGTGTTTGTTTTTTAAGAAAAGTACTTCACAGCCTCTTTTGTCTTCCCCACGCAGACCACGCGCAGACGTAGGGGTCTGCAGGGTGTTTGTTTTTTAGAAGACAAATCATTCAAAAACCTCTGCCTGACCACTTTTTGGTGCAGACATGGACTACCATCTTCTCAACCCTTCTAACCTCTTCACAAAACACACAGAACCCTAACCCCTCCTCCACCTCCCTTCTTCTTCCCTGCCACCGCCACCACCTCTCCTCCCACATCACCGCCGCCACCACCTCTCCTCCCACAGCCCCGTCGTGCTGCCGCCACCACCACTCCTCCCCCAAACCGCCGCCGTCTTGCACCTGTATCACCATCTTCAACCTCCCCTGTCCACCTTCCACAACTTGGAAGCCCTTTTAATAAATTTCTTATTGTTGGAAAAACAAATGTGTGGTGTGGCTGGAGTTGGGATTAGAGAATTAACCCAAAAAAGGTATGTTCAAGACCACAGTTGTCGGCAACTACAACAGTTGCAAATTTCTTTTTGCCGGTGCTACAAATTAATTCAAAAAAGGTAGGTTCACACCATCCTTCGTCGATTTGTGTAAAAATGATAAAAGGGCTGGTTGCTGGTGGAGCTTTAATTTAATGGCAAAGCTTTGTTGGACAGAGGGGTTGTCTGTATTCGGATCTAGTTCGGATGATTGTTCGATGTTAATTAATTTTTTGTTTGTTTGATGTTAATTTTCAGTTTTTATGTTATTTTTCTTAACTTTGATGTTAATTTTCAGTCTTTGATGTTTTTTTTCTTAATTTTGTTGTTTGGTGTTATTTCTGCGGTTTGTAGAAGTTAAAAAACAAACAGTCTTCTTGTTGCAGACTGCAGAGGTTTGGTCCACCTCTTCTGCTACAGATGTCTGCAGATGTGGTCCGCAGACTGCAGACATTTTACCTCTGAAAAAACAAACAACACCTAAATAATTTTTGTGAGTTAATATTCACACATTCCTCATCTCTCTCTCTCTCTCTCTATATATATATATATATATATATATATGTATGTATGTATGTATGTATATAGGGTCGAGATTTAGAGAAAACGGTAGAAAGTGTGAGAACGGTGAGAACGCTTATTGATCGTCCGATCAAAACAATCTATGGACTAGATTGGCGCGGTGGCATTTTCGTAAATAACATCAATTTTATTACGTGGACGCGCTTCATTAAGGGTAAAAGCGTCTTTTGACTACTCCAAACAAAACGCCATCTCATGAAACTACAACGCCAAAACAAAAATCACACAGCATTCTGCTAAAAACGCCATTAGATATAAAACGCCAAACTTAATTATAGTAAAATCCCGCCTAAAAAAACCGCCAAAAAAAATCCTATATATACAACAACTCAGACCTTCAATTAAAAAACACAAACAAAAACCCCAAACGCCATATTTAATATATACCATTCGACTGATAAACGCCAGAAAACCCAAACATCAAATATATTGCTGTCAATAAAGTGTAGCTGTATGGTGTGGACAACATTGTCAGTTATCTTTCTTAACTGAGGATTAACAATGTTATCCAACACCATACAACAACACTTTATTGATTTTAGTATGATCAAATTTACAGTTTTAAGATGGTTTATTTTGTGGCGTTCTTTTTCTCGGTAAAACGCCAAAAAAGATAACATTTTGGATGAAAGGGTGTAAACTCAATAACATTTTGCTACATGAGATGGACAAAAATTATAGAAAAAGAGGCTGATTTCATACGAAAGTCGAAACAGCCAGTGAAGATGCTTCAAAAGAAGAAAGAGACTGGTGATAGTGAAGATTTGAAAGATCAATATTTATTTTGTTTAATTTTCTTTTTTTGTTGATTGTTATTTAATAAACAACGCCATATCTAATAAAAACGCCAAAAAAGGCAAATGTATTACACCTTTGGCGTTTATCAAACCATCATAAAATTACTTTGGACAAGTATTATAAAAAACTTTTTTATGTATTTTTTTTTTAATTTTCCTTTTCAGTTGATTGTTGTATAATAAAAACGCCAAAACAGCCAAAATGCTTGTTTAAGAAAAAGGCTTGGATGAGGAGAAGAGATCAATGACACTAAAGAGTGAGATGATTATAAAGTTGAAGATCAACATGAAGAAAAAGCGAAAAACCCACCCACACGTCATAGATCTATGTCCCCAAACATCCACAAAAAAGCCACTTCAACAGACGAGCAGACAAAATAATCAAACCGATGGGTTTGTTAAGTTTTACATAAAACGCCATATTTTTGGTATCGGTTCTTGTACTATTAAAGAACATACAGAATGATGACAGTGAATATTGTGAAGAGAGATCCGATTAGGATTTTTAATTTATTTTATTCGCTTGTATTTTTTTTTACTGTGGCTGAAATATAATCCAACAATTGTAAAACTCCAAAATAACCCAAACGCCAAAATTTTTATAAAAAATAATAGAACAATGGGCCAACTTGTTTAAAACGCCTTGAAAAATGGCATTCAAATAGATTTCCTGCCCCCCGGGTTCCAATGGCATACGATGTGAATAAACGCCATAAACGCCAAAATGTTGATACAATGAAACCATTAAAACGCCATTAATTATTGAAATTGGTTAACGCCAAAATTTTAAACCCCAAAAATTAAAACAATATTGGGAAAAGCGGAACTGGAAAAGCAGAAGATGAAAGGACAAAAAAGCCCTTCCGCCCTTTTCTAAGCGACGGGACACGTGTTAGGCCAGGAAGCGTTCTCACACTTTTGAGCGTTTTCTCCTGATCTCGTTTCTCTCTCTCTGTATATATATATGAGAAGAATCCGTTAGGAACCACCCTTTATTGCGAGAACCGCGAGAACCAATGTGAACACAACAAAAAATACCTAAAAAATCTAAAAAACACACAATTTTTTTAATATTTTTTGTTGGTGCACTACATCTGTCGACTTCGTCTTGGATCGAGTCTTACATTGCATTGTATAGATTAGGGCGCGTTTTACGAGAAAACAAGAGAATGTATGAGTATTAGGTGATGATTTCGCTTATTTGGACATAGGGGTTTCACTTATGTGGTCTTTGGTGATTTCGCTTTTCTGGTCATGATCATTGGAGCGAAATCTCAGACACTATATATAGTGTCACATAGGCGAAATCATGTATCCAGTCCTTGTATTCCATACCGAAGTGTTGCCGGTGTGAAGATTGAGCTGTAATCGTTGTCATATCAATACAATCAGTAGATTAAGTGAAGAATCAGCTTTTCTTAGCTTTGTTTCTTGTTTTCCGCACCTGAAACAGTGTAGAACACCTCTGAATGACTCGTTCGGGTCAGATCGCGATCCTACAATTGGTATCAGAGCTCAGGAGGAGGAGTTCTGCAGAGATTAGTTGTATTTCATCGAGATTTCTTACTTCTACACCTTCTTTCATCATTTCAGAAAGTTTTACCGGTCAAAATTCGCTCAAAATTTCACAGATCATAGACAAATGGACATAGACAAACCCTGGAAAGTTTGACACTGAAATTCGGACTAAAAATGGACCAAATTACCTTCGGACTTGATTTCGCTCATACGGACATTGTGTAATTTCGCTCATTTGAACACCTGATTTCGCTTTTGTGAACCTACAAAACCCTAATTTCACTCTTGTGTCACTGAATTGAGGGATTTCGCTTTTTGGAACATCAGGTTTCGCTCATAGAACATCTGATTTCGCTGATAAGGTCACTCAATATACCTGATTTCGCTCTTAAGTACATTCAAAACCCTAATTTCGCTTTTAAGGACTTATGGGATTTCGCTTTTAAGTACACAAACCTCTGATTTCGCTTATCTGTCACTGATTTTGAAAAACGTGCTAAGTCATCATGGATACCGAGTTCTATAACGCGTTTGCAACATCGTCTGGTCCAGCTGCTATTGTTCAAGCCATGAGTTTAGAAAATGAGACGGGAACCACCCAAAAGCCCCCGAAATTGATGAGTATCGAAGAATACTACAGGTGGAAAGATAGATTCAAGAACTGGGTACAGGCAAACCATCTCAGGTCTTGGGAATGTATTCTGAAGAAATACGTGTTGCCTCGAACAGATTTGCAGGTTCTTAAAGAGTTATCAGAATTCCCAGATCAAGAACGGGTTATGTACAAAGCTGAGAAAATGATGATAAGTCTGTTGCAACAAGCTATCAAAGAAGACATATTCATATTGCTTCAGCATGACAAAATTGCAAAATCGATCTGGGATGCACTTAAAGTCAAATTTGAGGGTAGTGAAAATATGATAAAGAGCAAGAAGGCGCTGCTAAAGAAAGAATTTGATTTGTTCAGCAGTTTACCGGGAGAGGATACAAAGAAGCTGATTGAACGTTACTGCACCTAGTGCGATCAATGTCGATGTTGAGTACTACCAAAGATCGTGAAGAGTGGGTAGACAAGTTAGCTGATGCGTTACCTCAGAAAGAGTGGGGAACGTACTTGATGATTCTGAAGAATACCGGTGTTTATGATGGGTTGACTATATCTCAGTTTATTGAAAAGATCGAGAGTCAGGATTTAGAACAGCAGAAGATCGCTAGGATGAACAGTCCGAGTGGTCAACAGGATGTAAAAATGTACTATAAGGGTAGTATTCTGGTTCCAGAAGCTGAGAGGAGTCCGAAAATCCAAACTGCGTTTAGTGCTAGGGATTCATCAGAAAAAGCTGATCAGGGATCAAACAAAAGCAGCAGTGGATTCTCATCATTTCCAAGTGTCAATCCCAAAGAGTCAAATACAAGTTTTCAGTCTCAGAGCACAAAGACAGGAAATGGTTACGTGATTCAGTGCAACATCGCTCTAAATCTTCCAGAAGGTCAAAGTTTTTCGGAAGAAACTGCTAAAGACCACATGGCTCTACTTGGTTCTGTGTTGTTATCTTATGAAGGGCTAGTAGTGTAACACCCCCTGTTTTCGAATGTCAAAGTCAAAGTCAAAGTCCAAGTCAACTTTGACTTCTTTGACTGTTAATGTTCTTTTTATTTTTGCATTATGTGGAGTAAGTGTTGTATAAATGAAATGATCGAATGTTTAATCAATGCGACCGATTTACGACTGTGGAATGCTGTCTACCTGCCTTAACGACGTAGTACTATAGTTTGGACTTAGCACCCGTTCACACGGGGGTTGTTAAGGACAATTACTTGCATGGATTACGGTGGTAACCATGTATTGCGAACCGTCTCGGACGGTCAACCCGCAGTCATTGGTATCGATAGGTCCATGTCGATAATTAACATGCTTCGTTTTCCTCTGTGTACGTGCTGGTTATGCGTAAACTATTCGAACTCTATATGCTATTATCAAACTTGTATGCTCACCTTTACATTTCATGTATTGACTTTATTTTAACGTATGTGACAGGTGCTTAAGTTGCTAGGATGCTTAGGTGCGTGGTGATGAAATCGAGGCTAGGGAGTCTAGAAATAACAAACAATTGTCTGTAATAATAAATCTGAGTTGTCGGAACAGAACTTCTTGTTTGGATGATTATCTGTAATAATATGTTTGTTTATTCGGGATACGGTATGGGACGTATCTTTAACTGGATTATATAAATAGTTGTTATGGAAACTTCTGAACAATCTGTTTCGCTCAGTGCCGCGCCCCGATGATTCCGCCATCGGTTGGGGTGTGACAAGTAGTTGGTCGGATCGGAAATCCTATGCTCACAAAGGAGGATTACGATCAGATAGACGCCGAAGAGATGGAACTGATGGATATCAAATGGTGTCTTGCTAGTGTTCTTAGACGTGCTGAAAAGTTCAAAACGATTACCGGGAGAAATGATTTTCTTGATGCTCATGTATCTACTTTAGGTTTTGATAAATCTAAAGTTACTTGTTTTCGATGCAGGAAGAAAGGCCATTTCAAGCGGGAGTGCAAGAACAGGGAAGCTAGTGGTGCTCAGAATCCGTTTGGAAAAGACGATTACTACCGGAAAGCTATTTATCAGCAGGTTGGTCAATCACAAGATTCACAGACGGCTCATGGTAGAAAGATTGAGGATTCAAAGAGAGCGTGTTTGGTAGACTTCAACTGGAACAACTACATATCATCTGAAAGCAAAGCATGTTTAGTCGATCAAGATGATGAAAGACTACCTGAAGGCTTCAGCTGGGATATGTTCGTTGATGAAAAAGGAGAATACAAAGCATTCATCGCTAAGATTATCAGAGAACCAGACATGTTTGCCACATGGATGAAGTCTATTGGTGAGACTGTAAAGAGAGTGGCGGAAGAGTCTGTTGTTTCTGAGGAAAGTTCTATAAGTGCTGATGAAAACTCACAGAGTTCAGTTGAAAGTGTACAGAACGATGTTAGTTCAGAAAAGGAAGTTGTTTTTGATCAAACACCATCTGATTCTGGTTTATCAGATGCTAGTACTGAAAAATCTGTACAGTTTGATCAGTCACCTCCAGATGACAGCAGTGATGATGAGGAGGAAAAACACATTAATGTTGCTAAAACTCATCTTTCTCCTGAAAGTTTTCATTTCTATTTTGCAGATCGCATGGAGAAATTAAAGGCGAAACGAGCTACTAAAGAACAACAACAAAGGAATACTGAAGATGTTGTTCAGAATGAGAAAGTTGAAAGTGTTGCTGAGGAGATGATTGAAACTGAGCAAGTGAAGGAAGAAGAAAAGGTGGTTGAAGTGGTGAAAACAATCGAAGTTGAAAAGATTGTTGAAGTCATCAAGCCTTGCACGAAGTTTCTATAAGCATGCAAGGAATGCGCAGCAAAAGACGATATAATTGCTGAGTATGAGAAGAAGAAGGAGCAGTTACTGTTCAACCTCAACTATGTAAAAGAATCTTATGATGTTTTAAACAAAACAGTAACTGGTCTCCAAAAGACAAATTCAGAGAGAGAACAAGCACTAACGATGATGAATGCTGTTATGATGACAAAGCAGAAAGCCATAAATTTCTACATCGAAGAGAGTGCTAAGTGGAAGCAAGAGTTGGAGACAGAAAAGATCGAGAATGAGAGAATTAGACAGTTGTTACAAAGTTATTCTAGTTCTGATTATCTCATTGATCCTATTTACCCAACTGTTGCAGGTATGGAAGCTTTTCAAGATGAGAAGCCAAAGAAGAAAGATAGTGGTAAGAAACCGACTGTTAGCATAACAAGTGTCCGCCTCCAATTTGGGAAGGGTATTCTCCTAGAAAACCAAACGAGGAGCAACTTGAAAAAGCAGTCAATATAAAGCTAAAAATCGATACAACTGATGAGCTACCAGAAAACATTGACGTCACGTTTACCTCGTCTGACACTGATCATGAGTCTGAGTTAATAAAAAAGGTGGTCGATCAGGTGTTGGATACTGATGAGGAGTCCAAGTCAAAATCTGAGTCTGGAGGGTCAAATTCGTCAGTCAACAATCAAAAGTCGTCGGTTAAACGGTCTTATAGTAAAGAATTTTTGCTATCGAAAGCAAATTTGGATGATGAAACATTTGAAGTCGCATACACTTTAAATGATTCGGACAAATTATACTCTGACAAAGAATTAAAAAGGTTTTCAAAATGACAGAAATTAATATTTCTGAAATAAAAGATTTAAATCTTACTGGAAAACCTAAAAAATACACTTCAAGAGTTCAGCAACGTTTAAACAAGGAAAAGGGTTACAATTCTGGTTCTGGTTTTCAAAAGAAACCTAACCAAAATCATAGCTACAAAAAGAAAGGTTTTGGATTTATTCCACTAGAAAATCATAAAAATATGAAAAATTCTAAAACAAAAACAGAATTTGTGTCAGGTGGAAGTGCAGAAGATGAACAGAAGAAACCGTTCTGGAGACAGTCAAATCAAGAGTTTCTTGCTGAGATGAGAAAGAATGGAACTGAAGTTTTTCATCCGAAGGAAACTCGTACTTGTTACAGATGCAATGAAGTTGGTCACATTGCATGGAATTGTCAGAAAAACGCCAAAACAAAACAGGGAGTTTTTCAAAAACTGAAAGAAAAGATTGTTGCTGTTGAACCACCAACCGAAAAATTTAAAATTTTTGAAACTTATGAGGTTGGTGAGTGTTCTAAAAAGAATTTTTACAAAAAGAAAGAAAAAGACAACCAAGTGTGGGTTGTTAAGAAAGTTGATGAGAAAGTCGGCGATGAATCTGGTTCCACAAAGCCAGAAGAGCCACAGGTTGAGGTAAAAATTTCAGTAAATGATGAATAGTTTCCATCATTGAAATTTGAAGAAGTTAAAAAGAAAGTTGGAAAGGTTGAAATCTCGAATCAGTTTTACAATGAGAAAATTAAGTTTGATGTCGAGAAAACATTCAATGAGAGTGTTAAGAAAATTTTTGGAAAAATGTTGAATGGGAAAGCAAAGGGGGTTAAAGATTTTTATGCAACTAAAAAGGCAACATACAACCCTACTGCGCAAGAATTGAAAGCCATCAAGGCGCAAGAATCGAAAGCCATCAAGTCTGAAAAAGACTTGGATGGAAGTCTGTTTCCCTTAAAGTCTTAGGACTATGCCGGAGATCCCAAGTTTATATCGTGGATCAGGAATCGGCATCATTCTAGTGTTTGAAAAGTTTGTTTGAAAGATTTTTGAAAAGAGTTTAATTTTACAGGTTATAGGACTACACCGGAGCTTCCAGGTTGGTAAGTGTGAAGCAGGAATCGGCATCCTGATTGATAAATTGTTGCATGTAGATGACTCATTCCTACAAGTGGTACAGAGGTTGCTTAACTGCAAAATGGTAAATCAGGGACATTAAGTTGTACTTGATTTACTACATATGGTTAAAATAGACAAGATGATGAACCATATCCCCATACTTAACAAGTGCTAAACTTACAAGTGGTAAAAACAAACTCATTTTCCGGAAACATCATTTTGATTAAAACAAACTTAAGTGTTTTGAGATCTAAATGAGAAAATGGTTTGTTGAAAGGGGGAGTTCTGATTGTTTATGCATAGTAAATGGCGATTTGATGCGATTTAATATCGGTTGTCACTTTATTTGTACAGTTTGTGTTGAATTTTCTTTAATTGGGTCAAGAGCTTAGATTGTTTTCAAATTTCCTTTGAAATGTGTTTGCATTTTAGGGGGAGTAGAAAATTTCAGATAATCCAAAAACATTAAGAAAATTTGAAAAAGACAAAAACATGATAAAATCAAAAATGAGTTTTGTTGTGAAAAGAGGAGATGATAGTACATCAGTAGACTGTCACAACATGCTAAAGAATTGGAAAGATAAAATGTGATAAACAATCTCACTGCGGATATGTCAGTAGGTTTTCGTACATTTAGTAAATTGTGACGAGATATAAACCTAAAAATTCAAACTTGCTTGTTCTGTGGGTTAACAACTTCTTGGATATATAGGTAACCCCTGAAATCTTGTTTGAAAGGTCCCTTATTCTGAGATACTAGGTCTTTATGCTCAGTGATATCTGGGGTATTATCCCGGGACTTCTGCTGAATGGAAGTTCTGACCTAGTCCCCGGATAATGCTTTCTGTAAAAGCTTGAAACATAGCTTCGCCCTCAGCAAGCTGATGAAACAATAAAATTGATAGTCGCTGCTGTTGTAATCAAAAGATCCTCTAAAGGGGACACACCGAAAAGTCGAAGCCGTCATCTCTCTGCGTATACGGAAGTATCGACCTGAGCTCTCACGGCCCTCGCACCTAACCCCTGAACAGATATCATCTGTGGTATACTCACCTGTAAGACTGAATATTGGGATCTGGATACAGGAGTATATTCAAGTAGTAGGACACATGAATAAGTTCAAGAGCATTAAGACATTAATATCGTATCTCGGATCAGTTGAAATCTGTGTGAAAATTTAAGAGGACAAATATACTGATAATCTAGGTGAATTGTTTAGAACTTAAAATGTAATGCAGCTTAACGGTGTTAGTGACATGTCTCATAAACTATAAACTGATATGATCCTCTTACACGAACTCTCAAAAATATTGTTTGTAAATATTTCATTTCTGCATTGTCTTGTGTCTTCAAGTGGTGTTAGTTACTTTCTTTCAGAAAATCCAAAAAGATTTTGTGTGTGTTTTAGCATAAATTTTTTTAAAATCAAAAAGATTTTCAACAACTGATGTTGGAAAGCATATTTTCAAAATTCCGAGTGCTAAACATGATGACATTGTTGTTAGGGGGAGTGTGTCTTGATTGTCAAAATATGTTTTTAAAACAACAAGTGGTTCATCATGTGTGTATAATATGAGGGAGAATTGTTGTTGGTGCATATGTTTATGAGAGGAAGTCGTCTGATTATATTAGAGTGTTGGTGCATACGTTTATACTTAAAGTGTTAAAAATCTTATTTCTGGGTTAAGAATGTGCAGGTTTAGCCAGGTTTCGATCTTGGATCTATAGATAAAGAGCCAGGTTACAATACCTGAGGACTCTGATTGAGGGAAGCCAAGTTTCGAATCTGGAAATTAAAAGCTGTGAACAGAGCTAGTGCCAGGTTTCAGATTCTGTGGTGAAAGTTAAAGCCAGGAAACAGTTTTGGACCTGTGAAAGCCAGACAATGATCCTAAAGTAGATGTTGCTGAAGAACAAAGAAATGCCAGTAAATCGAGAGGGAGAGTCTGAATATATTCAAGCAAATATGGTTAAAGGGAGTTTGTTAATGAAGATAGAGAGAGAGAAAAGCCCAGAGACTGATCAAGACTGAAGATGTGAAGATATGAAGTTGTCAAAGACTCGATGGACGACTCGTCAACATCTGAGGGGGAGTCTGTTGGTGCACTACATCTGTCGACTTCGTCTTGGATCGAGTCTTACATTGCATTGTATAGATTAGGGCGCGTTTTACGAGAAAACAGGAGAATGTATGAGTATTAGGTGATGATTTCGCTTATTTGGACATAGGGGTTTCGCTTATGTGGTCTTTGGTGATTTGGCTTTTCTGGTCATGATCATTGGAGCGAAATCTCAGACACTATATATAGTGTCACATAGGCGAAATCATGTATCCAGTCCTTGTATTCCATACCGAAGTGCTGCCGGTGTGAAGATTGAGCTGTAATCGTTGTCATATCAATACAATCAGTAGATTAAGTGAAGAATCAGCTTTTCTTAGCTTTGTTTCTTGTTTTCCGCACCTGAAACAGAGTAGAATACCTCTGAACGACTCGTTCGGGTCAGATCGCGATCCTACATTTTTTAATAAAAATTGCTACTTTTCGTTATTAATTTTTTTTTAAAAAAATTGGAGACTAAAACTAGCGATTTTTATTAAAAAAATTTGTATGTTTTTAAATTTTTTTTTAGGTTTTTTGGAGGGTTTAGTTTTATGGTTTGGTTTTTAACATTTAGCTTGAAGGAGAGGGGGGGGGGGGGGGGGTGTCTTAGGTTTTTGTGGGGTGGGGAGGTTAAGTTTTTTTAAGTTTTTGGGGGATGGGTGGGGGTTAGGTTTTTTTAGGTTTTGTGTGGTGTAGTGCGTTTATTTTGTTGTGTTCACATCGATTCTCGCAATAAAAGGTGATTCTCGTATAAACCCTACCCTATATAACGTCCACAACTTTTTATACTAACAACATGTCATTTCCCCCGTCATATAACGTCCACAACTTTTTATACGTGATTACTTTTTATACGTGATTATTCCAAAAATACCTTTGCACCTCTCTTTTTTACTATATTTTTCATTTTAGTCATTGATTTAAAAATAGATGGTTAAGATCCCTTCTTATTCTAGGCAAAAATAACTTGAGTAAATTACTTTTTGAGTATTTGTGTTTTAGTGGTTTTAGTAATTTGAGTCCAAAATCAAAATGTTTAACGCCCTGAGTCCTTAAACGTTTTTTTTATAACCATTTGAGTCCAAACTTTAACCTTTTGAGTCCAATTTTTTAAACAAAATTGGACTCAAAACGTTATAAAATGAATAGTTAGGGACTCAAGACGTTAAACTTTTTGATTTTGGACTCAAGTGGTTAAAACTACTAAAACAAAAAGTAATTTACCCTTTTAATTTTTTTATTTGATCGGGGAAATGAATTTTATCGCCCTAAACTAATCAATTTTGGCCGCTGCCATTCTCAACTTTCATTTTAGCTCCCACCACCCCATACTTAACACTTGGGTTGCTCTATCACTCCAGGATTAACCAACCACTAGTTTTGTTAGTTTTTAGCCTACATGGCATGTTGACGTGGCCTTTTTCCCACGTGGCTTGCTGACATGGCTTATGTATTATCTTTTGTATCTGATTAAAAATATGAAATAAAAAGATTTATTTTATAAAACCCCACATCAACCCCCCTTCTCTCTCTCCCTATCTGCAACACCACCGCCACCGTCATCATCATCTTTACCAACCACCCACCACCGCCCTTTCCACACCACCCTCTGCCGTCTCCCTTCATTCCCCCTTCTCACCACCACCACCATCAACTCCTATGGCGGAAGCCAACCGGCCAGAGATTCAACTCAAAATCAACTCCAGACCCGGTATCGGAATCGAAAACATCATCCGCCGGTTGAACTTGAGTCATCACCGACACCTTTTCTGGTGGCAACAACCGTCGGAAAACAAATGCAAACACCGTCACCGTTTCAAGAAATTAAGCATGAATGTATCCAGATCTGTTTAAATGTGATGAAAAATTGAAAGATCTGATCTTAACTTTTGCTCCAAACATTACAGCATGACTCAAATGATAGACAAGTACTTGAAAGCAACTGGATCTCGTATTACTCATCAAAACAACCAGGTAAGACCTAGAGTACAAAGATTTCACTTCTCAACGACCTAAATTTTACCAAAAGTTGAAGAGTTTTTTTAACTTCGTTGTTGAATAATTTTGTGATGAGAAATTAAAGGAACAAATGCGTAGTGAGTTGACAAGAATGAAGAAGGAGACACTAAACCTTCAATTAAGTCTCCAACGATACAAAAACAGAGGAATACAACAGATAATGTTAGATGATTTTGTTTAGGTTTGTGGCAATGGTTTGAGACTTTGACAGAGAGGTTTATAAAATTAGAATTTTAAAGGATAATAAAAATACACGTCATCATGCCACATAGGATAATAATTGACACGTGGGATAATAAAACTAACCAAGTTAGTAGCTAATTAACAACGGGGTGGTAAGTACACCAAAGTGTTAAGTAGGGGGTGGTGGAAGCCAAAATGAAAGTTGAGAGTGGCAACGACCAAAATTGATTAGTTTAGTGTGATAAAATCCATTTCCCCTATTTGATCCTGCCCAAGCAGGTTAATAAAACTATAATAGTTAATTTATTTATTACACAAGATTTTTATTTCATATAAGCATTTGATATGCTTTGTATATAACATATGATATTTGCAACTTGCAAGTCCTTGCTGCATTTTAACTTTCAAGGTTGTGTAATCCAGACCTAGCAGAAACATAAATGTTCAATGGACCATCGAGTTGAATATTAATTGTGGTTCTGTACTTTGGGTCTTCGTTTTCATTACTCAACTTAAACACAAAGCAACCCAACAAGATGGAAGAGAAGATCTTCATCTGCCTGTATGCAAATTCTCGGCCCAAACAAGTTCGTGGTCCAGCCTGTGTGTGAACAAGAAAAATTGGAAAGGTTAGTAGCATAGTAATAAAACTATTATGTAAAATTGATTGCAATTAAACATATTTTTTAATTTTACTACTTTTTTTTACCAAGTAATATATTGCATGCAACTAGATTTTGTTGACATGCATCGATCAAAATTAAGCATCTCGTTGTTCTACATCTTTATATATAATAATAAATCAACATAATCGGGACAGTGATTTTTCTAAAAATCAAAATGTGTCATTCTTATTGATATTAAACTCTTAGTGGCATTACATTCTTCATTTACATTGTTCGTTTTCCTCTATCATAACTTTCATAAACACAGGTGTTATTTTTCGTATTGTTATTTTTTTTATGTTTTATAAAGCTACTAATAGTTATTTATCTTAAACAATCACAGTGTTAATATAATCTGTGCTCATCCGTTTATAATTTATGTAAGACCAATAATATATTGTGGTATTTTTATAACAAAATACATTAACAAGCACCTAAAACCATTTTACTATCTAATTTCATATCGCAAATATTTCTATTTGATTAAATAATACCTTTTTATTATTTTTTTCACATCATATATATTTCTATTTGATTAAATAATACTTTTTGATTATTTTTATATTACTTGGTCTCTTTCTTACACTAAAACGTTATAGAGATGCATACGAAGAATATATATTGACTTTAATATATTGAGATCCACTTTAACATTTTTATATATTTTGTTCGTTTTAGAGAAGGGGATACATAAAGATTTAGGTAGTTTTACCATTCTCTACTTTACTTTCAAGCTAGTTTTAAGGATGGAGATAGGGATAGAGACTCTAGTGTGAGCCTCTTAACAATTATAATTGCGAAAAGCCGAAAATAGTTGGAAAAACTAATCAAGACAGAATCGTTGTAATAATGGTATTCTAATTAAATTAGCGTCTAGTATGTCAATGAAAAGACTAGTTGGTCGCAATAATAAATGGCAAAATGATTAATAATTATATATCTTGTCTAGTATGTAAACTTGATGAATATAAAATGATAAGAAATGACCTGAAAAGCAGTAAATTTGAAAGGGCTCTGTGAGTGGAAGCAACCATTCTGATCGAGCCAGCGTTCTGGTTTGAATTCTTGTGCATCATCTCCCCATATAAACTTCATCCTCCCCATTGCATATGGCATGTAAGATATCATGTCGCCCTTCTTCACAATACAACCATCTGGTAGAACATCATCTGAAAAACATATCTTTGGATCCTGCATATATAATCTCATAACTTAGTGTTTCAAACACAAAACGTCGTGGTTTTAGAATTTTTATTGTATTTCCGAATGTTTCGGTAAGAATATATATGATTGCCTTCATTTGCAACACAATATCTATAAGTCGCTCCGCTTCAGGCTGGAAATAAAACAATATTTCTTCACCTAGCTAGAGATCATCTTGTAACTCAACACGCATACATGACAATATAGATCGACAACATTCAATGTTTCTGCGTTCAAATCATTTTAAAGTGAAGTGAATATTATTGGAGGAGCCCTATCCCACATCGAAAGAATAAGACCTTCCGGTTGTATTAATAAGATCTTGGGTTACTCCCTCTATCACCAATTGGTTTTAGAGTGGAACCCCATAGACTTCAATATGGTATCAGAGCCACGGCTCTATGTCAGCTCCAGTTAAGGCCACGTGTACACCTCTTGATAGACCGGGTTACACGTGCGGGAGGGTATTGGAGGAGCCCTATCCCACATCTAAAACCAATTGGTGATAGAGGGAGTAACCCAAGATAATACAACCGAAGGTCTTATTCTTTCGATGTGGAATAGGGCTCCTCCAATAAATATATTATTAAGAGTAAAATGCACGGATAGTCCTGTGGTTTTGTAAAATAATGATGGTGATAGAGGGAGTAACCCAAGATAATACAACCGAAGGTCTTATTCTTTCGATGTGGAATAGGGCTCCTCCAATAAATATATTATTAAGAGTAAAATGCACGGATAGTCCTGTGGTTTTGTAAAATAATGATGGTTTGTTACTCGGATAGTCCCTGGAGTGGATAGAAGTTAGTTTTCTTAGTTAAGTGGATGTGAAATGACAAAACTACCCTTCCTATTAAATATAATAACTTAAACATTAAAAGAATATATTTTTTTATTATTTATTTAATAAAATGAGGCCCACCATCCTTATCTTGATCAGCCAAACCCACCCGTATAACCCTCACGAATGTCACCATCTTTATTAGATTTCCAGATCTTGATTGGTTTGAATAAATATAATAACTTAAACATTAAAAGAATATATTTTTTTATTATTTATTTAATAAAATGAGGCCCACCATCCTTATCTTGATCAGCCAAACCCACCCGTATAACCCTCACGAATGTCACCATCTTTATTAGATTTCCAGATCTTGATTGGTTTGAATGGAAGATGAAACAATAATTGATAAAGTATTTCACAAGACCAAGATTTCAAGAAACAAAATACCAAAAAAAAAAAATCAAATAAAAACCCTAACTTTATCACGTTTCAAGATTCTTGATTGGATTAAATTAAACAAAAACCAGTGAAAGACCCAGATTTCAAATCAAGAAAAAAACAAAAACCCACTTCAAATCAAGTGACTTTAATGACACCCATGATTGGATTACACAAACCCAGATGAAAAGACTGAATCTTGGCGATGAAACAAGAAAGATTAACCTAGAGAGAGAAAGTAGGAGTGAGAGAGAGAGAGAGAGGGAGAGAAATCGGAGAGGAAGAGATCCGACGGTGACAGTTGGAGGAGTTCTATGGAGATAAAAATGAATAAGCTGATTAAAAGGTTCTGTAATCAAGAAACTTTTAGAGAGAGAAAGAGTAAGAGAGAGAGTGGGTGTGTGTGTGAAGAAGATGGAGATACTAAGATGGTTGCAATGGTTTATTGGGGAAAATAAATAATAAAAAGACATATTTCTTTTAATGTTTAAGTTATTTTATTTAATACTAAGGGTAGTTTTGTCATTTCACATCCACTTAACTTAGAAAACTAACCTCCATCCACTTCAGGGACTATCCGAGTAACAAACTGTCAAATCACAGGGAGCACCGGTGTAATTTTCAAAAGTTGGGAACTATATGTGTTATTTTACAAAACCACAGGGACTATCCGTGCATTTTACTCTATTATTAATCAACAAGATTGCATGCATACCATTGGTAAAGCGGGATAAAGTCTTATCGTTTCTGCCAAAGTTGCTTGAAGATATTGCATCTTCTCGAGTGTGTCCTCATTCACACGGGCCTCAAAATCCGCAACGTTTATGATATCCTCTTTCATGCGCATTGCTTCTTTGATATCATTCGCGACCTTATCTTGAACTTGAGGATGTTTGCAAAGCATGTAAATGAACCAAGTCATAGTAGCCGCTATAGGATCCTTACCAGCAAGTACATAGTTAATTACTATATCTCGAAAGTACTTTGGATCTCTATTTTCCATCTGCATAAACCTCGATAATATGTCTTCTTTCGTGACCTGCAAATTAAATGATGTAAAGTACAGGAGCATTTGGTGTTTGAGAAATAAAATATAGTTAGCTTACTTACTGAATAATTATCCTTTGGCTTGCTCATTTGTTCACTCTTGTTTCGGATCACCTTATAAACAAACTCATCAACCACTTTGAGATTTTTCTTCAGCTCTGCTTCTGATCCTATATTCAAATACTTCTTGAACTTCCATGTTATGTCCACTAGTCTGTTGTAAGTCAGTTCATTTGCATCGTCGAATGCACGACTGAATCTAACACCTTCTACATTTGTGCCACTCAAGTTGTCAAGATCAATACCAAATGCAACTTTAAATATTGAATCCGCTGTTGCTTTCATGAACAAGTCCTACATATCATGAATGAGATGTTTAGCTAGCTATAATGCCAATACATCAGACGTTAGTGATGAAAAACCATAAACATTACATTTATATCAACTACTTGGTTGCTATTTGCTGCTTTCGAAAATATGTTACCAACTTTTATTGCGTTTTTTCTGAAGGTTACACCGCTAAAGTCTCTCAAAACTTTTGTAGAGAACTCATGGCTCGATAACTTCCTCTGTTCACGCCATTTGTCCCCATCAACTGTGAATATACCATCTCCCAGAAAATCCTCTAGCCAGTCGTGGGTATACGTTCCCTACATTAATTTGCACAATTGTAATTAAGATCTTTAATAGAGGAGGGGCTGGCATAGCAATATCTTTAAACATGGAGCCGTTTACAGGAATGAACCCCCGTTTATATTCTTTTCAAACGACCCAATTGATTATTATACCTACATGAACATAGCATGGAAAACAAACTTGAACCATGATTAGACAAAGATGAAATCACTACAACAAAATTATGTGTTACGAACCGAATCGTTAACTAATTGATCCAAAGAAAATAGATCGAAGCTTGAAAGAAAACTAGAGAGAAATCAAGACTTAATTCATATTTCATTCATACCTCAAAATGGAAACGTACAAAAATATAAATAGATAAGTTGCATGCTACAATTCCTAAAAAGATGGACCCACTCTAAATGAACAAATAAAACAACTAGTAAAAAGGATGATGAAGAAACGAGCATCGGCCAGTAACATAACCACGTTCCCAACTGTTGTGCATGGGCGGCACACATCATTATGGTATTTACTTTCAAACACTGGCGGAGCTTTAACGAAAACTCTGTGAGAGCCGGATTCTCAAAATCCAAATCGGCCAGGCCCAACTCTTAAAAATCCAACATTTCACACCAAAAATATCCAAATTTTTCAGTAAAGTTAGTACTATGAGCGAAAAATCAGTGTATGTGGGGACCCCGGCCCCAATAAAGCTCCACCATCATATTCCGGTACCGGAAGTTAAGGTAGTTAATCCGGTTGATGAGTTTCAAGGTGCTCAGGGAGTTCATGAAAAGTCGCCGGAGAAGCTGGAACGATCAGAATTTCAAAAGACACCGGTAATTAATGTTGGTATGGAAGAATCGATCTTGCATCGGGATGTGGATAGGCAATTGCATGTTTCCAATAATGCTGATGATGGTGACGTTTCTCAAAAAGATTCTCATAATAATGGTGGGCCTGTAAATTTGTGTCCAGGCGAGAATTTAAATTGGCCCAATAATCCCTTGGTTAATGAAGGTCCAACTCCTGGTGTTAATTTAGGCAAAAGGACCAGGAATGATGTAAGCCCACCATCAATCGGATCCAATCAAGGACCTTCTCAAAGATTATTCTGCCAGTCATAGGTGCACCCTAATGAACCATTGGACCTAAACACACCGGTGAACGACAAGTACAGTGACGATGAAGAAGGTCCGTCTTTTTCAGTTCAACATAGGGCTTCTCAGGCGGATGGTAATCAGACGTGTGATACAGCAAATGGGATCCCGGAATTGGGTGTGGATTATGCACAGGTCGATCTGAATCGGCATGGTAACATCGATGAGGAGGTTCAAGCAACGATTGATATAGGGTCGATTATTGGGGTAAACTTAAACGGATTTGAGTCAGCTACAGAAAGTCTGATAGTTGAAGAAGGTGCTAACAACCATGCCCAATGAATTGTCTGTCTGTAAATTTGAGAGGGGTGAGGTGCAATCGGAAGTCGGACTGGATTCGTGGTTTAAAGACGAGCTATGGGATACACTTTCTGGCTATACAGGAAACTAAGTTACAGGACTCTATGCGTTTATGTTCAGTAAGTTCTGGGGAAGAGCTGAGTTCAAAATTGTAGTGGTTAATTCGACAGGAAGGTCTGGGGGTCTAGCTTGCTTGTGGTGTCCAGCTGTATTCAGGTGTGTAAACATAATTCATAATAGGTATTTTATTGTCGTTTCCGGTAATTTGGTTTAATCTGGATGCTTGATTAATTTAATAAACGTCTACGCTCCAAATGACGCGAATGGGATGAGGGCTTTATGGTCGGAGATGTTAAGTATTAGGAACTCGTTACAAGGGCTTTGGATTTTGATGGGGGATTTTAACGAGGTACGGGATAGTAGTGAGAGAATGAACTCAGAATTTGTTGAAGCGAATGCGGATGCGTTTAATCAATTCATTCTTTCGGCTGGACTAGTGGAGTATAATATGGGCGGGGGCAGTTTCACCTATATATCGGATAACGGGACAAAACTGAGTAAGTTGGACCGGTATCTGGTATGTCTTGGATTCAGGGAGCGGTGGCCAAACGCAGTAGTAATTGCTTTAGAAAGAGAAGTTTCGAATCATCGGCCAATAGTGTTGTCTACTGTACAGACTGATTTTGGACATATCCCGTTCAGGTTCTTCAATTCCTGGTTTGAATTTCCTGGTTTTTTAGATTATGTGTTGCTAAGGTGTGGTATGTTTAATTTTAGGGGGCCGGCGGATTTGGCGCTTGCTATAAAGTTAAGATGGCTAAAAAATAGTATTAAGTCTTGGCTGAAAATAGAAAAAGAAAGCAGGGAAGGAATTTATAATGGCAAGAAAAGGCGTCTAGCTAATATTGAAAGACTGGCGGAAGGTAGAATGTTATCGGAGGAGGAACTTTTGGAAAAAGCGGAGTGCAGGAATTTTATGGCAGAATTTGATAGAATTAAACAATTGGATTTATGACAAAAATCTAGATCTAAGTGGGCTGTGGATGGTGACGAGAATTCAGCATATTTCCATCATATTATTAACGCAAATATAAGTACTAATAGATTGAATGGGTTGATGGTGGATGGTGTTTGGGTTACAAATCCGCTGGCAATAAAGGAATCGTTGTATGATTTTTTTCTTCACCAATTCACCGAGCCAATGCCAGTGAGGCCGGAGTTGGTGTGTCCTAATTTAGCCACTATTTCAAATTCGGAGGCAACTATGTTGGAGGCTCCTTTTCTGTTGATGAAATTAAAGCAGCAATATGGGATTGTGATGGTGATCGTGCTCCAGGACCGGATGGCTTTAATTTCAAATTTATTAAAAAGTGTTGGTCAGGTTTCTGAACAGATTTTGTCAACTTGTTTAATAGATTTTGCGAGGAAGGTTCTATTAACAAGTGTTGTACATCTTCGTTTATTGCACTAACTCCGAAAGTAAAGGATCCGACTAGTCCGGCGAATTTTAGACCAATAAGCCTTATTGGGGTGGTTAACAAAGTTATTTCAAAGGTGTTAGTAAATCGTCTTAAATGGGTGCTGGGTAACTTGATCTTGGAACAACAATCGGCATTCTTGGCTGGAAGGAATATTATGGATGGCCCACTGGTGCTCAATGAAGTTTTAAGTTGGGCAAAGAAAGCAAAACGGAAGCGGATGTATTTCAAAGTGGATATTAATAAGGCCTATGATTCGGTGAATTGGGCATTCTTAAACTCGATAATGACTCAAATGAAGTTTCCAAGTAGATGGAGAGCTTGGGTAATGGCAACGCTACATTCGGCTAGAGCTTCGGTATTGGTTAATGGGTCACCAACTAGGGAATTTGATTGTTCCCGTGGGTTGCGTCAAGGGGATCCACTGTCTCCTTTTCTGTTCGTGATAGTTATGGAAGCTCTGACTGGTATTATGAAAAAAGCATCTGAAGTGGGCCTGTTTAAAGGAATCAAGATATCTAGTGAAGGTACGTCATTATCTCATCTTTTGTATGCTGATGATGTTATATTTATTGGTGAATGGTCATTAGCAAACATATACAATCTAAGGAGATTATTGAGATGCTTTTACTTGGCTTCGGGATTGAGTGTAAATTTGGAAAAATGTAGTATTTATGGTATAGGGGTGGAGGACCATGAAATACAAGGGATGGCAGATTTGTTAAGGTGTAAAAAAGGAGTGTTTCCATTTAAACATCTTGGTATGTTAGTAGGTGCAAATATGAATCTTGAAAAAATTGGAAGTCGGTGATTGATATATTTAAAAATAGGCTTTCTTTGTGGAAAGCTAAAACATTACCCACATACTTTTTTCCACTATTTAAAGCCCCGATTAAAGTCTTGGACGCCCTTGATAAAATAAGAAGAGTATTTTTTTGGGGAGGCTCAGAGGAAAAAGCTAAAATGAATTGGGTGGCATGGGACAAAACTATAGCTCCGGTGGAATACGGGGGATTGGGGTTTGGTTCTCTTAGGGATGCTAATTTAGCGATGTTAGCAAAATGGTGGTGGAGGATTAAAACGGAAAAAACAGGATTGTGGAGGCGTGTTGTTTGGGTAATTCATCACAACTCGAGAGGGTGGAGGGATATTCCAACAAAAGTGTCTATAGCTAGGCCTGGGAAACAAATCGTGAGCATCCGTAATATACTTCTACAAGCCGATATTGATCTAAATAATGCAACATCAACAGTCTTGGTTAATGGCAGGAGCATATCATTTTGGTTAGATAGCTGGGCAGATTCAACACCTTTCTATATCAGGTTCCCGGATCTGTTTAAAGTTGAAAAGCATAAGGCTTGTTTAGTTCAAGACCGAATGGGATTAAGTGGATCACGCTGGGTATTCAATTGGGCCTGGACTGTCTCGGCCCTAGGCAATATTGAAAACAGTCAACTAAATCAGCTAGTGGGCTTGATTAATGGGCTTGATGGCCTGAATATGTCAAGTGGAGTAGATAAATGGCTGTGGAAACTAGATGGTTCAGGATTGTTCAAAGTTGCAAGCATAAAAAAAATACTAAGTGAGTTTAACCGTGTGCGGCCTGACAAAGTGTTTGAGTGGTGCAATTGGGTCCCAAAAAAAGTTGGCTTGGTGGTATGGAGAGCAGAGAAGGAACGATTACCGACTAGGTGTTCTCTAGAAGCTCAAAATATACCAGTGCAAAACCGTACGTGTATTATGTGTGGAGATTATGATGAAACCAGTGAGCACATAATGTCAATTTGCACAAATGATATGGCAAAACGTCGCGACCTGGTGTATGATCCCCCCGATTATTGCATTCGAAATAAAGGATATACTTACCCTACACGAGTTTTGTTCGGGTTCAGCCATGAAGAAAAAGGCGTTATATGCGGTCATCCTGGTAACGATTTGGAGTATTTGGAAGTCGAGGAACGAAGCCGTGTTTCAGCAAAAAACGCCGAATACGACTAAAATTCTGGACGAAATCAAAGCGGTGGCGTACCTTTGGGTGAAGAACCGGGCAAAGTTGATGTCTCTTACATGGTATGATTGGAGTAAATTCAAAATTGGTGGCTAAGTAATACATGTAATTTTACGTATTCTTGCTTATAACTGGTGTAAAACAATTGTATGTTTGGTGGTAGCACCTTGCTACATTGAATAAAATATTTTGTCGGCCATTAAAAAAAATATAGCTCTTCTACTAGTCTTGATTCTATCAAAGTCATAAATAAAAAAGTTGATTAAATTTTTCAATAATAAAATAAACAGTCATTATTGAAAAAACAACCCTTCTGATATGTAAAAGAACTTGGTTTTTATAAACAACTGGTTTGTATAATTGTATTACCCTAAAGTAGTGTGTGTTTTGTTTTTTTAACAAGGTTTTAATTTGTATATTATTAATCTTTACAACTAGTTTTTTCAATGACCCAAATAGTTATATTTTATTCAACTATTTTTCAATTGTCGTTGTGTTACCTGTAACATATATATTTTTTTAGAGATACTTTGCACAAGTTTGTTATGTTCATCCGAAAATATATATATATATATATATATATATATATATATATATATATATATATATATATATATATATATATATATATATATATATTTATAATAAAGCCAAGTTGTTTGTTTAGAACCAGGTTTCACGTACTACGTGTCTTTGATTCTTTTAACCAGGTTATATTAACATGTGTGTATTAAAAATATTTAATTTTGACTTGATTATTAGGTAGTTTTATTATTTGTTTTATTAATTAGTATTTTGGTTGTCAAATAAATGTAGGATTAGTAATAGTTTGACCGATTATTAAGGATGAAAATTAACGTTAGATAGTGGCTAGCATTTAGGAGCAAGTGGGGTAGAATTTGTTATTTTTTGTAGATTGTTTCAAGACTACTAGGCTATATCTAACCCTATGAGTTCATTGAGTAAAATGAGTAGGTTTCATATTTCTTCTCAATACATATACATATACATATACGTGAGAGTTTGTGTGTTATGGGGCCCGAACCAACAACGTGTAGTAGTGAATTCATATCAGTTTGCAACAAGTTGGAAGTTAGTAACAACTCATTTGATCTACTCGTATATATCACTAAAACAAGGACAGTAAGCTTTGCATAGAAAGCAACTCGAAACATTTCACAAAGAAAAAATAATATTAATTATACTAATTACTTTGTAACGCGATTGAATCCATACCTTGCCATAATTTTTGAAATTGGTCTTGAGGATATACTCCACAATCGCAGGATCAGTTGTATAAATCTCCCCATGTAAAGGGCTAATCATTCTAAAAGTTTTGTATTTTGCCGCGAGATCGGTCATGTAATGGTGCAATCTCTTGAAGTTGATGAACATATTAAACACTGTCCCTCCAATCGGGTGATACTTCTTCGTTTGCGATTGATGGTAGATATAGACGAAGACGAGAAGAAGAAAGAGAACGGGTATGAAGATTGAAGTCATGAGAAAATACATGGAAAATGCCATTTCTAAGAAATGAAAGGGGATGTGTTCGTTTGATATAATGACTGAATAGCATATGGTGTTCATTTTATAGTGATTATTGCGCCTAGTATGTAGAATTAATTAATAGCATTTAAAATTTTGAATTATATAAGAAGAAAGATATGTTTGGATGTTAGTTTCTGAAATATTTGTTTTATGTAAGATTATCTTTAACGTGATATCATCATTTTATGAGGAGACTCAAATGTCATATTTAATCATACACTTATTTTAAATGTCTCACACATTATTATGGTAAATATAATTTTCATAAAGTGATTTTTTTTTCCTTTTTATGTTGAATATCACCTAGTTATATAAAAACACACCAATTACAAGGATTAAATATAAAAATGGTGGGATGATATATCGTACTACATCAAATTTAGTGTATGATGTTGGGAATTCCTTAAAAAATGGTGGGATGATATATCGTATTACATCAAACTTAGTGTATGATGTGATTTCCTTATAACTTAATATAATTGTAATGCCATAAACCAGAGATCTTTTATTGTACATCATTGTGATACACTTTCACTACAAGAAATCTTATTTGATGTGAGAAACCTTTCCCAATGACTACTATTACCGACCACATGTTGCCGGCAAAGGTCTCACCAAAAAAAATTGCATTTTTCCCGATGACGATTCGTCAGTATACGGATCCAACAAGGGTGAAAATTTTGGCGCTCTCTGAAAACCCTATCCCGATTCCCGACAAGAATTATTTTTTTTATATTCACTACTACAAAATCACAAGTGTATCCAAATATATATTCTTTTTAAGAGAAAATACACAGAAACTTAGGGCTGCAAACGAATCAAATAAATACGAACAAGATCTTGTTCGTGTTCGTTTGTTAAGAAATATGTGTGTTCACGAACACTTACCAAACGAGATTTTATGTTTGTGTTCGTTTGTTAAGGAAATGAACTTGTTCGTGTTTGTTTGTGTTTGTTTGTTAATTTTGGACAACGAACGGAAACAAACGATGATGAACAAAAATGAGCATAAACTAATGTTGATGAACATAAATGGAAACAAACGAGCACTAACAAGCGTTCGTGAATAGAATATATAATACATTGTCACTTATTAAATCTTTTATTTGTCGAAATTTTGAAGTATTTAAATAAAGTATAAAAAATAAAAACACTAATGAACAATCGAACACAAACGAACACGTTACCGAACGTTCACGAACATAAACAAACGAATGCGACCACTATTCATGTTTGTTCAATTAACTAAACGAACAAAATTTCTTATTCGTGTTTGTTTGTTTAATAAATGAACGAACACAAACAAATTTTTCCGCCGAACGGTTCACGAACGGTTCGCCGAACGTTTGGTTCGTTTGCAGCCCTACAGTGAGAAACTTGTTCACAGTACAAAAAGGACTCCCATTAGAACAAAAAATTGAATATAGTTTATGGAGTAAAATGTCCGCATGGTCATTGTGGTTTTGTAAAATAACACCTATAGTCCCTAAGTTTTGGAAGTTATACCGGTGGTCCTTGTGGTTGGACAGTTTGTTACTCGGATAGTCCCTGAAGTGGATGTCCGTTAGTTTTCTCCGCTAAGTCCATCTGAAATTACTTATTTACCCCTCCCTATAAAAAATAATATGGATTATTAAAAGTGTGGGACCACCTTATTCACCCCTCCCTTATAAACAACCGGCCACCTCCACCATAGCTATCAACCTCCACCCTCAACCCACCACCTCCAACCTAAACCCCCCACTGTTGCACCACCTCCAACCTAAACCCAATGTTTTGAAAACCGAATCGGATCGGCCGGTCAGACCGGTTAGACCGAGAACCGGAGGTTTGACCGGTCCAGTTCAGTATATTGGACCGAATTTACATCAAGATGGGGTTGAACTGGTGAACCGGCGGTCGGGCCGGAAAACCGGCCGGTTGACCCGGGTATTAGGGTATTGAACCAAATTTTGGCATTTTTTTTCAAATTTCTCCCTATTAATTTTTAGACACCTGCCGGTTCTTACATCCGGTCAGACAGGTTGAACCGGTCGGACTAGTGGCCAAACCGGTTCGACGTCCGGTCCGGTTCTGTAACCTTGCCTAAACCCACCATCGCCTTCACTCGACAACCAGAACCACTTCCTCGTTCTTCTCCGTCATTTCCCTCATCTTCACCTGCAAACACCCTCACCACCACCACATTCATCTGCAAACACCCTCACCACCGCCTTCATTCGACCACCATAACCAACGCCTTCACTCGACCAACACAACCACCGTATCAAACCCCGAAATTCAAACATATATCAAAGTAATTCTGATTGTTGTAATTCAAAATCAAAGTATCAAACCCCAAAACTCAAACCCAAAATTGAAGCCCTGAAACCCCCATATATAAACCTGGTTTCAGATCTCGACAAACCGGTGGTGCAGGGTTGCCAGATTTGTGTTGGTAGTGGTGATGACTACAACGAAGATGGTGATTGTCGGATTTGAAGTAGGTGGTGGTGGTGTGGGGTTGGGTTGATGGTGGTGGTGTAGGGTAGGTGGTGGCAGGTGTGTATATATGTGTGTGTGTGTGACTTATTTCTTATATTTTAATAAAAGTAAGGGTAATTTTGTAATTTCACATGGACTTAAGAGAGAAAACTAACCCTCATCCACTCCAGGGACTATCTGAGTAACAAACTATCAAACCACAGGGACCACCGGTGTAATTGCCAAAAGTTGGGGACTATTGGTGTTATTTTACAAGACCACAGGGACCATCCGAGCATTTTACTCTAGTTTATGTCAAATTATTAATAAACAGTCAGGTTCCATTACACTATAATGACAAAAAGTTGAATTTTAAATACTGATTGTTATTTTGATTAAAGAATATAAAACATCATTCACTAAAAACTTTAAAGCATATAATTACATTTTTTTAACTTATTATAGACTCTAGTTGTTCCGTCATTAATGGAGGGTGTGAAACCCGAGTGTTAACGTGCTTATCTTGTGTGATTTATTGTCGTTTACGTGATTATACGATTTGAATATGTTCACAACGAAAGTTCATGGTTTTGCAGGTTAATCGCTTAATTCGGTGAAGTTAAAGTGGTTATAGATGAAGCGGAACACCCGAAGATGATAAACAAGGCAAACGAGATTGTTCGAGATGTGTTTCTGGCTGGAAAATAGCTTGGAATCGCGAGAAACGAGAAATAACGAAGTCCAAGGGCCTTCTGGTCATTATATGAAAGTTGGTATGTGAAGGAGAAGGGACATTATGGATTTCGACGTAGCCTACGATGGTAGAACCGTAGATTACGGTTAAGTGTGCCAATCAAACAAAAAGTTTTGGTGAGTTCTAAACGTAGCCTACGGTTACTAAACTGTAAGTTACGGTGGTGACATGTAGGCAGCGCACAATTGGGTTTTGAAAATTAATAAAAAATTTTTTTGGCAAACCCTAAAGAAAGAGGCAGCCATTACATAAACCTGCTGGACCACATTTAAGGGGACGGCATAGGGAATTGAGAAAGCACACGTGGGAGGAGTATTATTGAATCATCACAATATATCTTCATCATCATTAAAATTACGTGGACTTGTGTGGAGGTATTAAAAAGTTTTTCTTAACACCCTAAAAGGGGGATCATCTTACACGCATACAGTTAGACGTGAACAAGAGTCAACAACATCATCATTACAGCAGACTTTGAAGGGCACCATTCAATTTTTACTGAAGATCAATCTCCATCATCACAACATCAGAGATTATGTGTCATTGGGGGGAGGAACTAAAGATTTGATGTTTATTAATTTTGTCATCTTTTTTATATTATATTAGAATAAAGTTGATGATTTTGATTATGATTCAAACTTGCGAAGATTACTCAACCGACATGAGCAACTAAACCTTTTGTGGTTTCAACCAAGTGGAGGATTCTTGTAAGTAGATGATTGTTTTGAGTTTTTATTTGTAATTGAGACTAGCAATCTAAGCATTCGATGCTTTTTGCTTAGGGATTTATTTGTTGATTGTAAACAATGATTTTACTTAAAATCTAATGTTGATTCTTTCAATTCTCGAGAGTTCTAGTAATTGGTAATCGTGTGATAACCTTTCGTTGTTAATCAATCAAAGTACTTAGTCCTTGTTTATCACAATCAGCTAATTAACTATCTTGATCATGTCTAAGTAATTTTATCAATTAAAACTAATCATCTAAAATCCACTTTGAACCTGAAACTTGGAGGAATCACCGTTCCTCCAACTGTTTACAAACTCATTTTCTTAGTAATTTTTAGTTAATTAAACAACCAACCAAACCGGTTTTAGATTATTTCAATTAGGTTAATATTTCTTAATTCATAATGCTTTCCACAATACTCCATCGGTTCGATACCTTGCTTACCCTATCTATTAGGTTAAATAGGTTTTTGATTGACGTACACAACAGTCATAAGTCATTACTAATTCAAGTTGCTTGTGGTTCCCTTTTGTATTAAATGCCCGTTGGATTTAGAAAATTTTGGGGAAATCATGTCATTAGGTGTTAACTTGAACCTATGAAACTCAATAAGGCATAAAAAAGGCTGATTGATATGCCGTTACCAGAGCAACCCTCGAATGGTCATCACCACCTTTCACGGTCGTTACCAAGGCAACACAACCCCTCAATGGTGCCCTATTAACGATGTGGGATCCCCAATGTGATATGATGTGGCAAAGAGGAAACGTTCACTGCACATAGTCTAAAAATACTATTTTTCTTGATGTGAGTAAAATATTTGTTTTTTCTGGTATATAACAAAAGGTACTTTAGACTTATCAATGCCTTTAAAAATTTAATGATTTGAATTTAAAAGTTTCATTTCAAACATACTCATAAAATATTGATAAAATTCTTTTTATCAAAACCTATTGATTAATTAGTTTTATTATAAAGAAACACATTATAATACAATAATATTTTCAAACTAAATTTGACATTAAGTTTGGTCTAGTGGTTAATTACTTGGTTTCTTTTTTTGAGGTCCCAAGTTCAACTCCCACTAGCATCATTTTGAAGGACACTGGTGGTGACAATAAAGTTTCGAACTAGGCCTCTCTGGAGTCTGGCAGTTCGAAATTGAGTTGTGTCACACCCCGATTTCCACGTGTATCACCGGTGGGCCCGGTGGGGGATTACCGTGACGTAGTTGGCAACAATATAGTCAAACCACACAATTTATGAATGCACAGCGGAAGCATAAAGATAAATTATATTTCAACCACTGATTGTAATATCCAAGTATCACGAGTAGTCGAAACAAATCCACAGGGGATCAAAATAAGATAGAAAAATAATTGTTCAACAGATATTGGCATCCAAAGCTTGCGAGACTCGACGATGCTAAGGAGTGGCCAGCCTATTACGAGTAGAACCTGCATTAATCTTTTTGGGAAAAATAAGTCAGTTTACACTGGTAATTACATTCAACCGACACTTTTGTAAAATGTTTAATAAAATTGATTTGAATGCACAAGGCACAAACTCTTTATAACTTGGGATAATTTATAATTAAATCTTGTAAAAGAATTACATGTTTACTATGCGTTCGGTCGCCCGGGTCGTGCCGGGTTTAAGGTTAATAGACATGCCACAAAGCATAAAGCCGTGGCGGGAAAACCAACGGTTATACCTTTAATAATATAGACACATTACGGGTGTACGCCTACACCCGTGTGTCGGGGTCGTGGCCATTTCGTAAAATGATGCCAAGGATATCCGGGACATGGTCATTAAGCTCCCAAAGGCGTAAAGCCAACAAAACCAATTTTTAAACGGGTCACATTGAAATCACCCGACTACTAATGAGTTGGGGTCAATTTCCCGACCAAGCGGTATTTTAAATACCGTAACCCAAGCCCGTATAACGGAAAATAAGTTAAAAGTATTTACCTGAGCAAGTATTATCCTTAATAAACAAATGCAAGTTTCCTTTACTGGTCTCCTATTCTGGAACGAGGGTTTAAAACAACCTATTAGAATCCTAACGGGTCTTTAATTTAGCCTTAGCTTAGACCGGTCAGTTTCAAAGGATATTTACGGTTTAATCGCGTGAAAGGCGAAAACCGGGAATGGAATGTGATTCGGACCCAACAAGTTTGAAGACTTGTTTTTATATGGGTATTATAATCACACTCTGGATTTTTAGGTCAAAACAATAAGGTTTGACCCCTTTCGGCTAGTTTATGTAAACTAGTTACATAAACCGGACCGTGCGCGCAAAAGGCGTAACGGGTAACCGTAAGAGTCCTACACAAGTTTCCTAAGTCAATATGCTTTAAAGAGGTCGTGGTATCAGTAGGATACCTTCCATAATGCCCGTAACGAGTTTTAATCCAATATGTGTCCCGTAGGGGTATTTCGGTCATTTTAAAGATTATAAAAGAGGTTTCTGAGTTCTACAGGAAATCTGAGTTTTCCGAACAGTTTATAAAGTCCAAAATATTCTATTTATTATTTAAAATCAGTAGCAACTGGAATCGGGTCAAAAGACCATGTAGAACTCAAGTTATGCTCGAAAAGGGTATATTCGGTATTTACCGAACCGATGCCATAACCGCAGGTTATGAGCAGGTTAAAAATAATTAAAAAATCTTTAAAAATTCCAAAATATTATTTTATATCAGTGTATAAAAGGTTTGGTGTTGAAATCTGGGTTTAGATAGGCGTTATGCTAATTGCGCCGTTTAATTACTAAAGTTTCCGTAATTGCGCTATTTAGCATAACTCCTATTCTGGACCTCGGATTGACGTGAAATTTTAGGGACATGCTTAGAAATCAGTAACTAAGGTTATTGTCCTTTCACATACTATAAATTCTCGTTTTAAGGTAACAAGGGCGTTACGGTCAACTTTTAAGCATTTAGCGGAAATGTGCTAAAGACTCGGACAAACAACGAACCGGTCATAGAGGGTTATACCACCATGTAACCTGGTCCTAAGAGAGTCCTAAGGCATATCTAACTCATACCAAAACGGGTCAGAACTGAAGTCAAAGCAAAAGTCAAAGTTTTGCGACTTTCGGTTCCGAACCGGGTCAAAACAGTAAATGGTCGGATCAAACAAGCTTAGACAAGTTAATATATTTATTATCATATTATATGAGTGTTAAAACAGGTTACACGCTATCTACATTACCGATTATGCACAAAATCGCAAAATAGCATTCTGTTGACTTTTTCTAAGCAAGTTTGACTCGACATTCGGACTAGTTAGAGTGGGAATCAGAGGGTGCCCTTTTAGGGGTTTAATGCCCACATAATTACCAACATATAACTACCTTTAATTCGACAAACCACTGGACCACTTGTGATTTATCGTTAAGTCAACCGTTAATTACGACGGATTGACTTTTAAGCTAAAACTAAGCAAAACTTAATCAAGAAAGATCAAGCACACTTACTGAAGTATTAGTGAATGACCAGGGATGCTTAGAGAGGGCTCTTGTGATCCAGAAAGCTCCAAGAGTGAAGAAATGAGGTATGGACAATTGTTACAACATGAATGGCCTTTTATAGCACTCTTGGATGAATTAGATCATGACAACTAGGTCTATGATTGTGTCCAGATCATTTACAAGTGTTTACTAGTGCCTACTAACTGTTAGGGGTCGCCCATGTTGCTGAAAATATCTAGGTAAGTCGGTTTAACGTTTGTAACAACCAACAGCCAAGCTGCTGTCGCTGGGCACCCCTTACGGACCGTAAGGCAGGACCCTTGCGGTCCGTAAGCCTTTGGCAGAAAAATGTTTTACCCTTTCTCACCTTACGGACCGTAAGGCAGGACCCTTGCGGTCCGTAAGCCCTTGTCAGAGGCAAAAAAAATAACCTTTCATGATTTGAATGGACAACTTGCAACGCATGATTTCTGGTTAAATTTTCAGCACAATGCCTTTAACCCATGCTTGTACCAGTTATGTCTACTCCATCATGTATCATTTGATTGAATAATGGTAAAGATTCATGAATGAAGATTTAATGTACATTATTTCCATAGGATCCATACTTACAAATTTGGCATCCACCATTTTTAGTAATCACCGGATTAAGGTGTATTAGATGTTTATTAATCATGTTAGGGTCTTGGGATTTATAATGAAGTCGTTCAGAGGTTTAAATTAACATGTCGACATGTTCAAAAAGCCTACCGTACATCTTTAATTAAATCCGGGTTTACCATACTTTTGTCGTAAGTGACACGTGTCGTTTATTCATTGGACACAAAATTTCGAGGTGTTACATCCTCACCCCCTTAAAAGAAATCTCGACCTCGAGATTTATTGAAATAAATAAGGGTACTTCTCCTTCATCGTGGACTCTACCTCCCACGTGTACTCGGGACCTCTACGGGCATCCCATTTCACCTTCACAATCGGTATATACTTCCTGCGAAGTTTCTTAACCTGTCGATCTTCGATCGACACAGGTTTCTCAACGAATTTCAAGCTCTCGTCGATGTGTACATCTGTATGCGGTATAACCAGTGATTCGTCAGCGAAACACTTCTTTAGATTACAGATGTGGAACACATTATGGATACCACTGAGCTCTTCCGGTAAGTTTAATTTGTAGGCAACCGATCCGACACGTTCGATTACCTCGAAAGGTCCAATATATCTCGGGCTTAGTTTGCCTTTCTTACCGAATCGCATCACCCCCTTCCAGGGTGATACCTTAAGCAAAACCTTGTCGCCTACTTCGAAATTGAAAGGCTTATGCTTTAAATCCGCGTAGCTCTTCTGCCTGTCCCGAGCAGCTTTTAATCGATCGCGAATTTGGACAATCTTGTCCGTGGTTTCAAATATTATATCAGGTCCTGTCATTTGGACGTCTCCAACTTCTGCCCAGCAAATGGGCGTTCTACATTTTCTACCATATAAAGCTTCAAAAGGTGCAGCCTTAATGCTTGTGTGGTAGCTATTGTTATAGGAGAATTCGACCAATGGTAGGTGGTTATCCCAACTGCCACCTAAGTCGATCGCACATGCACGAAGCATGTCTTCTAACGTTTGGATTGTACGCTCACTCTGTCCATCTGTCTGAGGGTGGTAAGCCGTACTGAAATTCAAACGTGAACCCAAAGATTGTTGGAAGCTTCTCCAGAAGTATGATGTGTATCTGGTATCTCTATCAGAGATGATAGACACAAGCACTCCATGAAGGGCTACAATCTTGTCTACAAACAACTGGGCTAATATATCGGAGCTATGAGTCTCCTTTATGGGTAGGAAATGTGCTGACTTAGTCAGTCTATCAACTATTACCCATATTGTATCGTTTCCTTTCTTTGTCTTCGGTAATTTGGTGATGAAATCCATCATCACCATTTCCCATTTCCACTCGGGAAGTTCAGGCTGTTGTAGCAAGCCTGACGGCTTTTGATGCTCGGCTTTTACTTGTGCACAAGTCAAACACTTTGCTACGTAGGTGGCTATAGACTTCTTCAAGCCTATCCACCAAAAATTTGCCTTCAAGTCCTGGTACATCTTATCAGCACCAGGATGAACGGAATATCGGGAACTATGGGCTTCCTGAAGGATAACGTCACGAAGACCTCCATAAACAGGAACCCATATCCTCCCATTCAATCTCAGAATTCCGTCTTTGCCATAGGATAACTGCTCCTCAGTTACCCCTAGCTTTTCTTTTGGATAGTTAGCTTCTAACACAGCTTCTTTCTGTGCAGCTAACAATCGTTCATTCAGACTGTTCTTGATTTCAATGCTCTTGGCATTGATCCTTATCGGCTTCACTCTTTCTTTCCTGCTCAAGGCATCTGCGACTACATTGGCCTTGCCTGGATGGTATCTTATTTCACAGTCATAGTCGTTCAGAGTTTCCATCCAACGTCGTTGCCTCATATTCAGATCTTTCTGATTGAACAGATGCTGAAGGCTTTTGTGATCAGAATAGATCACAAATTTTATGCCATAAAGGTAATGCCTCCAAAGTTTTAGTGCAAATACCACGGCACCCAACTCCAAGTCATGAGTGGTGTAGTTCTTTTCATGCACTTTCAATTGTCGCGAAGCATAGGCAATCACCTTGCCCCTCTGCATAAGCACACAACCCACACCGGTGTGCGATGCATCACAATATACGACAAATTCTTCCATTCCGTCTGGCATTGTCAACACTGGGGCATTGCTCAGCTTTTGTTTGAGGATATCAAAAGCTTCTTGCTGCTTAGGGCCCCAATTGAACTTTATTTTCTTTCTAGTTAAAGAAGTTAGGGGTGCAGCAATTCTTGAGAAGTTTTCGATGACGCGTCTGTAGTATCCTGCTAGACCTAGGAAACTGCGAATTTCCGTAGGTGTCTTCGGCTCCTGCCAGTTCATGACGGCTTCAACTTTAGCGGGATCCACCTGGATACCACGCTCGTTGACTACATGCCCAAGGAACTGGACTTCTCGTAGCCAAAAGTCACATTTAGAGAACTTGGCATAAAGCTTCTCTTGATGAAGCAGTTTAAGGATACATCGAAGATGCTTTTCGTGGTCAGCTTGACTCTTCGAGTAGATGAGGATGTCATCGATGAAGACAATGACAAATTTATCCAAATAAGGCTTGCAAACGCGATTCATGAGATCCATGAATGCGGCAGGTGCATTGGTGAGCCCAAAAGGCATCATTAGGAACTCGAAATGACCATATCGAGTCCTAAATGCAGTTTTATGCACATCTTCGTCCTTGACCTTCAATTGATGGTACCCTGACCTTAGGTCAATCTTGGAGAAGTAGCTCGCTCCTTGCAACTGATCGAACAGATCGTCGATCCTGGGCAAAGGATACCTATTCTTGATTGTAACCTTATTCAGCTCACGGTAATCGATGCATAGACGCATCGAACCATCTTTCTTCTTGACGAATAGGATTGGTGCTCCCCAAGGAGATGAACTTGGTCTAACAAAACCTTTGGCTAGCAGATCATCTAGCTGCGTCCTCAATTCTTTCATTTCCGTGGGTGCCAATCTATAAGGTGCTCTCGCAATAGGTGCGGCTCCTGGAATGATGTCGATGCTGAATTCCACTTGTCTGTCTGGTGGCAAACCAGGCAGTTCTTCTGGGAAAACTTCAGGATAATCAGAGATGACTGGGATGTCTTCAATTCTGGGTTTCTCCTCACCGATGATTACCTGTGCCATATAAATGACACATCCTTTCTTCAAACATCTGGATGCCTTTAGCATAGATACATGTGCAGGCAATCCATGTCGAGTATCTCCTTGGATGGTAAGTGGTTCTCCAGACGGAGTCTTGATTACCACTTGTTTCTGGTTGCACACGATTTGGGCTTGGTTATGCGATAACCAATCCATACCTAGTACTACGTCGAAACCAGCTAATTTAAAGGGTAACAGGGATAAAGGAAATGAGTGATTCCTAATGGATATAACACATCCATCTAAAATAGTTGAAACTGTCCCCATAGTCCCATCAGCTAGTTCTACTTCGTATTTTACATTCAAGGTTTTAACAGGCAATTTTAAGAACTCGCAGAACTTATCATCCACAAAGGATTTATCTGCTCCAGAATCAAATAAGACTCTTGCGAAAACATTATTGGTAAGGAACGTACCGGTTATGACATTGTCGTTCTGGATAGCCTCTTTAACATCCATTTGAAAGACCCTCGCATTGGTCTTCTTCCCATCTTCAGCCCTTTTTACTAACTTCGGGCAGTTCGTCTTGATATGCCCCTTCTCATTGCAACTGTAACAAGTTGCATCCTTGAGTTTCTTGCACTCAAGAGTCCTATGTTCAGAGGACTTGCATATCCCACACGCCTTCGGTGGGGATTTCTTTTCAAACCTGCACCTTCCAAAGTGGTGCTTCTGACAAACCTTGCACAAGGGCTTGTCGCCCGACTGTCGATCATTCTTCTTGTTCTCTGACCCCCTCTTGTGGTCACGATTTCCCCGGTGCTTCTTGTTGGATTTTCATGAATCATCATCTTCACGCTTCCTCTTCTCACTGTCGGCATTTCTCAGAGATCTCTGTCTCACTGCATCCAGCGTGAGAGACAGAGATATATCTGCCACGGATCTGAAGGTAGCAGGCCTAGAAGCCTTTACGCTAGCTTTTATTTCTGGGGCCAAACCCCCAATGAAGCGCGCAATCCGTTTGGGTTCCGGTGTAACAAGGTACGGAACCAATCTCGACAGAGTGTTGAAAGTCGTGAGATATGCCCGGCAATCCAGGTTCTTCATGACCAACGATAAGAAGTCAGACTCTATCTTCTCAACCTCGTGCTGAGGGCAGTAATTGTCCTTGATGAGAGCCATAAATTCCTCCCATGTCATGCTATACAAAACAACCTTCCCAGAGGCTTGAACCAGAGATCTCCACCACGCTAGGGCTTCACCCTTGAACGACTGTGAAACAAACTTCACCAAGTCTCTCTCAGCACAACCACTGATGTCCACAACCTTGTCCATCTCGTCTAGCCAGGTCATACAATCCACCGCGCCCTTTTCCCCAGTAAAATCTCGGGGTTTGCAGGAAACGAAATACTTATACGTGCAACCCCTGGCGCGAGGTGTATCATCGACCACTTTCTTCTTAGGGTGGACGCTATTCTCATTGGATGAGTGTCTATCATCATCCTTCTTAGGCTTAGACGGAGTCGAGGGTGGTTTGCTGTGAGATTTAGAGTGGGTTTTTGGCTTTGAGTGTGGTGTAGATAAGGTTCTGCTTCGGGACTCGGTGTATTCTTCATACTGTCGATCCAAGGCTGCCTTAACAGCGTTGTCTACCAAAGCTTTTAGTTCAGCGCCCGTTAAATGAATCTGAGTGTTATCCATGGTTGCAAAAGTCGCTAGGCGCTCCCTAGTCGGATTCGGGAGTACTCGGGAGGTACTCGGGAGTATTCAGGAGTACTCGGGGAGTAATTGGCCTGGGAGAAGAGTACTCGTGCCTCGGCAACCTACCTTGTAGCGAGTACTCGGGGAGTACTCGGAGCCTAGTCGGGACTTTTACAACCATGGTGTTATCATTGTCATCCTCCTTCGAATGACTATTAACTCCACTTGGTTCAGCCATTGTAACTCGAATCTGCTACAGAAGATAATGACAAAGATTTATTTAGGAGTTTATTATGGAATTGTCTTTTATGGCAATTCATTAACCATGGTAAACATAGACCATATTGGGTTAATTTGTTACTCACTGTTATTTAGGAGTTGAATATAACTTATCCTATTTACAAACAATATAGTTAGTGGCACAAGGCCTAGTCACAAGGACGTTTTTATAATATAAGCCGGGATTACAGAGAATCAAGGCATGGAGGTTTGAACCGTAGTCCTTTTACCTTTTCTGACAGGGAGTCATAGACTACAACTGTCTTTTGTCTTATATGACAATAAGTATGGCCCGTGGGCACTACATCACCAATGGATGTTTGATAAATGATCATCTTTATTGATGATTTAGCCCATGATTTATAAATCATTAATTTGGGTTTTGGAATCCCTTAATGGATTCGTATATAAGAATGACGCGTGTGATTTTTAACGAATCACATCTGCCAAGGATGTTACCATGTCTACAGAGGTTAACTGGAATCTGAATCTTTTAATTAAGTCTTACCATCTTGGCCGGGTCTTATAATGACACCAGGCTAGGTTTCACTATTAAGATTCTTTATTTAGGCAGAGTAATTTAAAAAGGAGTGACCTTTGATCCCTTTCATATAATAATGTATATACAACAAAAATGAAATTTATAACATATTTTCCATTAATCATAATAATGGTTACACACTGCCCTAAACGGGACTTTTAAATAAATAAATACCTACGCAGAGGTTTACAGAAAACATGTCCACGCAGGGACCAAATACATAGATAGATGTCCTCACAGGGACTAAAAGATAAGTCCACGCAGGGACTAAAATGCAATTGTCCACGCAGGGACTAAACACGATAAATGTCCTCGCAGGGACTACAATACTTAAGGCAAATGTCCTCGCAGGGACATGATTGTAATAGTAAAAACTATAGTACATGAAGAGACTAATGATCTCGTTTCTTCCTCCCTTTTAGTAGGTTTGATAGGCCTTTAAGGAATCCACGATTACTTTTACGTTCTTGCTCAAAGTCTCGTTCCACTCGGTTTAAACAGTGGAGGATTTCTTCTTGCTCCGGTGGAGAAAAACGTGGCTGCTGCGACGGTTGTTGAACCGGAGGTCTAGGAGGTGCTGGATACCCATGAGCTGAGTAATCTGTTCCCCAAAGGTTTCCATAAGCTCTGTCGGGATGGAGGGCATTGTAATTAGCCGCTACCACGTATGGGTCGGCATTATAATTATAGTTGTAGTGTGTGTGAGTCGGCTGCTCAAACGGGTTGTATGCGGAGGAACCGGCGTACGCTGGTATCGGATTGTCATATCCAAATGGTGGCGGAGGTGGTGCAACTGGTGCAGAATTCACCTCTGCAGGGTGACCAGAAGGTTCCCCTAACTGTGGTTCTTCAGGCACTTGCGGAAAGTGACTTGCACTCGAGTGGCGAGGGGTGCTAAAGTGGAATTCCCCTCCTCGGGTGGACATCCGCGCGCCTGATCTCCTACGCCTTGGCGGATCAGGAGGTGCTTGCTGAACTGGTGGCGGTGGAGGCGGTGGCGTAACTGCCACGAAACGCGAATCCTCGGAGGGATCCTGTTGTTGCTGCTACTCATGAGGCGAGAAGTGATGAGAAGGTGTGAAGTACCAATCACACTGGTTAAACCTCGCCTGGAAACTGTCGGGACCTTGATAGGGTGTTCCATGAAAGGATGACCCATCAGAGATCTCGATAGGGTGGTTGGGAGTACCCCTTGCAGGTTCTATGGGATCCGTGTCTTCATCCATATCTACCGCATTATCTTCGGAGAAATGGTCTTCAGGTCCTAAAGGGTTATAACCTATTGGTTCTTGGACATAATCAGCCGGGTTAAATCGGCCTTGAAAGAAAGGAGTAGGATCGCCATAGGAACGGTGCGAAGCAGATCGCTGGAGAGGTATAAACGAAGGTTGAGGGTTACTGGGATTGTTCTCCGAATCTGGTCCAAAAGAGTGACGGTATGAAGGTGTCGAACTGTGTGAGGTAGACCGTCTTGCGGGTTCAAAGAGGTTTCTTCTACGTCTCTGAGGTTCTTCGCTCCTCGTGCTGGAAGGAGCTCGCATGTTTGAAGGTCCGGCCTCGTGATCATTGTGAGTAGTGATCGGCCCTTTGCCTCTTCCTCCTCTTCTAATTGCTGGTGGCATAATTCCTGCTTAACAATTCTTTAAATCATAATAATCGATAAAAGACAAACTGGAATAACAATTCGAATTTGTCCTATGTTCTTGTCTAGACTCAAGTATGTGCAATTGTGTCATTGAGATTAAACACATAAGGATAGTGTTTAATTCACTCAACGTTGGCTCTGATACCAACCTGTCACACCCCGATTTCCACGTGTATCACCGGTGGGCCCGGTGGGGGATTACCGTGACGTAGTTGGCAACAATATAGTCAAACCACACAATTTATGAATGCACGGCGGAAGCATAAAGATAAATTATATTTCAACCACTGATTGTAATATCCAAGTATCACGAGTAGTCGAAACAAATCCACAGGGGATCAAAATAAGATAGAAAAATAATTGTTCAACAGATATTGGCATCCAAAGCTTGCGAGACTCGACGATGCTAAGGAGTGGCCAGCCTATTACGAGTAGAACCTGCATTAATCTTTTTGGGAAAAATACGTCAGTTTACACTGGTAATTACATTCAACCGACACTTTTGTAAAATGTTTAATAAAATTGATTTGAATGCACAAGGCACAAACTCTTTATAACTTGGGATAATTTATAATTAAATCTTGTAAAAGAATTACATGTTTACTATGCGTTCGGTCGCCCGGGTCGTGCCAGGTTTAAGGTTAATAGACACGCCACAAAGCATAAAGCCGTGGCGGGAAAACCAACGGTTATACCTTTAATAATATAGACACATTACGGGTGTACGCCTACACCCGTGTGTCGGGGTCGTGGCCATTTCGTAAAATGATGGCAAGGATATCCGGGACATGGTCATTAAGCTTCCAAAGGCGTAAAGCCAACAAAACCAATTTTTAAACGGGTCACATTGAAATCACCCGACTACTAATGAGTTGGGGTCAATTGCCCGACCAAGCGGTATTTTAAATACCGTAACCCAAGCCCGTATAACGGAAAATAAGTTAAAAGTATTTACCTGAGCAAGTATTATCCTTAATAAACAAATGCAAGTTTCCTTTACTGGCCTCCTATTCTGGAACGAAGGTTTAAAACAACCTATTAGAATCCTAATGGGTCTTTAATTTAGCCTTAGCTTAGACCGGTCAGTTTCAAAGGATATTTACGGTTTAATCGCGTGAAAGGCGAAAACCGGGAATGGAATGTGATTTGGACCCAAAAAGTTTGAAGACTTGTTTTTATATGGGTATTATAATCACACTCTGGATTTTTAGGTCAAAACAATAAGGTTTGACCCCTTTCGGCTAGTTTATGTAAACTAGTTACATAAACCGGACCGTGCGCGCAAAAGGCGTAACGGGTAACCGTAAGAGTCCTACACAAGTTTCCTAAGTCAATATGCTTTAAAGAGGTCGTGGTATCAGTAGGATACCTTCCATAATGCCCGTAACGAGTTTTAATCCAATATGTGTCCCGTAGGGGTATTTCGGTCATTTTAAAGATTATAAAAGAGGTTTCTGAGTTCTACAGGAAATCTGAGTTTTCCGAACAGTTTATAAAGTCCAAAATACTCTATTTATTATTTAAAATCAGTAGCAACTGGAATCGGGTCAAAAGACCATGTAGAACTCAAGTTATGCTCGAAAAGGGTATATTCGGTATTTACCGAACCGATGCCATAACCGCAGGTTATGAGCAGGTTAAAAATAATTAAAAATCTTTAAAAATTCCAAAATATTATTTTATATCAGTGTATAAAAGGTTTGGTGTTGAAATCTGGGTTTAGATAGGCGTTATGCTAATTGCGCCGTTTAATTACTAAATTTTCCGTAATTGCGCTATTTAGCATAACTCCTATTCTGGACCTCGGATTGACGTGAAATTTTAGGGACATGCTTAGAAATCAGTAAATAAGGTTATTGTCCTTTCACATACTCAAAATTCTTGTTTTAAGGTAACAAGGGCGTTACGGTCAACTTTTAAGCATTTAGCGGAAATGTGCTAAAGACTCGGACAAACAACGAACCGGTCACAGAGGGTTATACCACCATGTAACCTGGTCCTAAGAGAGTCCTAAGGCATATCTAACTCATACCAAAATGGGCCAGAACTGAAGTCAAAGCAAAAGTCAAAGTTTTGCGACTTTCGGTTCCGAACCGGGTCAAAACAGTAAATGGTCGGATCAAACAAGCTTAGACTAGTTAATATATTTATTATCATGTTATATGAGTGTTAAAACAGGTTACGCGCTATCTACATTACCGATTATGCACAAAATCGCAAAATAGCATTCTGTTGACTTTTTCTAAGCAAGTTTGACTCGACATTCGCACTAGTTAGATTGGGAATCAGAGGGTGCCCTTTTAGGGGTTTAATGCCCACATAATTACCAACATATAACTACCTTTGATTCGACAAACCACTGGACCACTTGTGATTTATCGTTAAGTCAACCGTTACGACGGATTGACTTTTAAGCTAAAACTAAGCAAAACTTAATCAAGAAAGATCAAGCATACTTACTGAAGTATTAGTGAATGACCAGGGATGCTTAGAGAGGGCTCTTGTGATCCAGAAAGCTCCAAGAGTGAAGAAATGAGGTGTGGACAATTGTTACAACATGAATGGCCTTTTATAGCACTCTTGGATGAATTAGATCATGACAAATAGGTCTATGATTGTGTCCAGATCATTTACAAGTGTTTACTAGTGCCTACTAACTGTTAGGGGTCGCCCATGTTGCTGAAAATATCTTGGTAAGTCGGTTTAACGTTTGTAACAGCCAACAGCCAAGCTGCTGTCGCTGGGCACCCCTTACAGACCGTAAGGCAGGACCCTTGCGGTCCGTAAGCCTTTGACAGAAAAATGTTTTACCCTTTCGCACCTTACGGACCGTAAGGCAGGACCCTTGCGGTCCGTAAGCCCTTGTCAGAGGCAAAAAAATAACCTTTCATGATTTGAATGGACAACTTGCAACGCATGATTTCTGGTTAAATTTTCAGCACAATTCCTTTAACCCATGCTTGTACCAGTTATGTCTACTCCATCATGTATCATTTGATTGAATAATGGTAAAGATTCATGAATGAAGATTTAATGTACATTATTTCCATAGGATCCATACTTACAAATTTGGCATCCACCATTTTTAGTAATCACCGGATTAAGGTGTATTAGATGTTTATTAATCATGTTAGGGTCTTGGGATTTATAATGAAGTCGTTCAGAGGTTTAAATTAACATGTCGACATGTTCAAAAATCCTACCGTACATCTTTAATTAAATCCGGGTTTACCATACTTTTGTCGTAAGTGACACGTGTCGTTTATTCATTGGACACAAAATTTCGAGGTGTTACAAGTTGAATCATGTTTTACTGCAGTGGGCCTTCAGGTGTGCGGGTTTTCCCCGGAATTGGTGGCTTGGTGGCTCGAGTATGCATCAATTCTGACTGTTATGGAGGAGGAAATGCATTTGCTTGATTGAGGGTCATCACAGATGCTTATCCGGTGATTTAGTTGTTCGTTCAAAAAAAAGTTATACACACGTGGGAAACGACCAATGGCCTACACATAGGAAATCTAAATAGATAATATTTATGTGTCATTTAAGTTACTTTCTAGATAAAAATTAACGAACAGATTGACATAAAGATCGGTTTCATTATTTATAGATTAATAATAATAATAATAATAATAATATGAGGTTAGGGGGTTGGAGAATAATAATATGAGGTTAGGGGGTTGGAGAGTTCTCAGATAGTGACAATCGGGGGTAGGGGTGCTCGATCAGGTACAATGCCGTCGGTGACTTAGGTGGTGAAATCGGGTTGCGAGATCGGGAGATGATTACCAATTTGGATTGTCTCTTTGGGGTATGACTTTTTGTAGCTTTTTGCAAATTTTAAGATGATGAGATGGGGGTTTTGAATCGGGTTATACCCTTAATTATGCTTGGGTTAATCGGTTAGGTGATGTGGCATGGGTTTTTGCATAGTTTTTAGGGTTCCATCCCTTGTTCCTTTAAAAAACCAATCGCAAAAGAAACTTTTGTTGTTATGTTGATACACAAGTAAATCACAAGACTCCTCATGATCTTTAGATATATAGATTTTCACTGCTATGACAAAATATAAAAGTGAATACAAGCTAGCGACCCCATTGCCTAACATGAAGGGGTGTTAGATCCGGAATGTTGCAAATGGCTCAAATTGAAGCTGATGAAATCTGAGATGTTATCGATTTTGATTAAGATTATGCATATGTATTGTGTGGCTTGTTGCAAAATGTTAATTGACACGACTATTGTAACACCCTTATTTTTGCAAAAACAGTAAAACACCACACCTACTAATAAAAAAACCACTAACGCCATGCATGTAGTAACATCATGCAAGAACTATACAACAACAACCATAACCCAATATGAGCATCCACAACAAGGTTTGGATGAACGCCACCGGATGCTAGTTGACACTAGAAGGATGGTGAAGCAATGAGGTGAAAGATGGTGGTATTACTAATGTGTTAAGTGAAAGACGTCTCATGCTTCGAAGAAGATTGGTCTAAGGGCTTATTTGGTGAGTTCTATAAAGTTCAGAACATGAAAGTTCACCAAAAAAAAGCTGGCTTTGAAGTTTAGGAAGCTAATTTGTTATTTTCATGTGTGTGAGAGCCTATTTGGTTGATTCAATTAAAAACATATCTGTTCTTCTTGTCTGGGTTTATAAAAAATAAAATAGCTTCACCCGGGTTCCAACCGGAGACATGTTGGACCACTTTTGATGGGCCGGCATAGGGAATTGAGAAAGCACATGTGAGAGGAATATTATTGAATCATCACAATATATCTTCATTATCATTAAAATTACGTGGACTTCTGTGGATGTATTAAAAAGGTTTTCTTAAAACCCTAAAAGGGGGGTCATCTTACACGCATACAGTTGGACGTGAACAAGACTCAACAACATCGTCATTACGGCAGACTTTGAAGGGCACCATTTAATTTTTACTGAAGATTAATCTCCATCATCACAACATCAGAGATCACGTGGCATTGGGGGGAGGAATTAAAGATTTGATGTTTATTAATTTTGTCATCTTTTTTTATATTATATTAAAACAAAGATGATGATTTTGATTATCATTCAAACTTGCGAAGATCATTCAACCCACATGAGTGGCTAAACCTTTTGTGGTTTCCTCCAAGTGGAGGATTCTTGTAAGTGGATGATTGTTTTGAGTTGTTATTTGTAATTGAGACTAGCAATTTAAGCATTCGATGCTTTTTGCTTAGGGATTTATTTGTTGATTGTAAACAATTAATTTTACTTAAAATTTAGTTTTAATTCTTTCAATTTCCGAGAGTTCTAGTAATTGGGATATAATAGATAGGGACTGGGTTTAGTAATTTTAATTTGGAATCGTGTGATAACCTTTCGTTGTTTATCAATCAAAGTACTTAGTCCTCTTTTTCACAATCAGCTAATTAACTATTTGGATCATGTCTATGTGATTTTCTCAATTAAAACTAATCATCTGAAATCCACTTTGAATCTGAAACTTGGAGGAATCACCGTTCCTCCAACTGTTTACAAACTCATTTTCTTAAAATCTTAGTTAATTAAACAACCAACCAAACCGATTTTACATTATTGCAATTAGGTTAATATTTCTTAATTCATAACGCTTTCCACAATACTCGTTTGGTTCGATACCTTGCTTACCCTATCTATCAGGTTAAATAGGTTTTTGATTGATGTTCACGACAGTCATCAAAATGGTGCCATTGTCGGGGAGTCGTGCCCAAAGCGTTTTGTTTTGAGTATTAGTTTAGAAAAATAATTAAAAAACCCAAAAATAGTGTTTATTTCTTTCTTGTTCAGTATTACGCTCGGTTTTCTTGTTCATTTGTGTGCAGGTGATTGTGGACGTGTATGCATCATACGAGGAAGTCCGGAAAGTCTTTGCCACTCGTATTTGACCCAGAAATCGAGAGGACAGTTCAGCATAATCGCGTAGTGCATAGAGAGAACAAAATCTTTCAATCCTCAACACCCACATCTAAGCCGATGGAGAACTCAGAAAATCTAGCTAAACAAAACACTTCACAAGCTCAATTCTCACCAACTCCCACTCAACCTTCACCAAACACCACTAGACCATCTAAGACACCACCTTAATTCACTCAAACTACTAATACCCAACTTCCACCTATGCCACCACGACCATTTCCTAATCTGGACAACATGCCACTATTTTCAAACCAGTCATCTTCCCAACAACCATCATTTACCCAATCGGCCGCCAATCAGTATTCCTCCCCTTACGTGAGGATAATTCAAGACGAAAATCCCATTCCAACAAACCAAAATCAACCTGTTAGCTCATCAGCTACCTCTCCCATACCAAATCAACAACCACAATACCAATCATCTCAACCACAACCTCTTTTCATTCAGGACTTCGATGTTTGATCAAAGGGATGATTCGAGGGAATATGGCGATGGATACAAAGAGTTTGATAGGTACGTGGGGAACCAAGGTAGTCGACATGTGATGGACATGGGTAACTTTGAGAGGTACAATACGGGGTTTGGATTTACGGGAAGAGGAAATCAAGATGCATAATCCACAACATGGTCATCAGCCCAATCCGGTTAACCAACAACCAATGAATACAAGACAATGAACATTCTAATACCACCACCGGTTCAGCAGATATCGATACAACAAATGCCGGCGCAACAAAGACCCCTCCCGCGAAACATTGTTCCGCCAGTCAACAGTTATCAAGACGGCATCCCTAGAAGATATGATCGGGGACCAGTACGGGTATTGAGAGTCATTTCAAATCGGCAATCGCCAACAACCCATCTCCGGTTGTGATACCTCAATTGCGTGGTAGATCATTTGAAGTCATAGCCCAGTCAATCGAAAGTTTGCCTAAGTGTCATCGGTTGGTGACAAAAGAACCATATTTACATATAGCAACATACGATGCTCGTTGTAAAACTTTCGGGGGTCAAGGTTTCACACCGGATGACGTGAAATTGGTACTCTTCCAATTCACCCTTGAAGATAAGGCATAACAATGGTTCCATACTCTACCATCTGCCTCTATCTTCACCTGGCCCGAAATGCAGCAACTATTCTTGGATGAGTTTTACACTCCTCAACGGATCAGTGATGCTAGGAAGGATATCAGAAATTTTCAACAACAGTCTAGAGAGTTATTTCATGAGGTGTTCAACCGCTTTAAGATGTTGTTGAAGAATTGCCCACACCATGGTATATATAACAATCATCCTAAATAAATATTTTTTCGACACCCTAAAAATAGTTAGAGTGTCCCTATATGTCCTAAAATACACTTATATATATATATATGTATATATATATATACATATATATATATATATATGTTTGAAGATAACTAAACATAGGTAGGCAAATAGATATGACAACAAATCTAACATAAAATTTAAAGTCATGTACTTCTTTACCTCCACAGATGTAGCAGCTCTCCCGGAACCTTTAACGTGACCCTAGACGCTCCTAAATACACCCCGAATACGAAAACTGACCCCGAATACCTAAGCATGGTCTTACGGGGGCCATGAGCGCTCATCAACGAGGCAGCACCCTGAGCTGCCACGTGGCAGCCACACGTCGAAGCTAGAGAGGTGACCCGACAAGGCTAGGGCCTACCCAGCCTATGTCGCTGGCCGCGAAGGCCCCCTACTTCTCTTACGCGGGGCGGGACGAAGTCCAAATGCAGCCCTATTAATTGAGGGCATCGGCTTCAGTCCCAATTCGCACCAAATCTCTTTCTCTCTCGAAATTCTGAAGAGTTAACATAATTTTTGGGTATTATACCCCCCTAAATAACGAAGTTCTGCCCCATTGTAAGTATCATAACCCCGGTTACGTATTAGATACGCCGCCCGATTGATCCAAGGTTCCGTAACGGCTGTCGAGGTTCTGCCCGACGTAGTCGATGGAATGCCCTGCCATCTCGGGGAGGGTATTACTAATGTAAATATTGGGTTATTATACTAACATGTGTGCATTTGTGTATTTAATAGATAATCACCAGGAAATCCTTAAGGAAAACCCTAAGGCAGCAATGTGAGTAATCTCCTTTTTACAAACTGTTTTTACAAAACCTCACTTAATTAATACTATATTAAACATTGATTGAGTATTTGTATTCTACAATTATCGTCGGTATGTTGGGGTTTTGTATACAAAATTTGTTACTACATTGTGAGTAGTAACATGACCACAAGTCGGGTTGACAGTACCGTGGGTGGTAATTAAAGTAGATGGAAACAAATGTAATTGCGCGACCGCCCTCAATACTGTACAATGGTTTTACTTAACTTGATTAAACTGAGATTCACTCACCAGTATTTCCCACTGACAAAATGTTTTTAAACGCGTTTCAGGTAACAAAATGTGAAAGCCAAATAGAAGCCAACTGGATAACACTAAAGGCTTGGAAAAGTGGTTATAAAGTTACCTAAAATAAAGAGATGCTTTTATTAAATAAAATAGGGTTTATCCCTATGAAAATGTGTCTACTTAAAACTTGGGATTATTCCCACGTGTTTTATATTATGAAAGTGTGGTATTTTACTCTAATAAAATATTTCCTAACTACGGTCCTGATGTAATTTCTAGTGCCAAAATGATAAACACAGATACCACCGAAAATGGCCGCGGTCGCCCGTTCCCGGGTAACTAGGGGACGGGGGTTGCGACAGAAGGTGGTATCAGAGCTAAGCCACTGATTCAGCCACAGAAGTGTTCTGCTGACACCAAGATATTATTCAATATGTTAGGAAATTTTCTATGGAAATACGTGCATAATTGTATTTTATTGTTGTGTGTTATTTGACTATTTGTTAGTTTACAGTATGAGCGACCAAGGACCTTCCGACGCCTACCGTCAGTTGTCCAACTCACCTAGGAGCGAAGGCACCTCTTCACAGCCTGCCCTCTCAGGGTATTCAGCTGACAATGAAGATGGGATATTCGTGTTTAAGGCTCAGTCTGAAGAGTCATTCCCTCTTAAAAAGAGAGGATGGTTCAGTAGAGGAGCGCATGAACGTAGGAAAAGAATGAAAAAGTTGCAACAACAGCGTGCTGTAGCAGCCGCCAAGAGAGAAACAGATGCCCACACACATGATATGCTTAATAGGAGTCTAGCAAATTTCCATATCCTAGCAACCACAACTGCCGACCCTAACCTGGAGCAACACATAGCTCCCCAGCCTTTACCACTGTTTCCCACCCAGCCAATGGAAATTGAGAGCAACCCAGAAAATCAAATCCCAATGCCTGATTTTAACCCAGAAGAGATACTTAGAGTACCAGCACCCAATCCCTTAGATCCAGACTACGACCCGTGGTTAGACGACAAAAGGGATTACCAGCAACGCTACCCAATACCAGAAGATGAACCTATGCCGAATCGAGCAGCCTACCCAGGTTTGGACCCTCTAGATCCCTTCTATGATAGCGATCAATACATTAAGGAAATTCTAGAGAATCCATACCCGTACCAGGAACCCATGCCCAGTTCCCAAACCCAGTACCAGCCCCTGCACCCCCAATGAGTGCAGAAAATGTGCAAGAACTCCGAACCTATGGTGAGGAAATTTTGGAAAATAGTGACAGGATGAGGCAGATCGGAGAACGACTCGTCTGGAAGTATGACGAGCGTAATATGGAGTTCTGGATGAACCCATATCAGTGATGGTGGTAGTAGTAATAATAATAATAATATACTAATATATAATATGTGTGTATGTTTGAAAAAAAATCTAGACAATAGCTACGGATGCCTACTAGTATTGTAATTTTAATTTCCAGTTTCAGTTTGTATTAGATGCATACTATATAAGAAAGAGTAAGTCGCAATGTTCGACGATTTTGACCAATATGCGTGTTGTGTGATTGATTGTGTTAAATATTATTTTGTGATATTAATAATTGATAAATGTTCAAAATTCAGATGGACAACAAAGTGAACCAGGAAAACCAGAATGATAATAACCAGAATGACAATAATCCGAATAATGACAACCCGAACAATGATAACAATGGAAACCAAGTGGATAACAGTGCCATTCAACACATAGTGGCACAAGGGATAATAGATGCAATGCCATATATTATCAAAACAGTTAAGGAAGGGGATAATAAAAGTAATCATAGCAGTAAGCGACCAACTTAACCTGAACACAACGTAAACAATGGACCCATACTTCAAGTGCCCATTCCCAAAAGAAGAAGAACCATATCTTATGGTTGTTCTTATAAAGAATTCTGGTCTTGTAAACCAATGGAATTCTCGGGCAATGAGGGGGTCGTTGCAGCTCTACGCTGGATAGAAAAGACTGAGGCAGTCTTAAAAATAAGCAAATGTGCGGAAGAGGATAAGATAATGTTTGCTTCCAATCTGTTTAAGAACTCAGCCTTAGAATGGTGGAACACTATCCTCCAGTCTAGGGGAAGTGACAGGGTTTACAATATGGAATGGGAGGAATTGAAGAATATGGTGGAAAGGAAATTCTGCCATCCCAATGAAAAGGAACAAATAGCAAATAAGTTCCTAAACCTTAGAATTAGTGGTGGCAAAGTGGGCAAGTTGGATGGGTTTGGATAATGGGTCAAGATGAGTTTGGGTTAAGATGGGTATAGGTCAGGATGGATATTTTAAAAAATGGGTTGGATGGGTAATGGGTCAAGATGTGTTTGGGTTAGGATGAGTTTGGGTTAAGATGGGTTCTAAAAAATAAAAAAAAATCATAAAAAATTTGAAAAATTCTAAAAAATCAAAAAAATTATAAAAAAATCAAAAAAAAATTCGAAAAAATCAAAAAAATTATAAAATTTATAAATATTCAAAAACAATTCTAAAAAATCGTAAAAAAGCAAAAAAAAACTAAAAAATAAAAAAATCTAAAAAATAAAAAAAAATTATAAAAAGTCATAAAAATTATAAAAAACCCAAAAAACTCTAAAAAATCAAAAAATTCTAAAAAAAATCTAAAAAATAAAAAAAAAATTAAAAATCCAAAAAATTTTAAAAAATCAAAAAAATTATAAAAAAACATAAAAATTCTATAAAATCAAAAATTTCTAAAAAATCAAAAAAATTCAAAAAAATCAAAAAATTCAAAAAAATCAAAAAAATCAAAAAAATTCTAAAAAATCATAAAAATTCTAAAAAACAAAAAAATTTAAAAATTCTAAAAAATAAAAAAATCTAAAAATCAAATTTTTTTATTTTTAGGATTTTTTTTATTTTTTTATTTTTTTTATTTTTTGGATTTTTTTCAAATTTTTTTTGATTTTTTAGGAGTTTTTGAATTTTTTAGAATTTTTTGATTGTTTGGAGTTTTTTTTATTTTTTATGAGTTTTTTTATTTTTTAGAATTTTTATGATTTTTAGAATTTTTTGGATTTTTTAGAATTTTTCAGATATTTAGAATTTTTTTTGATTTTTTAGAGTTTTTTGGATTTTTTAAAATTTTTTGATTTTTTGGATTTATTTTGATTTTTACGAGTTTTTTTATTTTTTAAAATTTTCTATGGTTTTTTAGAATTTTTTTGATTTTTTAGATTTTTTTGGATTTTTTAGAAATTTTTTGATTTTTTTGAATTTTTTTGAGTTTTTATGAGTTTTTTTTTATTTTTTAGAATTTTTATGATTTTTTAGAATTTTTTTGATTTTTTAGAATTTTTTTGATTTTTTGGAATTTCTTTATTTTTTATGAGTTTTTTTATTTTTTAGAATATTTATGATTTTTTAGAATATTTATGATTTTTTAGAATTTTTTTGATTTTTTAGAAATTTTTGGATTTTTTAGAATTTTTTTGATTTTTTTAATTTTGTAGAAATTTTTTTATTTTTTTCCATTTTTTCTGATTTTTTTGATTTTTTAGAATTTTTTTAGTTTTTAGAATTTTTATGATTTTTATAGTTTTTTTAGATTTTTTTTTATTTTTTAGAAATATTTGATTTTCTGGATTTTTTTATATTTTTTAGAATTTTTGGATTTTTTTTGTTGGATTTTTTATGATTTTTTAGATTTTTTAGAATTTTTATGATTTTTTAGAATTTTTTTTGATTTTTTTTTTACAATTTTTTTGATTTTTTTTATTATTTTTAAAATTTTTATTATTTTTAAACGAAGAACGACGGGAGAGTACTACGGGAGATATCTACGAGTTGTAATTAGTTTAGTGATTTTATTTTATACCCATCCTGACCCGTTTGGGTTTTATCTCATACCCATCATGACCTACTCTTTTTTCTTATCCACCACTTTGTAACCCATCCTAACCTACTGACTAATTTTGTTTGACCCATCTTAACCCATCTTAAAATTTAAAATACCCATATCAACCCAAAATAGAATGGATGGGCTTGTTTTGCCAGGTCTACTTAGAATGATTGGAGTGGATAGTAAGGGTTACAGTACGTTATTCTTTGAATATGCTAGAATAGTGCCAACCCTTACATCACCAGAACCAGTATTAATCCCCCGTTACATTTGGGGATTAATCAGTGAGATTAGGCATGTAGTCAAGGCAGCTAGACCTCAAACTATAGAAGAAGCTGTAGAACTAGCAAACACCTTGACTGATGAATTAGTGCGTACACGAGAGGAGGACCAGAGGAGAAACCTAGCTCAAAGGCTTACCCAAAAATTTCGTTATGGAAATTCCAACCGTGGGAAAAATGTAGGTTCTACCTCTGCACCTTACTGCAAGGCCTGCAAGAAAAAGCATTTGGGAAAATGCTCCACTTACTACAATTTCTGCAAGATACCAGGACATAAGGAAGAAGATTGTAGGAGGAAACCTAATAATGGAATGTGCTTCAACTGTGGAGAAAAAGGTCATATCAAGCCAAACTGTCCGAAACTAGCTCCAGCCATGAACAACAAAACTACCAAAAATGCTAGAGCATTTGTTCTGACTGCGGATGAAGCCAAGATGATTCTGGACGTGATAGCCGGTACGTTTTTAGTTAATGATGTTTTTGCTAAAGTATTATTTGACTCTGGTGCGAACCAAAGTTTTATTAATACTTTATTTTGCAAATTTCTAAGTCAACCATTAACTAAACTCCCACAAGAATGTCTAGTAGAAACAGCAAATGGAGAAACCGTTAGGATTTATGAAATCTTGCAGGGAGCAAGAATAGAATTTTTAAATCAAAATTTTATTGCAAATCTTTATCTAATGAATCTAGCAGGATTTGATGTGGTATTAGGAATGGATTGGTTAAAAGCCAATAAAGCCAGTATTTTATGTGATCAAAAGTCAATCCAAGTAAATTCACCAAAGGGTGAAAAGATCACAATTAAAGGAGATAAGCCATCTAGATCTACAAAATTCATCTCTGTGATGAAAACAGCAAGTTATATAAGAAAAGGATCATTAGTGTTTTTGATTTCCATAATCATTAACACTGAAGGAAAAGAACTGAAAAATACTCCAGTGGTATCTCAGTTTCCAGATGTGTTTTCAGGAGAATTACCAGGACTACCGCCAGACAGAGAAGTTGAATTCAGAATTCATCTACTACCAGGAACAGCACCAATCGCCAAAGCACCTTACCGTTTGGCACCCGCAGAAATGCAGGAACTAAAGAAACAGTTAGACGAATTGTTGGAGAAAGGATTTATATAGCCGAGTTCATCGCTATGGGGAGCGCCGATCTTATTCGTTAAGAAGAAAGACGGATCAATGCGTATGTGCATTGACTACCGTGAATTGAACAAGGTCACGATTAAAAATCGGTATCCATTACCGAGGATCGATGACCTATTCGATCAGTTGCAAGGAGCTCGATTTTTCTCGAAAATCGATTTAAGAGCAGGATATCATCAATCAAAGGTACAGGAAGAGAACATTCCTAAGACCGCTTTTAGAACAAGGTATGGACATTATGAATTTACTGTCATGCCATTTGGTTTAACCAATGCCCCAGCTGCATTTATGGACATGATGAACCGAATATGTTGTAGGATCGTTTTCTGACTCGAATGAGTCGATCAGAAGAGTTTTTGCTCAATACGAAAGGCAGAAACAGTCGTATCAAGTCAATTCAGCTAGATATTCACTTTAAACTGTCTTTAGATTGATTTGACAAAGTTTTACAGCGAGTCGACACTTCGGCAGCAGTTCGGTACTTCAGCCGGAAAGTTACAAATGAAATCATCAAGGCATCTATATATAGGCTGGCTATTTCGCACGAACAGGCTCAAGCGAAATCAGATTCACACGAAATCACCATTTCGTGAGAAACCACCCTTTGATTTCGTGCGAAATCACCACCAAACCTATTTTTGACATTTTTCTCGTACTACATGCCCTGATCTATCTATTCTAATACAAGACTCGATACAAGACGAAGTCGACATACGTATGCACCAACATATGTAAGCCATATTTGGATAAATTCATAATTGTCTTTATAGATGATATTCTCATTTACTCTAGGAGTGAAGAGGAACATGCAAAGCATTTGCACGCACTTCTAAGTTTATTGAGAAAAGAAAAACTTTATGCAAAGTTTTCGAATTGCGAATTTTGGTTAGAACAAGTACAGTTTCTTTGACATTTAGTTAATCATGAAGGAATTCATGTGGATCCCACCAAGATCGAGGCGATTACTAAGCGGAAAACCCCTGAATCACCAACCGAGGTTAGAAGTTTCTTAGGATTGGTCGGTTATTATAGAAGATTTATTCGAGATTTTTCTAGAATAGCCATTCCCTTAACTAAGCTAACATGTAAATCCATTAAGTTTGAATGGGGACCAAAACAAGAAGAAGCCTTTAGAATTCTTAAGCAAAGACTAACCCATGCACCCATACTAGCGCTACTAGAAGGAACTGAAGACTTTGTAGTCTATTGTGACGCTTCTAAATTAGGTTATGGATGCGTATTAATGCAACGACAAAAAGTTATAGCATATGCATCTAGACAACTTAAGAATCATGAAGAGAATTATTCAACCCATGATTTAGAACTAGGAGCCATAATTTTTTCCCTTAAGATTTGGAGACATTACCTTTACGGTAGTAAGTTTACCATTTTCACCAATCATAAGAGTTTAAGGTATGTTTTTGGGCAAAAAGAATTGAATATGAGGCAAAGACGCTGGATGGAGATACTTAGTGATTATGATTGCAATATCCAGTATCATGCAGGAAAGGCAAATGTAGTGGCTGATGCTTTAAGTCGAAAGTATCATGAAAAGCCAAAAAGAGTACGTTCTCTTAAATTAAATCTACAAGTAGATTTAAATGAACAGATTAGAAAAGCACAAAGATCAGTAATCAATGATGATACTGATAAATTGAAAGGAATGATTAAGGAACTAGAACAAGGAATAGATGGAATTTGGAGATTCCATAAGAAAATAATGTGGATACCTAAATTAGGGAACCTACGCCACCGTATATTAGAAGAAGCTCACAAGTCTAAGTATACGATGCATCCAGGAAATGATAAAATGTATCAGGATTTTAGAAAGAATTTCTGGTGGATAGGAATGAAGAAGGATATAGCAGCTTATGTTTCTAAATGTTTAACCTGTTCACAAGTTAAAGATGAACATCAGAAACCCTCAGGTTTATTGCAACAGTTAGAAATGCCAGTGTGGAAATGGGAATTGATAACAATGGATTTTGTTACCAAATTACCCAAAACAAGAAAAGGTAATGATACAATCTGGGTGATTGTAGGCAGGCTAACTAAGTCAGCTCATTTCCTACCAATGAAGGAAACTTTCAGTATGGAACAATTAGCTAAGCTGTTTGTAAATGAAATAGTTTCATTACATGGAATTCCTTTATCAATTGTTTCTGATAGGGATAGCCGTTTTACTTGTCATTTTTGGACAAGTTTCCAAAAAACCATGGGAACCAAGTTGAATCTAAGCACAGCCTATCATCCTCAAACGGACGGACAAAGCGAAAGGACAATTCAGACAATGAAGGACATGCTTAGAGCTTGTGTAATTGATTTCGGAGATAATTGGGATGATCATCTACCATTAATCGAATTTTCTTACAATAACAGTTATCACACAAGTATCAATGCTGCACCCTTCGAAGCACTCTATGGACGAAAGTGCCGAACCCCAGTCTGTTGGGCAGAAATTGGGAAAAAGCAACTATCCGGACCTGAGATGGTACAAGAAACAACCGACAAGATCATTCAAGTCAAGGAACGACTCAAAGCAGCACGTGATCGAAAAAAGAGTTATACTGATAACAGACGAAAGCCATTGGAATTTCAGGTAGGAGACAAAGTGTTATTGAAAGTCTCTCCTTGGAAAGGAGTGGTAAGATTCATCAAAAGGGGAAAGCTAAGTCCCAGGTATGTTGGACCTTTTGAGATTATTAGAAGAATAGGACCTGTAACCTATCAGCTACAACTGCCAGAGGAAATGGCAGGAATACATGATGTATTTCATTTATCTAATCTCAAGAAATGTTAACTGATGAGTCACTGGTAGTACCTCTTAAGGATATAGAGGTAAATGAGCAGTTAAAGTTTGTAGAGAAACCTCTACAGATTGAAGACAGGAAAGTCAAGAATCTCAAACACAAGAGATAAGTTCAGGTCAAAGTGAAATGGGACTCCAAAAGAGGACTAGAATACACATGGGAACTTGAATCAGAAATGCAAAGGAAATACCTGCATCTATTCCAGTAGATCTCGAGGACGAGCTCTAAAACAAGGTAGGAAGGATATAACAACCCTCCTAATAAATATTTTTCCGACACCCTAAAAATAGTTAGAGTGTCCCTATATGTAACACCTCGAAAATTCGTGTTAAATAAAATAACGACACGTGTCGTATAAGACGAAAAACGTTATAAACTCGGATTTATTAAAGATGGTTGACAGGATTTAAAAGTGTCGTCATGTTAACTATTTCACCTCTGAACGACCTCGTTATAAATCCCAAGACTCAAAACGTATTAAAAAACATCTAGTGTATGTTCAAGTTCAGTGGATATTAGCAATGATTCATGAATCAATTGGTGGACTCCCACAAAGGAATTCCTACGGTAACCCTTAGTTTTCGGTACTTTTATGAAGAATCCAAGCAAGCATACCAAGATGGTAGGGTATGTTACTGTATTAAGCACTTTATAGAGGCCCCAATCTGATAAAACATGTCCCAAAGTCGAAGCCCCAAGTTACCCCTTCAAGATACCAAAGAACAACAAGTTTTTAAGCCTGATGTCAGGCTTACGGACCGCAAGAGAGGGCTTACGGTCCGTAAGCAAGTGCCAGCGACCAGAAACCGGCTGTTACCTGTTTTTACGCGCATGAAACCGAATTTAACAGTGTTTCCTCATCTCTCTTGGCCCCTAAACAACCCCTAAACATGTAGGACACCTGTGGAAATGTTGTGGTTAGTCCTAGACTTAATTGTCAACACATTATGGTGTCTTAGTGCACTATATAAGGCTCTCAAAGTGCAACACTTTGATCATTCATTCCTCAACAACCTTCTGATCAAGTGTGGAGCACAAGAGCACTCTCCAGGCCTTCCTAATCATCCATTAGACCCTTGTAAGTTGTCTTAATCTTTCTAAATTAATTTTAGCTTAGTTATTTAGCTAAAAGTCAAACCGTCGTAATTACGGTTTGACTTCGAGATCAATAAGTAGTGGCTCAGTCAATTCTCGAATCAAAAGTAGATATAAGATGGTATTTATGTGGGTAATAAAACCTCAAAAGGGTTTCCCCTGATCATCAATCTAACCAGGTCAAAAGTCGGGTCAAGCCTTTACTTAAAAAGTCAACAGGAAGTCTAAAATGCCGTTTATGCATAATTAACATTGTAGATCATTTACAACCTGTTGGATCATTGTTACAACTTAGTAATAAGTGTAAGAACATGTCTAAACATGTTCAAACCCGACAACTTCCTGTTTAGACCCGGTTCGGAACCGAAAGTCACATAGTTTGACTTTCACTTTGACTTTCAGTTCTGACCCGTTTAGGCATATTTTAGAAATGCCTCAGGGCTTTAATTGGACTAGGTTACATGTTAGAACAACCCTCTGTGATTATACACCTTGGTTCATTAGTTATCCGATTAATATGCATGCTTCCGTTAATTGCTCATATGTTGACCGTTATGCCCTTATTACCTTAAAACGTGATTTATGAAAATATAAAAGTGTAGAAACCTTAGTTACTAATATATAGACTTGTATGCAAAGTTTGACATCAGTTTGACTTGTAGATCAAGAGTTATGCTCATTATCGCAAAATGAATGCTTTATGCTGATAAAATGGCGTAATTAGCGTATAGCCTAGTTAAACATACTTTTTGGTATCAAATCTTTTACCCACTAATGTAATATATTATTTTGGGATTTTTAAAGATTTTTAATTAATTTTAGGTTGAGCATAACTCATAGTCGTAGGCTTAATTCGGTGAATGTCGGTTTTGCCCTTACGGGCCATAAAATGAGATTTACAAATCTAAACGACTCCAAACCTTTTGCTACTGATCACATATGATAAATAAATTCTTTTAAGCCTTCTGGAAATATAAAAATATCAGATTTAAGTATCGAACCCGGAAGTGGCCTTTAATCGCCTTAATTAGCGTTTTTAACGCATAGTATGTTTTAAAATCATATTAGACATACCCGGGTTGATACCTACTGATATAAGAGGCAAATTATAATATTTTAACAGTAAGCAAAGGTGGATAAACTCAGACTTCAGTTCTGAGCTTTTCGGCTTATGTGAAATTACCAAAATACCCCTACGGGGCATAGTTTGGTTAAAAACGATAAATTTCACACATATGCTTTATCTTACTGTTATAGCTCATTAATTGGAGTATATTTACTGATTACATCAGACCTGTAACTCAGTTAAACACTTAAACCTTTTTACAACCTTTAAAATGACCAAACTACCCCTACGGGGCCTAGTTTGTGTTTAAACACGTTTCGGGCATAATGAAAGACACCTTACTGATGTCACAACATATTTGAGACTTAATTAACTTAGGAAACCTATATATAGCTCTCATGACTACCTATCACGCTTATTACGCGTACGGTTCGGTTTATGTAACAAGTTTACATAAATTAACCGAAACGGGTTAAACCTTAACGGTTTTATCTCGAAATCCAGAATGTGAATAATAAACCCATATTAAACAAGTCTCTGGATTTGTCGGGTCTAAATCACATTCTATCCGGTCTTCGCTTAATCAGGCGTACGAACCGTATCTTTGAAACTAGTCGGTCTAAGCTTAAGCTTAATAAAAGACCCGTTAGAATTCTAATAGGTTATTATAAACCTTCGTTCCAGATAAGGAAGACCAGTAAAAGCTACTTGCGTTTGCTTATTGTGATTTATACATTGCTCAGGTAAATACTTTTAACTTATTTTCCCTATACGGGCTTGGGTTACGGTATATAGCATACCGCTTGATTGAGCATCAAATCTCCACAGTAAGTGGGTAGTTGACTAATTTGATCGGCTCGTTTAAACAGTCTTGATTACTTAAAGCCTTTGGGGGGTTAATGACCATGTCCCGGATATCCTAGGCATCATCTTACGAGATGGCCACGACCTGAGCACGGGGTGTAGGCGTACACCGTCCGTGTATAACTCTATGATGTGGTGTGTCCATTGATCTTTAACCCGGACAAGATCCGGGCTACTAAACGCACAAGTAACATGTAATTCGTTCACAAGATTATAATATTAAATAATTCTCCCAAGTTAAGATAAAAATGTTTATGCCACGTGCATCCAAACCAATTTTCAATCATTTTCCAAAATGAGTCAGTTGATTGTATTTACCAGTGTAAACTGACGTATTTTCCCAAAAAGACTGAATGCAGGTACTAAACGAAGTTGGCTGGATTGTCTCCTTAGCATCAATAAAAAGTCTCGCAAGCTTAGGATGCCTGAAGTCTGTTGAACCATTGTTTCTATTTTATTTCGATCCGTTCTGTGGATAAACATCCGAACATTGTGATACTTGATATTACAATAATTAAATTCGGTTGTATTATGTTTTAAATTTGCTTCCGCTGTGCATATTAAATATTGTGTTGTTTGACTATTACGTTGCCAACCACGTCACGATACTCCCCCACCGGGCCCACCGGTGACACGTGGAAATCGGGGTGTGACAGGTTGGTATCAGAGCCAACACTGAGTGAATTAAACACTAGCCTTTTGTGTTTAATCTCAGTTACACAATTGCACAATTCTAAACTTCGAGTCTAGACCTACAACATAGGACAAATTCCACTTTAATTACATTGTCCTTTATTTTTACATATATTTTGTTTTGTTATCTCATGCCATATTGCTCAGGGACGAACAAAATGCCGCCAAGATTCTTCAGGAGAAGAGGAAGAGGCAAGGGGCCAATCACCGCCCCCAATAATAATGAAGCTGGACCCTCGAATGCGCGAGCTCCATCAACCACGGAGAGTGACGATCCCCGGCAGAACCAGAGGAACCTCTTTAAGCCGGCTAGACGGTCGGTCTCACACAGTTCAACACCTCCTAACCCTTATGGGCCACAACCAGATTATGAGCCCAACAACCCTCAACCTTCATACATACCATTACAGCGATCCTTATCGCACAACTCCTTCGGTGACCCTACACCAGTTTTTAGGGGCCGGTTTAACCCGGCAAACTTCCTGCAAGAACCAGGGAACCCATTAGGTCCAGAAGATCATTTCTCTGGAGATCATGCGGACGACATGGACGAGGATACGGACCCTGTCGAGCCTGCCAGTGGCACACCAAACCACCCGATAGAGATCTCGGATGGATCTTCCTTCCACGGATCACCCTATGTTGGTCCAGATAGCTTTCAAGCTATGTTTACCAGGCACGAATGGTACTATACGCCTCCTCGCCATACATCACCTCAGCAGCAGCAACAACAGCAACAAGATCCCTCTGAGGATCCAAGGTTCGTGGCAGTCACGCCACCACCTCCTCCGCCACCAGTTCAACCGGCACCCCCGCAACCACCAAGGCGTAGGAGAACCGGAGCGCGCATATCTGCGCGAACAGGAGACTTTCATTTTAGTTCTCCACTCCAATCAAGTGGCAGCCACTACCCGCCACATCAAGAAGATCCACAAATGGGTGGGCCTTCACACCCAGTTGCACCACAACCACCGCCTATGGGTTTTGATAACCCAATTCCGGCATACACGGGTTCCATGGCGTACAACCCGTTTGAGCAGCCAGTACACACCAACTACAATTACGCCGAAGCCGATCCGTACGTGGTAGCGGCTAACTATAACACCCAAGGACCCTATGGAGATCCATGGGGAGTAGGGTACCCAACTCATGGGTACCAGATACCTGCAAGACCTATTATACGGACACAATCGCAACCACCAAGGTTCTCTCCGCCTGAGCGTGAAGAAATTCTGCAAAGGTTGGACTATGTAGAGCGAGAATTTCACAGGGAGCGAAGGGAGCGACAAACGTTCTTCCAAGGATTGACAAGCTTGATCAAAGGAAAGAGCAAGAAGGACCACTGAGTCCTTCCAAGTATTGTTAAACCCCTGCGTGGGTATGTTTTGTTAATAAACCCCTGCGAGGGTATTTTATTTGTGTAAGTCCCTACGTGGACTATTATATTGTTAAAGCCCCTGCGTGGGTATGTTTTGTTATTAAGCCCCTGCGTGGGTACGTGTGTTATTAAACCCCTGCGAGGGTAAGTACTTGTTTAAACCCCTGCGTGGGTAAGTTGCTATTTGAAAAGACCCGTTTAGGGCAGCATGTATTATTGTAGTAAAGTAATGAATAATTGTTTTATAAATTTCATGTTGCTATTATATGCATAGCTATTACATATGAAATAAATGAATCAAAAATCATTCCTTTTAAGTAAATGTCTGCCTATGTAAAATTTTTCTTAAAGTGTGAAACCTAGCCTTCGGGTCATTATAAGGCCAGGCCAAGATGGTAAGACCTGTTAGAAAGATTCAAATCCCTGTTGAACATCTGAAAACAGGTTAACACTCCTGGCAGATGTGATTCATCTGAATCACACGCGTTATTTGATTATATGAGGATCCTTCAAAGATTCCAAACCCAATTATCGATCTCTGAATCATGGGGTAAATCATCAATTAAGATGACCATACTTTTACCCTACGTGGTAATACGCGCCTGCGGGCCCTGCTCATTTCCACATGAGCCAAAAGACAGTAGTAGCGATGACTCCCTGTCAAATAGAAGTAATGAACTAGGTTCAACCTCAAATGCTTTGATTCTCTGAAATCCTAGCATATAATTTATAAATGTCCTTGTGACTAGGCCTATTGTGCCAGTATACCTTCATGTTTGATTCTCTGAAATCATAACCCATAAAAATAAACTGTCCATGTGACTAGGCCTTTTGTGCAACAAATAAAACTGTTATTGTTTTATAACTAGGGTAAATTATTATAGAAATCCTAAATAGATATGATTAATAAATTAACCAAATATGGTCTCTGTGACCATGGTTAATGAATTACCCAAGGAGAAATTCCATAATAAACTCCCACAAAAACTATTGTCCTTGTTTTCTGTAACAGTTCAATTGAAATGGCTAACTCAGACGAGATAAATAGCCATCCAACGGAGAATATTGATAACGCCTGGGTTACCTTAACGGGTGCTGAATTAAAGGCGTTGGTCGACGACGCGGTTACAAAGGCTTTGGAAAGACAGTACGAAGAGTATAGTGGGACTCGTAGTATGACCCTATCTACACAGCCTTCAAAGCCACCATCCAAGAAGGATGACCCGAAGAAAGACGATGATCGACACTCCTCAAACCACAGTGCACCATCACAGCGGGTTATACTGAACAGGGGACCCCGTGAGAAAGGTTGTTCCTATAAATATTTTGTTTCATGTAAGCCCCGGGACTTCACTGGGGAGAAAGGAGCTATTGACTGTATGACGTGGCTGGATGAGATGGTTACGGTTGTTGATATCAGCGGATGCGCTGAGAGAGACGTGGTCAAGTTTGTGTCGCAGTCTTTTAAGGGCGAAGCTTTAGCATGGTGGAGATCTCTGATTCAAGCCACCGGGAAAATCCCATTGTACAGCGTGTCGTGGGATCAATTTGTTGCCCTTATCAGGGAAAATTACTGCCCTCAGCATGAGGTGGAGAAGATAGAGTCTGATTTTCTATCACTGGTGATGACAAACCTTGACTGTCAAGCTTACCTAACGAGCTTCAACACTATGTCCCGGTTGGTTCCCTACCTGGTAACCCCGGAACCAAAAAGAATCGCTCGTTTTATCGGTGGTTTAGCCCCCGAGATCAAGGCAAGCGTGAAAGCTTCTCGGCCGACTACTTTTAGATCGGTAGCTGACATTTCCTTATCCCTCACTCTGGATGCGGTCAGGCAGAGAGCGCTGAGGAATAAGGAGACGGAGAAAAGAAAGCGCGAAGATGATAGTTCGCGTAGGTCGAACAAGAAACACCGTGGGAACGGTGACACCAAGAAAGGATATGAGTCAAAGAAAGATGGGCATCATGCTGGCGAGAAGCCCAAATGTAAGATTTGCAAGAAAAATCACTTTGGAAGGTGCAGACTTGAGTCGAACTCTCAGACTCAGTCAAAAACCTATGCTTGTGGTATATGCAAGTCCACGGATCACAAAACCTTGGATTGCAAGAAGATAAAAGACGCAACGTGCTACCGTTGCAATGAAAAGGGGCACATTAAGACCAACTGCCCTAAGTACAACAAGAAGCCTGAAGAGGCCAAGAAGACCAATGCGAGAGTCTTCAGAATGGACGCGAAGGAGGCTGTGCAAGACGATAATGTCATAACAGGTACTTTCCTTGTAAACGATGTCTTTGCAAGAGTACTTTTTGATTCAGGCGCAGATAAGTCTTTCGTAGATAACAAGTTTTGTAAATTGTTGAATTTACCTGTCAAAACCCTAAGCGTAAACTATGAGGTAGAGTTAGCTGATGGTACCATAGAAACCGTCTCAACTGTGTTAGAGGGATGTTTTATATCCATTAAGAACCATTCTTTTCCTCTGACTCTACTTCCCTTTAAATTGGCCGGTTTTGACATAGTTTTGGGTATGGACTGGTTATCTCACCACCAAGCCCAAATCGTCTGCAACAAGAAACAAGTGGTGATACGGACCCCGTCGGGTGAATCACTTACCGTTCGGGGAGACACCCACTATGGACTGCCTAAGCAAGTGACTATGCTCAAGGCTTCAAAATGTTTAAAGAAGGGTTGTGTCATCTACATGGCACAAGTGATTATTGATGAACCTAAACCAAAGATAGGAGACATCCCTGTTACTTCTGAATTCCCAGAAGTTTTTCCGGAAGAACTACCTGGTTTGCCACCAAATAGGCAAGTGGAATTCAGGATTGATATCATCCCCGGAACGGCACCAGTTGCCAGGGCGCCTTATAGGTTGGCGCCCACCAAGATGAAAGAGTTGAGGACACAACTAGACGAATTGTTAGCCAAAGGTTTCATCAGACCTAGTTCGTCTCCTTGGGGAGCACCAGTTCTGTTCGTAAAGAAGAAGGATGGGTCGATGCGTCTGTGCACCGACTATCGTAAGCTTAATAAGGTCACGATCAAGAACAGATATCCTTTGCCCAGGATCGACGATCTATTCGATCAATTACAAGGGGCAAGCTATTTCTCGAAAATTGATTTGAGGTCAGGCTACCACCAACTGAAGGTCAGAAATGAAGACGTGCATAAAACTGCATTTAGGACCCGTTATGGCCATTACGAGTTCCTAGTGATGCCTTTTGGGCTCACTAATGCACCTGCCGCGTTCATGGATCTCATGAATCGCGTTTGCAAGCCATACTTGGATAAATTCGTTATCGTCTTCATCGATGACATCCTGATTTATTCAAAGAACCAAGCTGATCACGAGAAACATCTTCGATGTATTCTCAAACTTTTACATCACGAGAGGCTCTATGCCAAATTCTCTAAGTGTGAATTTTGGCTTCGAGAGGTCCAATTCCTTGGACATGTGGTCAGTAAGCATGGCATCCAAGTGGATCCCGCTAAAGTTGAAGCAGTCATGAACTGGCAGGAGCCGAAGACGCCTACGGAGATTCGTAGCTTCCTGGGATTGGCAGGATATTACAGGTGTTTCATTGAAAACTTTTCAAGGATTGCTGTGCCCTTAACATCCTTGACTAAGAAAAAGGAAAAGTTCATTTGGGGCCCTAAGCAGCAAAAGTCCTTTGAAATTCTAAAGCAAAAGTTGAGCAACGCTCCTGTGCTGACATTACCTGAAGGCACAGAAGAATTCGTAGTTTACTGCGATGCTTCACACACCGGCATGGGATGTGTGCTTATGCAGAAGGGCAAGGTTATTGCCTATGCATCACGACAGTTAAAGGTGCATGAAAAGAATTACACCACCCATGATTTGGAATTGGGTGTCGTTGTGTTCGCACTGAAATTGTGGAGGCATTATCTTTATGGAATCAAGTTTGTGATCTATTCTGATCACAAGAGCCTCCAGCATCTGTTTAATCAGAAAGAACTAAACATGAGGCAACGCCGTTGGATGGAGACCTTGAATGATTATGATTGTGAAATCAGATACCATCCCGGCAAGGCGAATGTAGTCGCCGATGCATTGAGTCGTAAGGAAAAGGTGAAACCTATCCGAATCAATGCCAAGAGCATTGAGGTGAAGAACAATTTGATGGAAAGGTTGTTAGCTTCACAAAAAGAAGCTATGTTGGAAGCTAACTATCCGAATGAAAAGTTAGGAGTAACTGAGGAGCAGTTAACTCTTAGCAAGGATGGAATTTTAAGATTAAACGGACGAATATGGGTTCCAGTTCATGGAGGACTTCGTGATGTTATCCTCCAGGAGGCCCACAGTTCCAAGTACTCCGTTCACCCTGGAGCTGATAAGATGTACCAAGATCTAAAGGCAAAGTATTGGTGGATCGGTTTGAAAAAGTCGGTAGCCGCCCATGTGGCCAAATGCTTGACTTGTGCGCAAGTCAAAGCTGAGCATCAAAAGCCGTCAGGCTTGCTGCAACAGCCTGAACTTCCCGAGTGGAAGTGGGAATGTGTAACTATGGATTTTATTACCAAGTTACCCAAGACTAGGAAAGGAAATGATACAATATGGGTTATAGTGGACAGACTGACTAAGTCAGCACATTTCTTACCCATCAAAGAGACTTATAGCTCCAATATGTTAGCCCAGCTGTATGTTGATAAGATTGTAGCCTTGCATGGCATACCTGTGTCTATTATCTCGGACAGAGATACTAGATACACATCGCATTTTTTGAAAAGTTTCCAGCAATCCTTGGGCACACGTTTAAATTTTAGTACGGCTTATCATCCTCAGACTGACGGTCAGAGTGAGCGTACTATTCAAACATTGGAAGACATGCTACGTGCATGTGCAATCGATTTGGGTGATAGTTGGGATAAGAACCTACCATTAATCGAATTCTCCTACAACAATAGCTACCATACCAGCATTAAGGTTGCACCCTTCGAGGCACTGTACGGTAGAAAGTTTAGGTCACCCATCTGTTGGGCGGAAGTTGGAGATGTCCAATTATCAGGACCAGCAATAGTCTTTGAAACGACAGACAAGATTGTCCAGATTCGCGACCGTCTCAAGGCGGCCCGAGATAGGCAAAAGAGCTACGCAGACCCTAAGCGTAAGGCTTTTCACTTCGAAGTAGGTGATAAAGTGTTGCTCAAAGTATCACCCTGGAAAGGAGTGATGCGATTTGGTAAGAAAGGCAAGCTAAGCCCGAGATACATAGGACCTTTCGAGGTTATCGAACGTGTCGGGTCAGTTGCCTATAAGTTAAGCTTACCTGAAGAGCTCAGTGGAATTCACAATGTGTTCCACATTTGCAACCTGAAGAAGTGCGTCGCTGATGAATCACTGGTAATGCCGCACACAGATGTGCATATAGACGAGAGCTTGAAATTTGTTGAAAAACCTTTGTCGATTGAAGATCGACAGGTGAAAAAGCTTCGAAGGAAGCACGTGCCTATTGTTAAGGTCAAATGGGATGCCCGTAGAGGTCCCGAATACACGTGGGAAGTGGAATCCACGATGCAAGAGAAATACCCTCATTTGTTTCAGTAAATCTCGAGGGCGAGATTTCTTTTAAGGGGGTGAGGATGTAACACCTCGAAAAATTTCGTCCAATAATGTCTTGACACGTGTCATAAGGTTCCGGTATGTGAAAACAAACTTTAGAGGGACTAAAAGTGACAAACAGTGAAAACTATGGAACGTAAGGGTCCAAAGTGTCAACAATTGATAAATAGACTCTATGATAACCCTACATAATGTTCATAACCTTAAACGGATGGTTCATGGATCATACGACGCGGAAATTGCACCAAAGTGAGAAATTACAAACTATAGGGGCCAAAAGTGTCAACATGTTTAATTTATACCTCTGAGTGAACTTTTGGCAGACCCGAAGCTTTGAGAAGCTAAAATATACTCACTAGAATATGTGGTTAAAATTTCGTGAAGTTTCGTCAACGTATGAGAAAGTTATGGCCAAAACCGTACTTGAGGGGTTAAAAGCATCAACGTCGAATTTCATGGCTTTTCGGTTGAGCGCAAAGTTATCCGAGGACATTACCATGTTGGTAAATGTCCTAAGGTTCTTAGAAACCAAGTTTGGGGGTTTACGAGTCAAAATAAGTAGCCGAAACATCGCGTGCAAGTTCAGGGACCAAATCTGCCATGTTTGAAACTTGTTTGGCTGATCAGAGGGTCAGGCGACCCGCCTGGACATGCCCAGGCGGGCCGCGTGGGACTGCCAGTAACAGAAATCGCGAAAATGACCATTTTGGGTCCGAATTTGAAGTTGTAAACAGCTGTTAGCACCTCCATTTTGCTCCAATAAGTGCCCATGCATGCCTAGAACTACAGTGACCTATTCCCAACCTCTGATTACACCATAAATCAGATCAAAAGTCCATTTCTTTGGCAATTTCATAGTAACCAAGAAGCTCTCAACTTGCAAGAACTTCACAAGCAATTTCTGGAGCATTTCTGGACATCAAGGCCGACTCCTAGTGTTAACTAAGCATCAATAGGACCTTTGTAAGCTTCTAATTCAGTCCTTAATTCGTTCTTGCATCGATTATTAGTAAAAGTCAAACTGATTGTTCATACACTTTGACTTTCTGATTAAACGAGTTTCACTCAGTCATTTCTCAAATTGAAACCAGATATATGTTGGTATTTATGTGGGAAACAAACCCTCAAAAGGGTATTCTCTGATTCCCACTTAATGCATGCTAATTGTCGAGTCAAACTTGTTTCTAAAAAGTCAACAGAAATGGTTTTTGTGAAAAATAGCTTAAATGGTAATGTAGATGACATGCAATCTGTTTGATCATCATAGATAGCTTTATAATGAATATAAGAATGTGTTTTACCATGATCAACTCGACAATCTTTAGTATAGATACGAATCGGAACCGAAAGTCTTGTAAAACGACTAATTCGTAGACTATCGATTCGGATTCGTACATGCATGTTTGAGATCTGTATTGGAGAGTATTTTTGACCATTTTTATTTTGGTAAAACTCTCTGGAATTTTGTTGCTTGAGTCTATAATTAGCCGGTTCATTTGCATATTTCCGATTATGCTTAAAAGTTGACTATTTTGCCCTTTTTGATATAAAACGTGATTTTTGGAAAAGTGAAAGAGTAGAAATCTTTATTTCTAATATATAAACTTGCACCGAAAATTTCGTATCAGTTGGTGGTCCAGATTTTGAGTTATGGCCATTAGCGTAAAACTATGTTCTTAAGTTACATAAACGGCCCTTTTCGCATATAACCCATTTCAGGCCACGTTTTGATACAAAACTTTTTAACCACTGATATTATATAATATTTTGGAATTTTTGATGATTTTTATTTAATTTTTGGCTGATCGTATCTTAGATCGCTTAGTTATTTCGGTTTATGTCGGTTTTGACCGTTTAAGCCATAAAATGAGTTTTATGCATTCTTTTGACCCGAAACCTTTTCTACTGATCTTATATGTTAAATAAATTATTTAAGCATTCTGGAAATATAAAAATCCCAGATTTATTTTGAAAACCCGGAAACGCCGTTAAATCGCATTTTAAGCATTTTTAACGCATAGTAAGCGTTATATCCATTTTAAACATATAAGACTTGTACCTACTGATGTAATTAGCATATTTTCATGTAATAACAGTAAGTATAAGTATATGAACTCAGATTTCCAGTTTTGGCATTTTTAGCCCTTGTGAATTTACTAAAATACCCCTACGGTGCATAGTTTGATTTTAAATGTTAAGTTTGGTATATGGGTCATACCCTACTGTTATAATATGTTAAATGAAGTATATTTACTGTATAAACCAGACCCGAAACTCAGATTTCTAATTTGACTCTTTTATAATCTTTTAAATGACCAAAATGCCCTTCTAAGGCATAAATTGAGTTTAAAATTATCCCGGGCAATATAGAACATAACTTACTGATATTATATCATATTTAAAGCATATTATCTCAGGAAACTTGCATTTGACTCTTTTGGCTACCCGTAACGCCCTTTTTGCGTTCGGTTCGGTTTACGTAACTAGTTTGCGTAAATTGACCGAAACGGGTCAAACGTTATCATTTTTATATCAAAATCCAGAATGTATTTAGTATACCCATATTATACAAGTATTCAAACTTGTCGGGTCTAAATCACATTCTATCCGGTCTTTCGCTTAATCGTGCGTAAACCGTATCATCCTTAAAACTAACCGGTCAAAGCTTAGGCTTAAATAAAAGACCCGTTAGGAATCTAATAGGTTAATTATAAACCTTTGTTCCAGATTAGGAGGCCCAGTAAAAGCTACCACACTTACCGGTTGTGTTACATACTTGCTCAGGTAAATACATTTTGACTTATTTTCCCTATACGGGCTTGGGGTACGGTATTTAAAATACCGCTTGATCGGGCGCACAAGTCCTGCACCTTATGGGTGTACAGTCTTGAATAGCTTGTGCGACTCGTTTAAACAGTCTTGTCTTACTTTAGGCTTTGGGGGGTTATTGACCGTGTCCCGGATATCCATGGCATTATCTTACGAGATGGCCACGACCAGAGCACGGGGTGTAGGCGTACACTCGGCGTGTATAACTCTTTAATGTGGTGTGTCATTTAATCTTTAGCCCGGACAGCAGATCCCGGGCCACCAAAGATACGAGTGCATGTAAATCGTTCACAAGTTTATATTGCATAATTATCCCAAGTTAATAAAAATATTTATGCCTTGTGCATTTAAATCAATTTTCAATCATTTTCAAAATGAGTCAGTCGATTTGTATTTACCAGTGTAAACTGACGTATTTTTCCCAAAAGGTTAAGTATAGGTACTATACGAACTAGGCTGGCTGTTTCCTAAGAGCGTCCACTATAGTCTCGCAAGCTCGGACGACAAATAACTGTTGAACAATTTTATCTTATTTTTATTTGATCCGCCTGTGGATCCATTTCAACTACTTATGATGTTTATTATGTCATTTTAATTAAAGTTGAAATGTATCTATTCTGCTTCCGCTGTGCATTATTATATTGTGTTGATTGTCTATGACGATGCCAACTACGTCACTGTACCCCACACCGGGCCCACCGGTGACACGTGGAGATCGGGGTGTGACAGGTTGGTATCAGAGCCAACGCTGAGTGAATTAAACACTAGTCCTTTGTGTTTAATCTCAGTTACACAATTGCACAATCCTCGATTTTCGAGTCTAGACAAAGAACTTAGGAAATGTTCGACATTTCGTTTATTTTACCTTTATTTTTATTATTAGCTTTGTCTTATATATTTTGTTGTGCAACTTGTTTAATTTTTGACAGGTTCATCATGCCGCCACGTATGCGAGGACGAGGAGGATTCGCCACATCGCACGATCATGAGGCAGGACCCTCACACAGGCGAGCTCCATCAGCTTCGCACAACACCGCAGCCAACGATCTTTGGAGATCATTTGCCGAGCCAGCCAGGCACTCGGTATCTGCGAGCACTTCGCCATCACTACCCCAATCATTTGGGCCCCACTCGGAAAATGGGCCCCATGGTTCCCATGGATCTTATATACCTCTTCATCAGTCACCTCACCACTACCCAGCACCAGCTTATCAGGGCCTATACAACCCTGACGCTTTCTTGGATGAGCCAGTGGGTCATAACCCACTAGGACCGGAAGACCACTTCTTTGGTGGTCACGAGATGGAGGTTGCGAGGACACGGACCCTTCACTGCCACCGTCAGGTACGCCTAACCATCCCATTGAGATATCGGATGGGTCACCATACAGGGGATCACCATTCAATGGTGTGGACAGCTTTCAGGAGAGGTTTTGGCAGCACGATTGGTATTACACCCCCAGCCAACACAACTCTCCGATGCTCCAGTCTCGCCATGGTTCGCCGGTGCACTCGCAGCACCACTCTCAGCAGCAGCAGCTTCAGCAGCCGCCCTTGCAGCAGGACCTATCTGAGGCCCTCTGGCGCGACGTGATCACTCCGTCGCCACCGCCACCACCAGTTTTGCCTCCTCCACCTCAGAGGCCACGGAGGAATGCGCGTATGTCTACGCGAGGAGGGATTCGCATTGGTACCCCTCCGCACATTGGTAGCAGCCGCTACTCACCTCTTCATGAGGAGTCCGAGATGGGGGAGTCTCCGCATCCCGTTTCGGAGGTCACTTCTGCGCCGATTCCGCCTTTGCCGCCGCAGAACTTCGGAGAGCCGATTCCGGCTTACGCCAGCGCAGCGCAGTTCAACCCGTTTGAACCAACTTTTCCTTCCGGTTATGATTACACGGGAGATCCCTACTGGTTAGCCTCAAGCTACAACCCTCTCAACCAGGAGAGTACATTTGGAGGTCCCTGGGCTACGGGACCATCAGCTTTTGGATTCCCACCGCAGGGATACCAGCAGCCGCAGCCTCCACCGCCACAGCAGTATCAGCCACCACCGCCGGCACCTATGATGTCGCCGCCGTAGGTTCAGGAAATCCTGCAAGGAATAAACAATGTACGACGTGATTTGCAACATGAGATGCGAGCTGATCGCCGACGCAACGATGGCATGTTTAAGAAGATGTTTGATTTGCTCAAGGGTAAGAGTAAGAAGGATCATTGAATCCTTTGATTGTTATCTCATTCACTCATGTCCCTGCGTGGACATCTATTCCTGTACTCTACCCCTGCGTGGGTATATTTCCCTTATTCTACCCCTGCGTGGGTATGTTGTTCTGTTAACCCCTGCGTGGGTTTGTTTTATTTTATTTGTTGTTGTTGTTATTTGTTTAGCCCCTGCGTGGGCATGTTATTCATGTTATTTGAATTAAAGTCCCGTTTAGGGCAAAGATGTACTAGTTACTTTATTTAAAATTTGAAATGGTTAATTTGAATTTCTCATTTTATTTATGTGCATGAATATAATATTAAAATAAATGGAAAATATCAATTTTTATTTGATTTGCCATTTTGATAAGAATCTTAGTAAGGTAGAACCTAGCTTGAATGCCTTATTTACAGGCCTAGCCAATATGGTAAAACCTGGTTGAAAAGATTCAAATCTCTGTTAACATCTGAAAACATGTTAACATTCCTGGCTAAGCGTGATCTGTAGAATCACACAAGCCACCCTTTTTAATAAATTATCTACAGATTATATCTGTATACAAGTCTAATTATGACTTGATACCTACGGGTTATGACTATGTCATATAGTGGCAGTTGTGGTTTATGACTCCCTGCCTAGTAAAGGATTATTTGTTTAATTATACAATTTCTAATCCTATAAAAATCTAAATTTATAATTTAGTAATTGTCCGAAGTGACTAGGCCTATTATGCCAATATACATTTCATTCCATAATATAGTTGCTAGTAAAAGCCCTGAATGAAATTAAATAAATTAACTATTATGGTTCTTAATACCATGGTTAATAAATCGTCTAGAACGATAATATTGTTAGGTTTCTAAATAAGACCTTGTCCTTTTATGTAGCTTAAAGCTACATGGCCAAATCGGAGGAGACCAACAGTCATTCTGGAGAACACCCAGATAATACCAGGATTCACGTCACTGGTGAAGAATTGCAAGCACTGATAGATAACGCTGTTGCCAAAGCTATGGATAGGCAATTCAGGGAATCTAGCGGTACTCGGAGTAGGACCCGAACAGTATCGCACGTAAAGCCCAATACTCATTCTGAGGCTCATAGTAAGCCACCTTCTAAAAAGAGTGAGCCGAAGAAGGATGAGGAGGATAATCACTCCTCCAACCACAGCAGTATTCCTAAGCAAGAAGTCAAGCTGAAGCATGATACGCACAGCAAGTCCTGTACGTACAAATATTTCGTATCTTGCAAACCCAGAGATTTTACTGGGGAAAAAGGAGTAGTTGACTGCATGACATGGCTGGATGAGATGGATACTGTGGTTGATATCAGCGGGTGTGCTGATAGGGACGTTGTGAAGTACGTGTCCCAGTCGTTCAAGGGAGATGCGTTAGCATGGTGGAAGTCACTCCTACAAGCTGCCGGTAAGGCCACACTGTACGGTTTGTCATGGGAACAGTTTGTGGCCCTGATCAAAGAAAATTTCTGCCCGCAGCATGAGGTCGAAAGAATTGAATCAGATTTTGTATCTCTGGTTATGAAGAACCTCGATTGTCAAGCGTACCTTACTACGTTCAACACCTTGTCTCGTTTAGTGCCTTATCTGGTGACCCCGGAGCCGCGTAGGATTGCTCGATTTATTGGGGGTCTGGCACCGGAGATAAAGGCAAGCGTCAAGGCTTCAAGGCCTACTACATTTAGATCAGTAGCTGATCTATCCCTCTCCCTCACTCAAGATGTTGTCAGATTGAGAGCTATGAAGAGCTCAGAGGAGAACAAAAGGAAACGTGAGGATGACACCTCACGAAGATCTGAGAAGCGATACAGAGGGAACAACGACCATAGGAAAGGGTCGGGATCTAAGAAAGGAGATCATCAGTCGGGTGAAAAACCCAGATGCAAGAACTGCAAAAGACACCACTTTGGGAAGTGTCGTTTGGAAGCAAAATCCCAGTCTTCCGAGAGACGCTGTGGAATCTGCAAGTCCACAGACCACAAGGCAGTGGATTGCAAGAGAATGAAGGATGCAACTTGTTTTGGTTGCAACGAGAAAGGGCACATTCGGCCAAACTGCCCAAAGAATGCGAAGAAGGTTGATGACGGGAAGAAGACTAATGCGAGAGTCTTCAGAATGGACGCCAAGGAAGCAGTCCTTGACGACAACGTCATTACAGGTACGTTTCTTGTAAATGATGTTTTTGCTAGAGTCTTGTTTGATTCAGGAGCCGATAAGTCGTTTGTAGATGATAAGTTTTGTAAATTGTTGAACCTTCCTGTTAAAACCTTAAGCGTGAAATATGAGGTGGAATTAGCCGATGGAACCATAGAAACCGCCTCGACTGTTCTAGATGGATGTGTTATATCCATTAGGAATCATTCTTTCCCGTTATCCCTGCTTCCCTTTAAGCTAGCTGGATTCGACATAGTGATAGGCATGGATTGGTTGTCGAGTAACCAAGCCCAGATTCTGTGCAATAGAAAGCAAGTAGTAGTGAAGACTCCGTCTGGGGAGTCACTCACTATTCAAGGAGATACCCAGCATGGATTGCCTGAGCAAGTGTCCATGCTCAAGGCATCCAGATGCATGCAGAAAGGATGTGTCATTTATATGGCACAAGCTACCCTTGATGAGCCGAAGCTGAAGATTGAGGATATCCCTGTTATCTCAGAATATCCTGAGGTATTTCCTGAAGAACTACCCGGTTTGCCACCGGATAGGCAAGTGGAGTTTCGGATAGACATCATTCCAGGCGCAGCACCTGTAGCAAGAGCACCATACAGATTGGCACCAACGGAGATGAAGGAGTTGAGGACGCAGTTGGATGAATTGTTAGCTAAAGGTTTTATTAGGCCTAGCTCATCTCCTTGGGGAGCGCCAATCTTGTTCGTTAAAAAGAAGGATGGGTCGATGCGTCTGTGCATCGATTACCGTGAGCTTAACAAGGTCACTATCAAGAATAGGTATCCGTTACCCAGGATCGACGATCTGTTCGATCAGTTGCAAGGAGCAAGCTATTTCTCCAAGATCGACCTGAGGTCAGGTTATCATCAGCTAAAGGTCAAAGACGAAGATGTGCACAAGACAGCGTTTAGGACTCGTTATGGACATTACGAGTTCCTAGTGATGCCGTTTGGGCTCACTAACGCACCAGCCGCATTCATGGATCTCATGAATCGTGTCTGCAAACCCTATTTAGATAAATTCGTTATCGTCTTTATTGACGACATCCTTATCTACTCGAAGAGCCAAGCTGACCATGAGAAACACCTTCGTTGCATTCTCAAACTTCTGCATCAAGAGAAGCTTTATGCCAAATTTTCGAAGTGTGAATTTTGGCTTCGAGAAGTCCAGTTCCTTGGACATGTAGTAAGTGAGCGTGGTATCCAAGTAGATCCCGCTAAAGTAGAAGCAGTCATGAACTGGCAGGAGCCGAAGACTCCTACCGAGATTCGCAGTTTCCTCGGATTGGCAGGATATTATAGGCGATTTATCGAGAACTTTTCAAGAATTGCTGCGCCCCTAACTTCGTTGACTCGCAAGAAGATTAAGTTCGATTGGGGCCCTAAGCAGCAGGAATCCTTCGATATTTTGAAGAAGAAGCTGAGCAATGCGACATTGCCTGATGGAATAGAGGAATTTGTGGTGTATTGTGACGCATCACATACTGGCATGGGTTGCGTACTCATGCAGAAAGGCAAAGTCATTGCCTACGCTTCTCGCCAGCTAAAGGTGCACGAGAAGAATTACACCACCCACGATTTGGAATTGGGTGCGGTTGTGTTTGCTTTGAAGCTATGGAGACATTACTTGTATGGAACCAAGTGTATAATCTATTCGGATCACAAGAGTCTTCAACACTTGTTCAATCAGAAGGAATTGAACATGCGACAAAGGCGATGGATGGAAACTCTAAATGATTATGACTGCGAGATAAGATACCATCCAGGCAAGGCAAATGTAGTTGCCGACGCCTTAAGCAGAAAGGAAAGGGTGAAACCAATCAGAATCAATGCCAAGCGCATTGAAATAAGAAATAATTTGAATGAAAGGGTGTTAGCTGCACAGAAGGAAGCTGTGCTGGAAGCTAACTATCCTGCAGAAAAGTTAGGAGTAACTGAGGAGCAGTTATCCTACGACAAAGATGGAATGCTACGACTAAACGGACGAATATGGGTTCCAGTCTATGGAGGACTTCGGGATGTTATCCTCCAGGAAGCCCACAGTTCTAAATATTCCGTTCATCCTGGAGCTGATAAGATGTACCAGGATTTGAAAGCAAACTACTGGTGGATTGGTTTGAAAAAGTCAGTAGCTGAGCATGTAGCTAAATGTTTGACTTGTGCGCAAGTCAAGGCTGAGCATCAGAAGCCGTCAGGTTTGCTTCAGCAACCTGAAATTCCCAAGTGGAAATGGGAAATGGTGACAATGGATTTCATCACCAAGTTGCCAAAGACGAAAAAGGGAAATGATACCATATGGGTCATAGTAGATAGACTGACTAAGTCAGCTCATTTTCTACCCATCAAGGAGACGTATAGCTCAGATATGTTAGCCCAATTATACGTCGATAAGATTGTAGCGTTACATGGTATACCTATATCTATTATCTCCGATAGAGATACTAGATATACATCGCATTTTTGGAAGAGTTTCCAACAATCGTTGGGCACTCGTTTGAATTTTAGTACGGCTTATCATCCTCAGACTGATGGTCAGAGTGAGCGTACTATTCAAACTTTGGAAGACATGCTTCGTGCATGTGCGATCGACTTGGGTGGTAGTTGGGATAAGAACTTACCACTGATTGAATTCTCCTACAACAATAGCTACCATTCCAGCATAAAGGCTGCGCCTTTTGAGGCCCTATACGGTAGAAAGTGTAGATCGCCCATTTGTTGGGCAGAAGTTGGAGAAGTCCAGCTGTCAGGACCAGATATCGTCTTTGAGACGACAGACAAGATCGTTCAGATTCGCGATCGTTTGAAAGCTGCCAGGGATAGGCAGAAAAGTTATGCGGATCCTAAGCGCAAAGACTTTCACTTCGAGGTAGGTGAAAAAGTATTGCTTAAAGTATCACCCTGGAAGGGTGTGATGCGATTTGGAAAGAAAGGCAAGCTAAGCCCGAGATATATAGGACCTTTCGAGATTATCGAACGTGTCGGGTCAGTTGCTTATAAGTTAAACTTGCCTGAAGAGCTTAGTGCTATTCACAATGTGTTCCACAACTGTAATTTGAAAAAGTGTTTCGCTGACGATTCACTGGTTATACCGCATACAGATATACACATAGACGAAAGTTTGAAGTTCGTAGAAAAACCTTTGTCGATTGAGGATCGACAGGTGAAAAAGCTTCGAAGGAAGCACGTGCCTATTGTTAAGGTCAAATGGGATGCCCGTAGAGGTCCCGAATACACGTGGGAAGTGGAATCCACGATGCAAGAGAAATACCCTCATTTGTTTCAGTAAATCTCGAGGGCGAGATTTCTTTTAAGGGGGTGAGGATGTAACACCTCGAAAAATTTCGTCCAATAATGTCTTGACACGTGTCATAAGGTTCCGGTATGTGAAAACAAACTTTAGAGGGACTAAAAGTGACAAACAGTGAAAACTATGGAACGTAAGGGTCCAAAGTGTCAACAATTGATAAATAGACTCTATGATAACCCTACATAATGTTCATAACCTTAAACGGATGGTTCATGGATCATACGACGCGGAAATTGCACCAAAGTGAGAAATTACAAACTATAGGGGCCAAAAGTGTCAACATGTTTAATTTATACCTCTGAGTGAACTTTTGGCAGACCCGAAGCTTTGAGAAGCTAAAATATACTCACTATAATATGTGGTTAAAATTTCGTGAAGTTTCGTCAACGTATGAGAAAGTTATGGCCAAAACCGTACTTGAGGGGTTAAAAGCATCAACGTCGAATTTCATGGCTTTTCGGTTGAGCGCAAAGTTATCCGAGGACATTACCATGTTGGTAAATGTCCTAAGGTTCTTAGAAACCAAGTTTGGGGGTTTACGAGTCAAAATAAGTAGCCGAAACATCGCGTGCAAGTTCAGGGACCAAATCTGCCATGTTTGAAACTTGTTTGGCTGATCAGAGGGTCAGGCGACCCGCCTGGACATGCCCAGGCGGGCCGCGTGGGACTGCCAGTAACAGAAATCGCGAAAATGACCATTTTGGGTCCGAATTTGAAGTTGTAAACAGCTGTTAGCACCTCCATTTTGCTCCAATAAGTGCCCATGCATGCCTAGAACTACAGTGACCTATTCCCAACCTCTGATTACACCATAAATCAGATCAAAAGTCCATTTCTTTGGCAATTTCATAGTAACCAAGAAGCTCTCAACTTGCAAGAACTTCACAAGCAATTTCTGGAGCATTTCTGGACATCAAGGCCGACTCCTAGTGTTAACTAAGCATCAATAGGACCTTTGTAAGCTTCTAATTCAGTCCTTAATTCGTTCTTGCATCGATTATTAGTAAAAGTCAAACTGATTGTTCATACACTTTGACTTTCTGATTAAACGAGTTTCACTCAGTCATTTCTCAAATTGAAACCAGATATATGTTGGTATTTATGTGGGAAACAAACCCTCAAAAGGGTATTCTCTGATTCCCACTTAATGCATGCTAATTGTCGAGTCAAACTTGTTTCTAAAAAGTCAACAGAAATGGTTTTTGTGAAAAATAGCTTAAATGGTAATGTAGATGACATGCAATCTGTTTGATCATCATAGATAGCTTTATAATGAATATAAGAATGTGTTTTACCATGATCAACTCGACAATCTTTAGTATAGATACGAATCGGAACCGAAAGTCTTGTAAAACGACTAATTCGTAGACTATCGATTCGGATTCGTACATGCATGTTTGAGATCTGTATTGGAGAGTATTTTTGACCATTTTTATTTTGGTAAAACTCTCTGGAATTTTGTTGCTTGAGTCTATGATTAGCCGGTTCATTTGCATATTTCCGATTATGCTTAAAAGTTGACTATTTTGCCCTTTTTGATATAAAACGTGATTTTTGGAAAAGTGAAAGAGTAGAAATCTTTATTTCTAATATATAAACTTGCACCGAAAATTTCGGATCAGTTGGTGGTCCAGATTTTGAGTTATGGCCATTAGCGTAAAACTATGTTCTTAAGTTACATAAACGGCCCTTTTCGCATATAACCCATTTCAGGCCACGTTTTGATACAAAACTTTTTAACCACTGATATTATATAATATTTTGGAATTTTTGATGATTTTTATTTAATTTTTGGCTGATCGTATCTTAGATCGCTTAGTTATTTCGGTTTATGTCGGTTTTGACCGTTTAAGCCATAAAATGAGTTTTATGCATTCTTTTGACCCGAAACCTTTTCTACTGATCTTATATGTTAAATAAATTATTTAAGCATTCTGGAAATATAAAAATCCCAGATTTATTTTGAAAACCCGGAAACGCCGTTAAATCGCATTTTAAGCATTTTTAACGCATAGTAAGCGTTATATCCATTTTAAACATATAAGACTTGTACCTACTGATGTAATTAGCATATTTTCATGTAATAACAGTAAGTATAAGTATATGAACTCAGATTTCCAGTTTTGGCATTTTTAGCCCTTGTGAATTTACTAAAATACCCCTACGGTGCATAGTTTGATTTTAAATGTTAAGTTTGGTATATGGGTCATACCCTACTGTTATAATATGTTAAATGAAGTATATTTACTGTATAAACCAGACCCGAAACTCAGATTTCTAATTTGACTCTTTTATAATCTTTTAAATGACCAAAATGCCCTTCTAAGGCATAAATTGAGTTTAAAATTATCCCGGGCAATATAGAACATAAATTACTGATATTATATCATATTTAAAGCATATTATCTCAGGAAACTTGCATTTGACTCTTTTGGCTACCCGTAACGCCCTTTTTGCGTTCGGTTCGGTTTACGTAACTAGTTTGCGTAAATTGACCGAAACGGGTCAAACGTTATCATTTTTATATCAAAATCCAGAATGTATTTAGTATACCCATATTATACAAGTATTCAAACTTGTCGGGTCTAAATCACATTCTATCCGGTCTTTCGCTTAATCGTGCGTAAACCGTATCATCCTTAAAACTAACCGGTCAAAGCTTAGGCTTAAATAAAAGACCCGTTAGGAATCTAATAGGTTTATTATAAACCTTTGTTCCAGATTAGGAGGCCCAGTAAAAGCTACCACACTTACCGGTTGTGTTACATACTTGCTCAGGTAAATACATTTTGACTTATTTTCCCTATACGGGCTTGGGGTACGGTATTTAAAATACCGCTTGATCGGGCGCACAAGTCCTGCACCTTATGGGTGTACAGTCTTGAATAGCTTGTGCGACTCGTTTAAACAGTCTTGTCTTACTTTAGGCTTTGGGGGGTTATTGACCGTGTCCCGGATATCCATGGCATTATCTTACGAGATGGCCACGACCAGAGCACGGGGTGTAGGCGTACACTCGGCGTGTATAACTCTTTAATGTGGTGTGTCATTTAATCTTTAGCCCGGACAGCAGATCCCGGGCCACCAAAGATACGAGTGCATGTAAATCGTTCACAAGTTTATATTGCATAATTATCCCAAGTTAATAAAAATATTTATGCCTTGTGCATTTAAATCAATTTTCAATCATTTTCAAAATGAGTCAGTCGATTTGTATTTACCAGTGTAAACTGACGTATTTTTTCCCAAAAGGTTAAGTGCAGGTACTATACGAACTAGGCTGGCTGTTTCCTAAGAGCGTCCACTATAGTCTCGCAAGCTCGGACGACAAATAACTGTTGAACAATTTTATCTTATTTTTATTTGATCCGCCTGTGGATCCGTTTCAACTACTTATGATGTTTATTATGTCATTTTATTTAAAGTTGAAATGTATCTATTCTGCTTCCGCTGTGCATTATTATATTGTGTTGATTGTCTATGACGATGCCAACTACGTCACTGTACCCCACACCGGGCCCACCGGTGACACGTGGAGATCGGGGTGTGACACATGTACCTATTGTAAAGGTCAAATGGGATGCCCGAAGAGGTCCCGAGTATACGTGGGAAGTTGAATCCACCATGAAAGAAAAGTACCCTTATTTATTTCAGTAAATCTCGGGGCGAGATTTATTTTAAAGGGGTGAGGATGTAACACCTCGAAAATTCGTGTTAAATAAAATAACGACACGTGTCGTATAAGACGAAAAGCGTTATAAACTCGGATTTATGAAAGATGGTTGACAGGATTTAAAAGTGTCGTCATGTTAACTATTTCACCTCTGAACGACCTCGTTATAAATCCCAAGACTCAAAACGTATTAAAAAACATCTAGTGTATGTTCAAGTTCAGTGGATATTAGCAATGAATGATTCATGAATCAATTGGTGGACTCCCACGAAGGAATTCCTACGGTAACCCTTAGTTTTCGGTACTTTTATGAAGAATCCAAGCAAGCATACCAAGATGGTAGGGTATGTTACTGTATTAAGCACTTTATAGAGGCCCCAATCTGATAAAACATGTCCCAAAGTCGAAGCCCCAAGTTACCCCTTCAAGATACCAAAGAACAACAAGTTTTTAAGCCTGATGTCAGGCTTACGGACCGCAAGAGAGGGCTTACGGTCCGTAAGCAAGTGCCAGCGACCAGAAACCGGCTATTACCTGTTTTTACGCGCATGAAACCGAATTTAACAGTGTTTCCTCATCTCTCTTGGCCCCTAAACAACCCCTAAACATGTAGGACACCTGTGGAAATGTTGTGGTTAGTCCTAGACTTAATTGTCAACACATTATGGTGTCTTAGTGCACTATATAAGGCTCTCAAAGTGCAACACTTTGATCATTCATTCCTCAACAACCTTCTGATCAAGTGTGGAGCACAAGAGCACTCTCCAGGCCTTCCTAATCATCCATTAGACCCTTGTAAGTTGTCTTAATCTTTCTAAATTAATTTTAGCTTAGTTATTTAGCTAAAAGTCAATCCGTCGTAATTACGGTTTGACTTCAAGATCAATAAGTAGTGGCTCAGTCAATTCTCGAATCAAAAGTAGATATAAGATGGTATTTATGTGGGTAATAAAACCTCAAAAGGGTTTCCCCTGATCATCACTCTAACCAGGTCAAAAGTCGGGTCAAACCTTTACTTAAAAAGTCAACAGGAAGTCTAAAATGCCGTTTATGCATAATTAACATTGTAGATCATTTACAACCTGTTGGATCATTGTTACAACTTAGTAATAAGTGTAAGAACATGTCTAAACATGTTCAAACCCGACAACTTCCTGTTTAGACCCGGTTCGGAACCGAAAGTCACATAGTTTGACTTTCACTTTGACTTTCAGTTCTGACCCGTTTAGGCATATTTTAGAAATGCCTCAGGGCTTTAATTGGACTAGGTTACATGTTAGAACAACCATCTGTGATTATACACCTTGATTCATTAGTTATCCGATTAATATGCATGCTTCCGTTAATTGCTCATATGTTGACCGTTATGCCCTTATTACCTTAAAACGTGATTTATGAAAATATAAAAGTGTAGAAAGCTTAGTTACTGATATATAGACTTGTATGCAAAGTTTGACATCAGTTTGACTTGTAGATCAAGAGTTATGCTCATTATCGCAAAATGAATGCTTTATGCTAATAAAATGGCGTAATTAACGTATAGCCTAGTTAAACATACTTTTTGGTATCAAATCTTTTACCCACTGATGTAATATATTATTTTGGGATTTTTAAAGATTTTTAATTAATTTTAGGTTGAGCATAACTCATAGTCGTAGGCTTAATTCGGTGAATGTCGGTTTTGCCCTTACGGGCCATAAAATGAGATTTACATATCTAAACGACTCCAAACCTTTTGCTACTGATCACATATGATAAATAAATTCTTTTAAGCCTTCTGGAAATATAAAAATATCAGATTTAAGTATCGAACCCGGAAGTGGCCTTTAATCGCCTTAATTAACGTTTTTAACGCATAGTATGTTTTAAAATCATATTAGACATACCCGGGTTGATACCTACTGATATAAGAGGCAAATTATAATATTTTAACAGTAAGCAAAGGTGGATAAACTCAGACTTCAGTTCTGAGCTTTTCGGCTTATGTGAAATTACCAAAATACCCCTACGGGGCATAGTTTGGTTAAAAACGATAAATTTCACACATATGCTTTATCTTACTGTTATAGCTCATTAATTGGAGTATATTTACTGATTACATCAGACCTGTAACTCAGTTAAACACTTAAACCTTTTTACAACCTTTAAAATGACCAAACTACCCCTACGGGGCCTAGTTTGTGTTTAAACACGTTTCGGGCATAATGAAAGACACCTTACTGATGTCACAACATATTTGAGACTTAATTAACTTAGGAAACCTGTATATAGCTCTCATGACTACCCGTCACGCTTATTACGCGTACGGTTCGGTTTATGTAACAAGTTTACATAAATTAACCGAAACGGGTTAAACCTTAACGGTTTTATCTCGAAATCCAGAATGTGAATAATAAACCCATATTAAACAAGTCTCTGGATTTGTCGGGTCTAAATCACATTCTATCTGGTCTTCGCTTAATCAGGCGTACGAACCGTATCTTTGAAACTAGTCGGTCTAAGCTTAAGCTTAATAAAAGACCTGTTAGAATTCTAATAGGTTATTATAAACCTTCGTTCCAGATAAGGAGGACCAGTAAAAGCTACTTGCGTTTGCTTATTGTGATTTATACATTGCTCAGGTAAATACTTTTAACTTATTTTCCCTATACGGGCTTGGGTTACGGTATATAGCATACCGCTTGATTGAGCATCAAATCTCCACAGTAAGTGGGTAGTTGACTAATTTGATCGGCTCGTTTAAACAGTCTTGATTACTTAAAGCCTTTGGGGGGTTAATGACCATGTCCCGGATATCCTAGGCATCATCTTACGAGATGGCCACGACCTGAGCACGGGGTGTAGGCGTACACCGTCCGTGTATAACTCTATGATGGGGTGTGTCCATTGATCTTTAAGCCGGACAAGATCCGGGCTACTGAACGCACAAGTAACATGTAATTCGTTCACAAGATTATAATATTAAATAATTCTCCCAAGTTAAGATAAAAATGTTTATGCCACGTGCATCCAAACCAATTTTCAATCATTTTCCAAAATGAGTCAGTTGATTGTATTTACCAGTGTAAACTGGCGTATTTTCCCAAAAAGACTGAATGCAGGTACTAAACGAAATTGGCTGGATTGTCTCCTTAGCATCAATAAAAATTCTCGCAAGCTTAGGATGCCTGAAGTCTGTTGAACCATTGTTTCTATTTTATTTCGATCCGTTCTGTGGATAAACATCCGAACATTGTGATACTTGATATTACAATAATTAAATTCGGTTGTATTATGTTTTAAATTTGCTTCCGCTGTGCATATTAAATATTGTGTTGTTTGACTATTACGTTGCCAACCACGTTACGATATTCCCCCACCGGGCCCACCGGTGACACGTGGAAATCGGGGTGTGACACTATATGTCCTAAAATACACTTTTATATATATATATATATATATATATATATGTGTGTGTGTGTGTGTGTGTGTGTGTGTGTGTGTGTGTGTTTGAAGATAACAAAACATAGGTAGGCAAATAGATATGACAACAAATCTAACATAAAATTTAAATTCATGTACTTCTTTACCTCCACAGATGTAGCAGCTCTCCCGGAACCTTTAACGTGACCCTAGACGCTCCTAAATACACCCCGAATACGAAAACGGGCCCCGAATACCTTATTTTTATTAAAATTAATTAAAAAACAATTTTTATTAGTCTGTGGCGGGCCGCGAAGACCTAAGCATGGTTTTACGCGGGCCGCGAGCGCTCATCAACGAGGCAGCACCCTGAGCTGCCACGTGGCAACCACACGTCGAAGTTAGAGCGGTGACCCGACAAGGCTAGGGCCTACCCAGCCTATGCCGCGGGCCGCGAAGGCCCCCTCCTTCTCTTACGCGGGGCGCGACGAAGTCCAAATGCAGCCCTATAAATTGAGGGCATCGGCTTCAGTCCCAATTCGCACCAAATCTCTTTCTCTCTCGAAATTCTGAAGAGTTAACATAATTTTTGGGTATTATACCCACCTAAATAACGAAGTTCTGCCCCGTTGTAAGTATCATAACCCCGGTTACGTATTATATACGCTGCCCGATTGATCCAGGATTCCATAACGGCTGTCGAGGTTCTGCCCGACGTAGTCGTTGGAATGCCGTCTCGGGGAGGGTATTACTAATGTAAATATTGGGTTATTATACTAACACGTGTGCATTTGTGTATTTAATAGATAATCACCAGGAAATCCTTAAGGAAAACCCTAAGACAGCAATGTGAGTAATCTCCTTTTTACAAACTGTTTTTACAAAACCTCACTTAATTAATACTATATTAAACAGTGATTGAGTATTTGTATTCTACAATTATCGTCGGTATGTTGGGGTTTTGTATACAAAATTTGTTACTACATTGTGAGTAGTAACATGACCACAAGTCGGGTTGACAGTACCGTGGGTGGTAATTAAAGTAGATGGAAACAAATGTAATTGCGCGGCCGCCCTCAATACTGTACAATGGTTTTACTTAACTTGATTAAACTGAGATTCACTCACCAGTATTTCCCACTGACAAAATGTTTTTAAACGCGTTTCAGGTAACAAAATGTGAAAGCCAAATAAAGAGATGTTTTTATTAAATAAAATAGGGTTTATCCCTATGAAAATGTGTCTACTTAAAACTTGGGATTATTCCCACGTGTTTTATATTATGAAAGTGTGGTATTTTACTCGAATAAAATATTTCCTAACTACGGTCCTGATGTAATTTCTGCTGCCAAAATGATAAACACAGATACCACTGAAAATGGCCGCGATCGCCCGTTCCCGGGTAACTAGGGGACGGGGGTTGCGACAGAAGGTGGTATCAGAGCTAAGCCACTGATTCAGCCACAGAAGTGTTCTGCTGACACCAAGATATTATTCAATATGTTAGGAAATTTTCTACGGAAATACGTGCATAATTGTATTTTATTGTTGTGTGTTATCTGACTATTTGTTAGTTTACAGTATGAGCGACCAAGGACCTTCCGACGCCTACCGTCAGTTGTCCAGCTCACCTAGGAGCGAAGGCACCTCTTCACAGCTTGCCCTCTCAGGGTATTCAGCGGACAATGAAGATGGGATATTCGTGTTTAAGGCTCAGTCTGAAGAGTCATTCCCTCCTAAAAAGAGAGGATGGTTCAGTAGAGGAGCGCATGAACGTAGGAAAAGAATGAAAAAGTTGCAACAACAGCGTGCTGTAGCAGCCGCCAAGAGAGAAACAGATGCCCACACACAGGATATGCTTAATAGGAGTCTAGCAAATTTCCATATCCTAGCAACCACAGCTGCCGACCCTAACCTGGAGCAACACATAGCTCCCCAGCCTTTACCACTGTTTCCCACCCAGCCAATGGAAATTGAGAACAACCCAGAAAATCAAATCCCAATGCCTGATTTTAACCCAGAAGAGATACTTAGAGTACCAGCACCCAATCCCTTAGATCCAGACTATGACCCGTGGTTAGACGACAAAAGGGATTACCAGCAACGCTACCCAATACCAGAAGATGAACCTATGCCGAATCGAGCAGCCTACCCAGGTTTGGACCCTCTAAAATTATCGTCGGTATGTTGGAGTTTTGTATACAAAATTTGTTACTACATTGAGAGTAGTAACATGACCACAAGTCGGGTTGACAGTACCGTGGATGGTGATTAAAGTAGATGGAAACAAATGTAATTGCGCGACCGCCCTCAATACTGTACAATGGTTTTACTTAACTTGATTAAACTGAGATTCACTCACCGGTATTTCCCACTGACAAAATGTTTTTAAACGCGTTTCAGGTTACAAAATGTGAAAGCCAAATAGAAGCCAGCTGGACAGCGCTGAAGGCTTAGAAAAGTGGCTATAAAGCTACCTAAAATAAAGAGATGTTTTTATTAAATAAAATAGGGTTTATCCCTATGAAAATGTGTGTACCTAAAACTTGGGATTATTCCCATGTGTTTTATATTATGAAAGTGTGGTATTTTACTCTAATAAAATATTTCCTAACTACGGTCCTGATGGAATTTCCGCTGCCAAAATGATAAACACATATACCACCGAAAATGGTCACGGCCGCCCGTTCCCGGGTAACTAGGGGACGAGGGTTGCGACAGTATACAACTGTGGGAGTCGCTTAATGCCTTCCATGAGGGGCTACTACCGAAAGATGCACGGGACCTCAGCTTGGTATCAAATGGCACCTTTGGCATAAATTACGAGAATGTTGACTTTTATTATTTAGAAAAGATGGGAAGTACGTCGAAGAGAAAATCTCAATCTTCGAGAAGAGGTCGGCACACAACAGTGAAAGTAGTAGAGAACGTACAGGAAGTGGGTGCACAGATGCAAATGTATGGGCATTATGGAGACCTAGAGCAAATAGTTGATCAGTGCCCTAGCATTGTAGGTAAATATGATGAGGTGCATATGTTGCAAGGGAATGGAAACAGGTATTCGGGTTTCCAAGGTAGCAACCAATAATTTCAGCCCCGTAATCTGAACAACTATCAAGGGGGAACAACTTTGGTTATCAAAGAAGCTACCAACAGGGCAATAATGAGATCATAGAAATGTTAAAGGCCATGTAGCAAGAGATACAAAAGATGAGTCAATTGGATGAGGCTAGAAGATTGAAAGATGAGATCGGGAGAAGGCCATTCAGTCGTTAACCACTCAGATGGGACAATTGGCTAGCGAGATAGCAGCATTGAAGCAGCAGCATGGGAAGCTGCCAAGTGATACTCAAGCAAACCCTAAGAATGCAAGGAACACACTAATCAGTGGGGTAAATCTCGTTCCTAAAAGTAAATGTTATGATAACTATATGTATGTTTCTCATGTAATTGCAGGTTTACATGAAGCAACGGAAGAAGGAAATGGAGTTGATTTAGGGGAACCGGTTGTTCCAATCCGAGTGGGAAAGTTCAAAATCCACAAGGCATTGTTAGATTATGGAGCGGGGACGAGCATACTGCCCGGTAACTTGTATGACCAGTACGATTTTGGTCCTCTACAAGCATGTGATAGCATGGCAATGTTCACGGATGCTAGTTGGAAACAACCCTGGGGAGTTGTGAAAGATGTGGTAATCCAACTGGGTGAGTTTTACTACTCGGTGGATTTTATGGTGATCGACTACGCACCGACAAGGACCTGCGAGCAGCCACATGTGGTTTTGGGCCGCCCATTCTTGTATATAGCGAAAGCCCAGATCGATTGCAGAAACGGAATGGTCACTATGAGCTACAAGAATCGTAAGTTGTACTTTAATGTGTTTTTAAAATCCATTTCTTACGATCTTGTTGATGATTCTTGTTACACAGTTGCTACTAACGAGTATGTTTCAAGTGTGACTAAGGACAGGTTAGATGCGAGTGGTGTTGAAGGTCACAGGTCTAATGTAGAGATGAATGGAAGTCGGATGTGAGTCGGAGATTGGATGAAGGAAAACCACCTGATAGTGGGATGGAATGGGGAAATGGAATTGCATTTAACCCCAACTGGCGTGAAGCGGCGAACCTCTCGAGAAATTGGATGGGATTGTATGTGGAGAAGTGGGGAGGCAAGCAGTCAGCTAAACCACCATGAGCACACCAGGTACAATCTGGCTGAAGACCTAAAACTTAGCGCTCTCGGGAGGCAGCCCGAGGATGTAGAGTATTGTAGTTGCTGTTTTGTTTTGGTGTGTGTTGTGTTTTGGCTGGTTACTACATTTCAATTCCCGTGGATGCAATGATTCAAGTGTGGGGATGTTTGGCAACAACCCCGATGAGATATCAGATAATCCAAGAGATGTTTACGTCTCTGTTCGATCACAGCAGCTGCATCACTACTGACACTGTTGATTTACTGATCAAGTTCATGTGTCTCTCTATTTTGTCTTTTATTTTATTTGTGAAATTGGTGGTGTGAGTCTTTGTGTTAGGAGTGGTTTTATGTGTCGAGTTTATTAGTTCATTAGCTGTTCATGGTTTGCGGGTGGTACATCTCGAGTTTAGACTATAAATTGCACTATACATTGGGGACAATGCATCCCAAGTGTGGGGATGCGGTAACTCGAGAGAGGGTTGATAGGATTGATGATCTTAAATGCTTGAAGGATTGAAATTGCTAAAAATTGAAAGTTTTTGAAAATTTTTGTCTTAAGTATGCTTGAACTACATGAAAACCAAAATTTTCAATCGCTAAAGGGTTCCTGTTGATATTAAACTAACTAAGATCCCTAGTCATGTTTGTCCCTTTAAGTTTCATGAGAGTATTTCTAACAATTTTTAGAGAATAGTTGAGAAGAGATGCCTAACTAGTGGTAACATGCTTTAGGAATTACACATGCTACGTGTCGGCAACCCATATTCCTTTCGTTCTATGAGATATTTGAGCCTACTAGAATTATAGTTGAATTGCATAATTGTTCATTTACTAAGAGTAGGCCATATGTTGCTTTGTATTAGAACTTGTGTGGTTTGATATATGTTGAGACCGTGGTTTAGCGTATGCACATAGATGATAAAGCCATTAGGATCCATTCATTGTTTTATATGTTGATTGTTGATTTAACCCACCTTAGTTAACCATGTTGAGCCTTATACCTTTTGTTTGTTAAACCTCATGTGACCCGTTTGAATTACCAACCATGAATAACAAGTGTATTTAGAAGTGTGTTATGAAAAAAGAAAAAAAGAAAAACAAAAGTCATTACTATGTTCGTGTTATACAAATGGGTCGCAAATAACCCAAAGTGCTAGTAGTGTATATTCGTTTGTGTTCGCCATATAAATATAAAAAGCCAAAATTTCTTACCTTTACCTGAACCAAAAAACCCAAAAGTCCTTTTGATATGTGCTACGTTATTTGGTACAGTGGAGGTGTGATTGCTATACAAGTATGATTGCAAGGTAGCATATTTGGTTTTGAGCGAATTGTATACTGGCATATTACACACTAGTCTAGATAAAACCGAGAGGAGTGATTATTGTGAGCGGCGTGTGGCATGTGCGTAGTATCATAAGCATGTTAGTGTTAGTTAGGTAATTCTTAAAGTTGTTTCAAAGATGTATTATCTAATCGTCAGATTGTCAACCTCGATTGTGTCAGTCTATGGGACAGGTATGACTTGGGACCTTAAATTGCTAATTCGGTAAGGGATTCAATGGTGATTTGTTAATAAGGTGAGTAATGGTTGCTTGAGGAAAATCAAAGATAAGTGTGGGGATGTGATAGAGGGTGTGAAACCCGAGTGTTAACGTGCTTATCTTATGTGATTTATTGTCGTTTACGTGATTATACGCTTTGAATATGTTAACTACAAAAGTTTATGGTTTTGCAGGTTAATCGCTTAATTCGGTGAAGTTAAAGTGGTTAGAGATGAAGCGGAACACCCGAAGATGATAAACAAGGCAAACGAGATTGTTCAGGATGTGTTTCGGGCTGGAAAATAGCTTGGAATTGCGAGAAACGAGAAATAACGAAGTCCAGGGGCCTTCTGGTCATTATATGAAAGTTGGTATGTGAAGGAGAAGGGACATTATGGATTTCGACTTAGCCTACGGTGGTTGAACCATAGGTTACGGTTAAGTGTGCCAATCAAACAAAAAGTTCCAGTGAGTTCTAAACGTAGCCTACGGCTACTAAACCGTAAGTTACGGTAGTAACATGTAGGCAGCACATAATTGGGTTTTGAAAATTAATAAAAGTTTTTTTGGCAAACCCTAAAGAAAGAGGCAGCCATCACGTGCGCATGCTGGACAACATGTGAGGGGACGACATAGGGAATTGAGAAAGCACACGTAGGAGAAGTATTATTGAATCATCACAATATATCTTCATCATCATTAAATTTACGTGGACTTATGTGGAGGTATTAAAAAGGTTTTCTTAACACCCTAAAAGGTGGATCATCTTACACGCATACAGTTGGATGTGAACAAGAGTTAACAACATCATCATTACAGCAGACTTTGAAGGGCACCATTCAATTTTTACTGAAGATCAATCTCCATCATCACAACATCAGAGATCATGTGGCATTGGAGGGAGGAATTAAAGATTTGATGTTTATTAATTTTGTCATCTTTTTTATATTATCTTAGAATAAAGATGATGATTTTAATTATGATACAAACTTGCGAAGATCACTCAACCGACTTGAGCGACTAAACCTTCTGCGGTTTCCTCCAAGTGGAGGGTTCTTGCAAGTGGATGATTGTTTTGAGTCTTTATTTGTAACTGAGACTAGCTATCTAAGCATTCGATGCTTTTTGCTTAGGGATTTATTTGTTGATTGTAAACAATTGATTTTACTTAAAATCTAGTGTTGATTCTTTCATTTCTCGAGAGTTCTAGTAATTGGGATATATTAGATAGGGACTGGGTTTAGTAATTTCAATTGGTAATCGTTCGATAACATTTCGTTGTTAATCAATCAAAGTACTTAGTCCTCGTTTATCACAATCAGCTAATTAACTATCTGGATCATGTCTAAGTGATTTTCTCAACTAAAACTAATCATCTGAAATCCACTTTGAATCTGAAACTTGGAGGAATCATCGTTCCTCCAACTGTTTACAAACTCATTTTCTTAGTAATTTTTAGTTAATTAAACAACCAACCAAATTGATTTTAGATTATTGCAATTAGGTTAATATTTCTTAGTTCATAACATTTTCCACAAACTCCTTTGGTTCGATGCCTTGCTTACCCTATCTATTAGGTTAAATAGGTTTTTTATTGACGTTCACGACAGTCATTAGTCATTACTAATTCAAGTTGCTTGTGGTTCCCTTTTGTATTAAATGCCGGTTGGCTTTAGAAAATTTTGGAAAAATCATGTCATTAGGTGTTAACTTGAACCCATGAAACTCAATAAGGCATAAAAAAGGTTGATTGATATGTCGTTACAAGAGCAACCCTCGAATGGTCATCACCACCTTTCACCGTCGTTACCAAGGCAACACAACCCCTCAATGGTGCCCAAGTAACGGTGTGTGACCCCCTATGTGATATGATGTGGCAGAGAGGAAACGTTCATTGCACATAGTCTAAAAATACTATCTTTCATGATGTGAGTAAAATGTTCGTTTTTCTAGAATATAACAAAAAATACTTTAGACTTATCAATGCCTTTAAAAATTTAATGATTTGAATTTAAAGTTTCATTTCAAACATACTCATAAAATATTGATAAGATACTTTTTTTATCAAAACCTATTGATTAATTAGTTTTATTATAAAGAAACACGTTATAATACAATAATATTTTCAAACTAGATTTGACATTAAGTTTGGTCTAGTGGTTAGTCACTTGGTTTCTCTTTTTGATGTCTCAAGTTCAACTCCCACTAGCATCATTTTGAAGTACTTTGATGGTGACAATAAAGTTTAGAACTAGGCCTCTCTGGAGGCCGCTAGTTCGAAATTGAGCCGAATCATGTTTTACTGCAGTGGGCCTTCGGGTGCGCGGGTTTTCCCCGGAATTGGTGGCTTGGTGGCTCGGGTATGCATCAATTCTGACTGTTATGGAGGAGGAAATGCATTTGCTTGAGAGTCATCAGAGATGCTTATCTCATATGCTTATCTGGTGATTTAGTTGATCGTTCAAAAAAAAGTTATACACACGTGGTAAACGGCCAGTGGCCTACATATAGGAAATCTAAATAGATAATATTTATGTGTCGTTTAAGTTACTTTCTAGATAAAAATTAACGAACAGATTGACATAAAGATCGGTTTCATTATTTATAGAATAATAATAATAATAATAATAATAATAATAATAATAATAATAATAATAATAATATTATTATGAGGTTAGGGGGTTGGAGCGTTCTCGGATAGTGACAATCGGGTAGGGATGCTCAATCGGGTACAATGTCGTCGGTGATTTAGGTGGTGAAATCGGGTTGCGGGATCAGGAGATAATTACTAATCTGGGTTGTCTCTTTGGGGTATGACTTTTTGTAGCTTTTTGCAGATTTTAAGGTGATGAGATGGGGTGTTTTGAATCGGGTTGTACCCTTGGTTATGCTTGGGTTAATCGGTTAGGTGATCTGGCATGGGTTTTTGCATAGTTTTTAGGGTTCCATCCGTTCTTCCTTTAAAAACCAATCTCAAAAGTAACTTTTGGTGTTATGTTGGTACACAAGTAAATCACAAGACTCCTCATGATCATTAGATATATAGATTTTCACTGCTATGACAAAATATAAAAGTGGATACAAGCTACGACCCCATTGCCTAACATGAAGGGGTGTTAGATCCGGAATGTTGCAAATGGCTCAAATTGAAGCTGATGAATCTGAGATGTTATCGATTTTGATTTAAGACTATGCATGTGTATTGCATGGCTTGTTGCAAAACGTTAATTGACACGGCTATTGTAACACCTTTATTTTTGCAAAAATAATAAAACACCACACCTACTAACATCATGCAAGAACTATACAACTACCATAACCCAATAAGAGCATCCACAACAAGGTTTGGACGAATGCCACCGGATGCTAGTTGGCACTAGAAGGATGGTGAAGCCACGAGGTGAAAGATGGTGGTATTACTAGTGTGTTAAGTGAAAGACGTCTCATGCTTCGAAGAAGATTGGTCTAAGGGCTTATTTGGTGAAGTTCTATAAAGTTCAGATCATGAAAGTTCACCCAAAAAAAAGCTGGCTTTGAAGTTTAGGAAGCTAATTTGTTATTCTCATGTGTGTGAGAGCCTATTTGGTTGATTCAATTAAAAACTTATCTGTTCTTATTGTCTGGGTTTATTTAAAATAAAATGGCTTCGCCCGGGTTCGAACCGGAGACCTTCAGTGTGTTAGACTGACGTGATAACCAACTACACCACGAAACCGATTTGACAAACATCGCTAAAGGAAAGAACTTAATGTAAATCGTTTTGACTATCACTTTTAAATTGCAAGCAAGCTTTCTGGTTCAAAGCCAAGCCAAACCAACACGAAATACTAATAGTAATTAACCAAAAACAAGACAAGTTCAACACAAAGGTTAGACTGCTCCCATTCAGTTCAAAAACTTTTTTAACCACTTACTAACAGTCAAGTTCACGGTTCAAGACCCGACGGAACCACATACAGTCATCTAATGAACTTAACTAGCTAATTACCAAAAGACCAAAAGGACCCAACAGACCCTAAAACAAGGACTAGCCACACACTTAGAAAGTTGAAACGAAAACAAGCCCGGTTTCTTCAATCAAGGGTTACATAGAGATAGTGGTGGCCTCACTGCTACTTCTAGAGTCATTTGATTGATTTCCATTACCACCCATTTGTTGATACCTTGCCCCTACCGGAAACGATAAAGAGGGGTTTGAACTTTGACCGTTCTCGACCTTCATAACCCCTCTGTGTAAATGTCGCACACAGTATTGCAGCCCCGGGAGCACGTCTTTTTTGCACCGCCATTTCTTGCCATCTGTTCTTCTACATCTTTCAGATTGACCAATTTTATGATCGTTGCTTGAGGCCCCGCAACCTAGATCTGCATGAAACAAATATCATATTTTAAAGATCTAACAAATAATACAAAATTAAGAAACAAAGACAATGATAATAACCATGGACGTATTACAAAAATAAGTCGCAAAAGCTGTGACAACAATAAGTTTGCAATTCATACAGGACGAAATAAGTGAACGTACCATTACCATTGCAAGCAGTTTCCATGCTATGTTTCTTGATTTTCAAGCTTTGATTCTTAATACTAACTTTGGTTTCATTGGTCTTTGCATGGGATTGGAGATTAGGAGTGGTTTTCGGAAACGAGATGGAGGTCATTGCGGTTGACTTTGACTCTAAAAAGGTTTTATCAACAACTTCCACAGGCTTTCTTGAACATATACGGCCTCTGTGTACATGTCGTTCGCAATACTTCTGATTAGGAAGCACGTCTTTTTTGCACCGCCATCTCTTGCCATCTGTTCTTCTGCATCTTTCAGATTGACCAATATTATGATCGTTGCTTGAGGCCCCACAACCTAGATCTACATGAAACAAATATCATATTTCAAAGATCTGCCAAATAATACAAAAAATAAGAAACTAAAACAATGGATGGATCACAGAAATAAGTGAGAAAACATTGTGACAACAATAAGTTTGACTTGTATTGTCAAAGGTCAAACCTAGCGCTTTCAAATTCCAGAGAAATTAGCGTTTTAGACATAATATTTTTTTGCTATTCATACGGGACAACATACCATTGCTATGTTTCTCGGTTTTCAAGCTTTGATTCTCGATGCTAACTTTGGTATCATTGGTCTTTGCATAGGATTGAAGATTATGAGCGGTTTTCAGAGATGAAATGGGGGTCGTTGAGGGTGACTTTATCTTTGAGTTTAAAAAGGTTTTATCAACAACTTCTTCCACAGACTTTCTTGAACATATGCGGCCTCTGTGTACATGACGTTCACAGTACTTGTGATCAGGAAGCACAGGTAACCGACACCTCCACTTCTTCCCATCGGTTCTTCTACACCTAAATGGTTCTGCATCCATTAGGCCTCCGTCCGTGCAGAAGAGGTCAAACTCTTTGACTGAAAAAAGTCAACATTTATTGAATTTGGGTTTATTTGAACCGATCCAAGGTAAATTACAGCTGCTAACATGTTTTTGACACACTGATACAAAAACTAGAAAAAAAAGTGTTCCAAGTCAACCCAACCGAGTGAAAATTGTTGGGTTTGACCGAATATGCAGCCTCTACCTTGTAATTATAACTGAAAGTTGCACATATTTAATATTTAGTTAGGTTTTGATACATAATTCCTTGTTAGGGGGGGGGGGGGGGGGGGGGGGGATCCTAAGCAACCTAAAGTCAAAACTAGATCAATTAATGACGAACGTTCTTAGGGCGGCAACTTATTAGCTGCTTCTATTCTACAAAGCTATAATATTGACTTTGAATAAACATAATTAAATTTTGCAAAACACTATCCAATCCAACCAAATATTATTTCAGCATGGAATCGCAAAGATTCACAACAAAAGCGTCATTAAAAAAATAAACGAAAACCCTAGCTCAGATTTCATTGTGGAATACCAAAAGTGTTTATGTAACAAAGCCAAAACCTGGTGAATTGAAGCGAAGAACCAGCGACAGAGCTCAATCCTTATGAACAGATATGATAAATAAAACTGAATATATAAGCTGAAAATTGAGTCGCAATACCTAGGGCTGTTGGGCGAACATGTTAGCACCAAAAGTAAAATGTCACGGTGGATGGTCAACAAACAAAATTGGGTGTTGCCGGTTGTCAGAGTCTTTGCAGACGCTGCTTTCAGCCATCAACAATGGCAGATGCTCTGTACACCTACGCGTCGCTACCACGTCTTGCTTCGCGCGTATCCATCATTGTGTGTGGCACCGCTGTTCTTTTTTTCCTTTGAATTTATGGATGAGTACTTGATAGTCAGACTATCTCCAGTGACCAATATTAGGCTACACGGTATGGGGACGTCCTCACACCGTCGAGGTCCGGCGCCGCAGCAAACACCATGCCGCCCTCTGCGTCCTCAGCTCCGTCCTCGTCTTCAACGTGACGATCCTCCAGGTGGGCCCCCGGTCCGTCGCCGGAGCCAACACCATGCCGCCCACCCCCGTCGAGCTCCGTCCTCCATCTTCATCCCGTCTGCATACCGTGTAGCCTTAGGCTTCGGGTATGAGACCGTCCCCGGATAGTTTCGGAACGGCGCCGGTGGGAACACCGCCCCCCCCCCCCCCCCCCGCTTCGTCCTTGGCGTCGAGTATGGGACGAAGGACGATGGGGACGCTCCACAAGAAGACAAAAACAAGGCTTCTCCCTCTCTCACACACCTATACATACAATATATACGTATACATTTTAGGTCCATCCCCCATTTCCATACCTCCATCCTCTTTGCCCCATCTTCACACCCATCCTACGTGGCGCATCATCCTCCAAAGGAGAACCATCACCATACCGCATAGCCTTATGTTCCCCTTACGTGTTACGTCATCAAACACATTAAATTCCTTATAAATCATTAAAAACCCTTATTTCATCTTCAACCCTACAAATATTCTTTACCTTTATTAATTTTCACCTCTTCACATACTCAATACACACAATATAAATAAAACCTTTTTATTTTTTTACTCGGGGCCCACCCGTATGCAAAATTCAAGAAAAATGAACGCCCTTGTAAAAAGTGCTTTTTGCTACATGTATGGACAAAGATTCACAATGCTAAGGCTATACAGTATGGTAGAGGCTCATCCTTGGAGGATGATCTCACCCATCACGTGTAGTACTTGGAAGATGCTCCTCCAAGGATGAAAACATGGAAATGGAGGATGAGTCTACCCCCACCAACTTTTTTTTTTAACTTCATCTACTTTTTTAACATTCATTAAATAAGATATAAAAACAAATTCATTAATATTAAAAAACCAAACATTACATAAGTTAAAAAAAATATATATATAACCCAAAAAAATAAAAATTCTAAGAACTACCCCACTTTTTCATGATTATTTCTTGCATTTTTTTAAAGTAGCTCGCTTTTTTGGGGATAATTTTCTACATCGGCTGTCAGATTGTTCGGGTTGTATGGATCCATTGTAAAAAGTAGAAAAATGTTTATAAAAAAGTAGAAGAGTTTATAAAAAGTTGAGAGGGGGATGAGGTTGAAGTGAGTAAAAAATGGGGTGTTTAGGTTGTATTTATAAAAAAGTTTGATGTTTTTTTTTTGAAATATGGCCGTTAGTTTGAATATGGAATTTTTTTTTTTTTGTTTTCCAACGGTAATAAATGCCAACGGTCCCTTTTTTTGTCTTTACATGCCTGTCTCAATCGTCTTAGGGGCGACGAAGCTAGGGGCGAAATGGTGTTTGGGTCGGCGACGGGCCAGGCCGAGCCCCATACCGTCCAGCCTAACAGGTGCATTGGAGGTAGCCTTAAAGGAATCAACCATCAATGGTGTTCTAGTGGTTGGCCATCGATATTTAAGTTTCACATATGGTGGGCTTGAGTGGGTTTTTCTCTTCAGGTCTCGAGTTTGAGTCTTGGTGATAAGGAATTCTCATTGAGGGGTTTTAAATTGAGGATCTTTTGTGCGAGTGGGCTCTCTAACGCGAACCCGGGTAAGACAACGTATGCTAGACCTCCCGACATTCACGAGTAATCCACACCTTTCAAAAAAAAGTTAAAGGAAAGAGAAAAAAACGTTAAAAAAAGAAGAGTTTTGTATGAAAAGAGTAGTAAAAGACACCTTGAACTAGACTGTGAGAGGAGGAGGTGTGGGCCTGTGGGGAAAGGAGGGACAACCCCGTGCAGTTGAACATGGTGATATTCTTAGGTTACCTCATTGTTGATACTAATCTCTTACTAAGCAAAAAATATGACATTGTATGGCGGGATGCTCGTGCGTTTTGTGTTGTGTTAAAAGGTGCATTGACATCCTCTAAGATACTTAGAAGTGTCATCTTAACTCATTATCTAACAAGACGTTATTTGCAATTCTCATGCTTAGGAGCTAAGTAAACTTAAAACCTATTTTTAGACTTAGGTGGGAGAGTCACATTTATAGTCCTATAAAAAGTGAGTTGTTAAAATAAAACAATTCATTTGATTGTGATCTATTACTACTAAAATATTGTCCTCATTTTCTCGCAATCGTCATTTGCTTAGTTTCACACAACACAAATCAGTAGAGTAACATATAGATTATTCATATATGAAAGTTGCAACTTTCTTTCACAAATTTTCGAAAATTATAACTTTCATTTGCAAGTTGATTAGTTTCATGCGTAACTTACCCATGTATGAAAGTTACAAAAACTTACCCATATTGTTTAAGTATTATAATATAATGTACTTTAACAAATACTTTAAATAAAAATACAATACAATACATAACTTAGACGACTAAACATACACCGTTCAGTTTACCCCATCCTTTCCGATTAATTAGTCACAAATAAAATTAATTACTAATGTTCTAACTTTTATTCTTTTAAAGAGGTTTTACTTTTTATTCCTTTAAAAACATTTGTTTTTAAAATGTACATATTAAAAAGAGTTAATTACTATTTTCGTCCCTCTGTTTGTCAAAAATCACTTTTTCAGTCCATTAGTTTAAAAATTGCGATTTTAGTCCCTGTGATTTCACTTTCGTAACCATTTCAGTCCACCTCTGTTAACCCCATCCATTTATTCTGTTAAGTACACGTGAATTGACCATAATGCCCTTATTAATAAAATACAAAAAGATATCTAAATGAGTTACTTACTGTTTTCGTCCATGTGGTTTGTAAAAAATCACTATTTTAGTCCCTGTGATTTCACCTTCGTAACCATTTCAGTCCAGTCTCCTAACACCGTCTATTTTATCGTTAAGTTTTTAATGAAATACCTAAATTACTCATGTGTTAATTAAATAAAAAATCATAGAAATTTAAAATATTGTATTCTAGGACCCACTTGTTAAAACACAACCCCACACTACCCCACCCCACCCCATTCCATCCCTGCTCTCATTTCTGGCAAAAGTTTCCGATCATCTTCTCCGGCATCACAACCCCACCCTCTTAATGTCCGGCGACCCATTACCCCACCCCAATTAATATCTTCCTAGCAGCATCAATTAACATAATAACTTTGAAAAATAATGCTCACCTGGACATTTTCTTATTCTAAAATTCAAAATTAAAATTTTGGAACCATATATGTAAAATTAGTGCCAGACATCTACTTCTACTGAAGCCATGGTGGGTCGAACCCTACAATCCAATTTAAGTCCATATGTCATACAACAATAAAATCATATAAATCCAATAATAAAATCATATAATTCCATATTTAAATAACACAAGGGTAATTTAGGTATTTCATTAGAAACTTAACGGTAAAATAGACGGTGTTAGGAGGCTGGACTGAAATGGTTACGAAAGTGAAACCACAGGGACTGAAATCACAATTTTTAAACTAATGGACTGAAATAGTGATTTTTGACAAACCACAGGGACGAAAACAGTAATTAACTCATTTAGATATCTTTTTGTTTTTTTATTAATAATTGCATTATGGTCAACTCACATGTACTTAACAGAATAAATGGATGGGGTTAACGGAGGTGGACTAAAATGGTTACGAAAGTGAAACAACAAGGGCTGAAATCGCAATTTTTAAACTAATAGACTGAAATAGTGATTTTTGTCAAACCACAAGGACGAAAACAATAATTAACTCTATTAGAAAACTATGAGTAAATTGCCATTTTAGTCCTTGAGTTTTTGTCGAAATTGTCATTTTAGTCCCAATAGTTTTTTTCCTCCTCTAGGTCCCTGACTTTTCCTTTTTCTTGTCATTTTGATCACATTGTCTAATTTAGTCTAAAAACCAAGTTATAATCAGGGATATTTTTTGAATTAAATTATTATGAGGTTTATAAATTATGTTGTAAACTACCACTAGTTATCATTACACAACACTTATGCCAAAAATACCCCTGGTTATAATCAGATTTTTAGACTGAGTTTAGCAATGTGATGAAAATGGCAAGAAAATGAAAAAGTCAAAGACTCAAAGGAGGAAAAAAAAAACTATTTGGATTAAAATGACAAATTGGACCAAATCTCAGGGACTAAAATGGCAATTTACTCAAAAACTATTTTATATTAGTTTCTGTCTTTAAAACTAAAACTTTTTAAAGTACGAAAACCTTTTAAAGTTGTTTAAAACACTGTCTTTTTAAGTTTTATACTTGGATTTCTATATGTTTTTCTTATGGATTAAATTAAGAATATAAGATGTCTAATATTATTTTATTATAACAGTGAAGGGGTATGGCCCCAAAAAAGCCGCGCAAGCCTTCATCAAGGCTGCGCGCAGGGCCATATTCCTTATTCAACCATTCTCTTAGTAGCAACCTCGCGCGAGCTACAACACATTCCACTAACAAGGCGCGAGGTCCAGCCAGAAGGGAACTACAATTACGACACTTAGCATTCTGATAAGAGTCTTCAGTACCTATAAAACTGCGCGACCTAGTTCCATGCCCAGCAAGAATCGCATAAAGGTTGCAGCGCAAGTCTAGAGTAGGAAGGTACAAAAAGGTACAAGTGGCAGGAAAAAGGAGCCAATGAACATCCTGCAGGCTCTGTTCAATCATGCGCCACGATCGTCTGACGTGCAGAAGACGAAAAGTACATAAGGACGCCTACGTGGTACCAATCAGAGGACAGAGACATCTGTCCCACGATCTCCACTTGTCCGCTGATGGCAGAAGGACAACAAGGCCGACAACAGTGACACGTGGCTCCAATCAAGGCGCGCCAACGCCGGAGAACTTCTAGAAGCCACTAACGGTCGACACCAGTGAGACAAGGAGCATATCCGCTGTGTTGTCGCCTTCCGGCCCAAGGCCCTTCAGCCCACATCCTCTTACACCTCTCCGGCTATAAATAGAGACCTCACTTCACAGGTTAAACATTCCATTCTCTCTACTCTCACTCTTAATACTTAATTATCTTCCCCAAAGCAATCGCTTATTCTCACGCCGGAGCCCGGTTAAGAGGGAAACCCCCATATTCCCCTCTTAACGAGTAACGGTGTTCTGTTTTGCAGGATTAGACGTTCAAGACGAAGCTCAGATAATCATTAGAAGATTAACCCTCATGGTAGAAACATAAACCCAACTGATTAGCCTCATAATTAGTTATGTGTTTCTTCAAACAGACATTTATAAAAAAAAAAAAAAAAAAGTTTAAAACTTTTTATAATTTTTAGAAAAACTGAAAAGTACAATATTTTTTAGAAAAAACAAAACAAAAAATTGGCATAAATAGAAATTCACAAACACACAACATATAAACTATGTACACTCGATTCTACCCTAAGATTCAAACGGAAACTAGAGTCTACTTTAAATAAAATGTTGCCAAGTGTAGTTTGCTATATGGTAAATAACAGTTTACGAGTCAGTTGGTGCATAAATTCCAGGTATAATCAGCTGGTTTACTATACGCAGGTCCCTTTTCTAATTCATTTAACCAGTTCGACAATAATAAAAGATACTTTCGTCATACTGTAGTTTAGGCTTTGGGAGTTTTAACCTTTTGACCAATTTAACCTTATTCTTATATTCTGCAGTGCCCCTTATTTTAACTTGTAGCTGCTAAAATAAACGACCATATAAAACCAAATCTGGAGCTTTAAGTTACAAACTAGAAAATAAAAAAGGAAAGGAAAGGAAAGGAAAAGCTATAAACTAGAAAAATGATACAAGTTTAACCCATGAGACAATCACTTTAAGGTCCCATAAACAAATCCAAACAAATCATCCGGCATTTGGTTCATCGTCTGTAGCTTCATTAAACGATGCAGCCAAGATTTCCGCAAGGCTCGGTTGAGAACTAGATTGCTTAGGAGATTCCAAGACTCGAGGTTTTTTTGCACCAAGAGACTGAGGAAGCCATTGTTTCTTGTGTGACTTCCAAATTACAGGTTCTAGAAACTTCCACGGGTCTTCCACCATTGACTTGTTAAAGAAACGATCAGGCCGATCTTCTGCCGATATATCATTATGGTTCCCACCCCGTCCTCGCCCCCTACCCTGTCCTGACCCACGACCCATCCCTCTCCCAGACCAGTGCCCTCTGCCTTGATTAGGACCAGAGCTAGGGTACCCTCCTTGACCTGATCCATGGTTGGGGCTATTCATGAAGTTGGGTCCAGGACTATGGTAGCCGCGTCCTGGACCATGACCTGGGTGGTTGGTGAAACGGGGACTAGGGTAGCTGCCTTGTCCTGAACCATGGCTTGGACTACTCGTGAAGTGGGTTTGAGGGCTAGGAAATCCAACACTTCCTGGGCCACGATAAGCTCCCGCGTGAGGACTATTGGCATTCCAACTCGGGCTGGAGAAATTGGCATAATGAGGGTTCGCATATTGTCCTTGTGGTTGCTGCATTTGCGGATTTGGCATGCGGTTTATATGAGGTTGAAGAGGCGGTGAGGGTAATGTTTCGTTGATTTGTGACCCTGTTGAACCAATAAGTAAATATGTATATTGATAAGAACAGCCATCTAATCTAATGCATGCAAAATCCTACAGTTACTTGAAGTTAATATTATAAAAATGATAAGAAGTGGCAACTTTGAACCAGTTACTGAAAAATCGGTTAATCCAGTTAAATTCTATCTCTAATTGCTCAAATGTGTAAAAATTGAAAAAATAGCTAAATGGGAAAAGGCCAACGGAACAAATAAATCGAAAAGTTCATATTATTGCTGGTCAAATGTCTCCAACGCACCCATTTTGCCACCTCCATTTATGATCTAAGTAAGAGCCTATTCAGACATTTAATACTTTCATATTGTGGGGTCCAAGTCCAACCACTTCGAATGGGGCAAGAAAATTTTTACTATCCGACACTAACTTAGTAACTTCCAATCCGAAGAGAGAAGCAGCTAGCATACAATAATCTTGGTACTTTGTCCAAACTAACGAGATCTTAGAAACTAATTGTTCACCTTTGTGTGTGTGTGTGTTCACTGTTCACATCGTTAATTTTCAAAGCTAAATATGATGGTTTAACAAGTCAACCACTTAATGCTAAACCTATGACCTTCCAAGAAGAGCTTGATATTCATATTGCAACCTATACAGCATCACCATTTTAATTACAGAAGTTTAGAACACGTGTTTCGAAACGAACTAGGATGTTATGTGCTTCCAATCCAATCATCCAAAAAGGTCAAATAAATTGGTGGGAATAATCAATTATACAAGAAGCCAAACATAGATACACCCATTATCTGTATAAGTGCAACAAGTCATACACTTTTTTAAGCAGAAAGTAGAAAAAAGAAGACATCCAGGATGATAAAAGTGAGATGAATATAAGCAAATTAACATGCACAAGAAATTAAAAGTATAGGATTAGAAAAGGAAAATATGTAATTACTTTGAGGTCTGGGCTGGCGGCTCCCAGAAAATGCTGCCATGGGGTTGGTGTAATAATTGAAGCTCTGCGAAACTGACTGCAGGGCCTGACTTTCAGGGTTGGTTGTGGATTGAAGAAATGGATTTGAGAGACTAGTAGTGGAAGGATCATCATCATTATAAGTTGCAGCAGCAGCGGCCTCTTGCGAAGCTTCCAATCTCATAAGTTTTAGTCTTTCTCTCCTCTGAGTTGACTCTTCCATTGATCTTGCTCTGAATAATTATCCTAGAGAATATATACAATACAAACTCCAATGTGAAATCATGAATTTTGTGATATAAGTAGCAATAAAGGGATTAGGGTTGTATTTTATCTCCATATGGGTGACCTGTTACGACTTAGCTAGAAATGAAACAGGCTCCAAAGCATTTTCAAATACTCAAAACCATAGTCACATAATAATTCGCTGGTGATTTTCGTTTTGGTTCGTCCGATCCAATTCCGAAAAAACAATTCAAATTTAATAGAGAAGAAATGGTGGGTGGCTAATCGAAGTTGCTGAATCGAAGCTTACCTTCTTGCTGGCTGATTGAACCTAACCTTCCCTCCCTCCCTCCCTGCTGAATCGTATAATGAAAGAAGATCTGTCAGTCGCCTGTTTGTTTTTTAGGTTTAGAAGATGAGGAGGAGCGAACAGGATAGATACGGCTGCTTTAGTTTTGGTAGGGTTATTTTATTTTTATTTTAACTATATATTATTTTATTTTATGGGTCGACTCTTAGGAACAGTACAATAATTGACCAACTTTTGGCTCTTATTTACAAAATTGCCCAGGCCCAGCTTCCTTTTTCTTCAATAGACAAGAGGACCAGAAATTCGGTTGAGAGAGAGAAGAAACAGAGGTAGAATCGAAGAGAGAGAGAGCGTGAACGGAAGGGATCCGGCAATCGTCCATGGTCGGCCACCATGTTTTGGTGACCATCTCTGTCTTTCGCCCCCCCCCCCCCGGGTTCTAGCCCGGTAGCGCCTACGGTTTCCAGTCAGATTCGTTTACAAATGAATACCCTAATCCAATTCCGCCGCATCCCTCGACGTCTCCCCTTCCTCCCTCTTCTCCCAGTTTCGATTCCGGCGAACCCTCCATCGGAATCCACGCTTGATGCTTGTCGTCTGAAATTAGAGATCTGACAGGTATGTTTCAGCAATTAGGGTTCGAATTTTAGTTACTTTTGCGTAAATCCTTGCACTTTGAGCTATGGCGTTTTATGTATTTACATTTCTGTTTACAGATTGCATGTACAAATTTGGGTTTACTTGTGTTGATTGTAGATTCTGCAGTTTTAAAAGCTACTCGAATTTGGTCTCCATTCAGGAATAGGTATGTTTTATTTTGTTGAATTTGGTTTGAATTATGCAAATCAAACAATTACGCATGTTATCTGTTTGATTTTGTTGAGGTTAGTTTTGGTTATATACATAGCTAAACTTATTTGTTTTTAATTGTTGGTGGCCTGGTGGGAACTTTACAACTTTAGGTTTAGAAGCCCTAAACTGCCATGTGCTAACTTTTGATTTCATTTTACACCAGGCACACGTCGCCCATCAAATCAGAGAAAGCCTTCGGCGAAGGAGGAAGCCGACCACCAGTGACCAGGCCTTCGTAGGCAACGACAGTGGAAGACGGTCGCGATATGGTCATCGACGATAGTGTGTGACGCTAATGGCTAGACGACAGTGGAAGACGGTCGCGATATGGTCGTCGTCAATGGTGTGTGACGCTAATGTATAGATAGTCGTTTATGCCGGTGTATGACGCTATTGGCTCCAACGGGTCACATATAGTCTCAGAGGAAGGGCGAAGGTAGACGAGTAAAAACTCTCTCGATTCTTTCTGAATTTATATGTTCCTTAATGGAGATTCGTGTGGCTACGCCTTTAATCTTCAGTATTGAACTATAGAAGTTGGAATTCATCATGTCAAACATCACCGTAAGTTATATCTTCTCCGCTCAATTCTCCGAGAGGTGGCGATTGCTTAGAGGCTTTGCTTGCAGCGACCTTTTTTTTGTTTGCTTTTGACGGAACCATCGAGACCTAGGAGCTTTTACAATCGACTGGAGGTTTTAATTTGTGCAAATGACCGCTCATGATGTATCTTCTACGCGATATATGACTATAACTCTATTGAATTTGTGTAACATTTGTAACAGGTTTACATTTGCCTTGATTGTGTGTGATGATTTGTCTAAGTGAAAACTACTATCTGGTTTGGTCGTTGTATCTGCAAGAAAAAAAAGCGAGGCTTTGTTCTTCTTTTCTTATGTATGTGACTTTGACATAAGATTTTCCCTCAACAAAATGCGCCAAACCAGAATTGGTATATACACGTTGAGTTATATGGTTTAATTAATTATGAGATCAATCAAGGTTCATGCCTTGTATTTTTTGTATCATCATATATTACTAGATTGGGGAGATTGGAGCTCCTTTGTAAATATGTAGTTTTGTTGTAGTGTTGGCTGGCCCGGTTTGGATTGGCTTGCTGTTAATGAAGTTTACTTTCAAAAAAAAAAATATATTACTCTGCTATGTGGTTATTGATTTCCAAAAGGTCCAAAATTTGACTCCATAGAAAATAGTAGATAAATATAATTCCTGAATTTGTGTACTTCATGATCATAAAGCTTAATGTGAGATTAACATCTATATATAATATTCTATATGCACTTCGGTTGAAATTATGTGTGCTTTTGTTGAGTACTACAAAAGCATATTTTGGAATTCTGTGTGTTCAACTGTGTCTTTAATACCTCTACCCACAAGCGTTCTGGTTGCATTACATGACTGAGAAAAACAGTTAATTCATATCTTTAATAACACTGATTGTAATGTAAAATTAATGGTCAAAAAACACCATCTACAACTACAACCCACAACTAAATGAGTTACAAGTCATGAGAACTAGGTACAATTCGAAAACACGTATTGGTCAGTGGACATGATATGGTTTTAATGTAGGTTGTTGCTAGAATGGTAATGTAATTACAACTTCCATGGCGGACAAAAGTGGTTGAACAATTCTGATGGTAATCAACTTGCTGGTGTGGTATACAGTCTGTGCCAAAGTTCTGAATGTCTTACAACATTGCTCTTAAAAAGTAACTCTTAAAATTTAATACATCCATGTTTACTGTATTCGTCATTGAATTTATCCAACTATTTGTTCTTCAAGTTTATATATAAATTCTGTTGGTAGAAGGGGCCGTGGGTAAAAGAGATTATTTTCATTTTTATCTTCTCAATCATTTTCCATAAGCAATTAGGGAATTAAGGTAGTTTTCAATAGGAATGCAAGGGAACCTGTAAACTACAGTATTCTTCGAACACCAATTGCAAGAAGCCTAAACTCATAAGGAAAACTGAGAAGATTATTTGTAACTAATACTATCAACAGAGAAACGAAACGATATGCCCTGCCACGGAACGAAATACCCCGCCGCGGCGGATCATCCTCTAGTTTAAAATATTAAACAAAAGTTAACAGTATTAAAAAAATAGAGAGAACCAACTAATTTCAGTCTCTCTATACAAACACCACCATCCCCACCACCACCTCCACAAAACCACCACAGCACAACCACCTTCATCCAACCTCCACCATCTTCCATCTCCAACCGCCGTTGCCTACACTATCAAAACCAAACTAATTATTTTCCCTACCAAAAATCACCAACCACCACCAAGAATGGCAGATGGTTCACCATCACTGATGCCATCTGGTTCACCATTTCCATCACTTTCTCCGGCAACTGTGACAGAGAAGATTTCGATTTGGAAACCAACAGAGATCGTTACTTCACTCGATCTTCAATCTCAACAGAATCAGACCCAGAACCCCAAATTCAATTTTCACCAAATTTATCTTGGTTCAAGTTTTCAATTTTACCCACCGGTTATTCAGAGCTTTCAGATGGTGGATTTGGAACGAGCAATATTTTGTCTTCACATGGCAAGTCTTCAACGTCTTGTGGATGCTGTTCTTGACACCGGCACTCCAAGGGAAATTGGGAGGATATGGCGGCGCCACCCCATGACGGCCAGGGGACACTCCACACCGAGTGGCCTAATAAATAACTACTTATCTTCTATTTTACCTCATTATTGCTATAACATCCCATTTAATAAAATAAAGAGATTGAAGAGCTTCAGTGTGTGTAACAATCAGATCATTGATTAAAAGTAATCTCACTGAAATCCGCTAAGATAATTGTATTTCTCATCATTAGCTCTTAACCTAAATTTATAAAAAGAATAAACTCTGAGTATTAAAAAATCAGTGGAAAACTTATGAATAGGATGAAAGGTATAGTGCTCAGACAGCCAAGGGTTTGTCGTCAAAATAAAATGGGAAGAAGAGCCCAATATCAGAAACTCTAGTCCACAATATATACTTCATCACTGCACTAACTAACAATTTACATGTCTTCAAATTAAATAATACATTATTACCATGGTTGTAAAGCAAGATCTCTAAGACCAATTACTTCCTTAGTAGCTGCAGAGACAAATTTCATCAACTGAGCCGAATTTGACTTTAAATTATTTGACTTATATTTATATTTGCAAAAACTAATTTCTCTCCCTGTCTAAGCCAAGTTCTCTCAGCTCCCTAGTCAAACAACTAGAGAGCGCCCAACAACTTTGCACCCATGAATATATTTTTTGAACAGCAAATTTGAATTACTAACGGACCACTGAAGTATCATCGTACCACCAGCAGAACTGCCAATATCACAACTGCATTATCTTTTTTACCAAAGCTTCTTGAAAAAAACTTTTAACTCAGGTTTCTAATTGAAAAATGGTAAACAATAATAATAACTTAAAAACATACTTATCATCATCATCCTTATGGGATGTCCTTTCTCCTTCTCTACTACTTTCAGCACCCTTAAATTGTTTGATGACCATATATTCATTTTGCTTTGTAACAGTTTCACTATTACTCGAAATCATTAAGCAGCAAATTGAGTCCGACCAACAGTACCTGTCTAGCAAATCACAACCCATTATACTTTTAAAAGCAAATCAAACTCAAGTTCATAGCAAGTAGAAAAGAGTCTCAATATATACACAAAACGTTTCTTAAAATAAAAATCTATGTTTAAAATAGTTGGATGTTAACAAAGAATAAAATGTATGAGGTGTTTCCAGGATGCAATGGTATTGAGAACCCATTGATCAGGATGGCCACAAACATTAATATAGCGTCCGAGCCATTACACCGTGAGGAACCAACTTATCCTCCAGAATTGGTAAATGGACGCACCATATCTCTTCAAAATCGACAAAAACTGTATTTTTGAATAAAAGTTGGAATGAAAATAAAAAAAAAAGCTCAGTGGAAGGAGAAGTCGTTTAAATTGGGGATCACGGCAAAACGGTTTTAATCGTCTTGTCCACTTCCCTAAACACATCCTCATGTGTTTTACCTCATCACTGCTATTATTATTATTATTTACATCCCATTTTATAAAAAATAAATTATTAAGAGCTTCAGTGTGTGTAACAATCAGATCATTGATTCAAAGAAATCTCACTGAAATCCGCTAAGATAATTGTATTTCTCATCATTAGCTCTTAACCTAATTTACAAACAATCAAAATTTGAGTGAAAATATTTTACAAAATTAAGAAAACTTGGAGAAAAAATAAAGATTGATAATTGGTGCTCAGACAGCCAAGGGTTTGTCGTCAAAAGAAATGGGAAGAAGAGCCCAACATCAGAAACTCTAGTCCACAATATATGCTTCATCACCGCACAAATTAACAATTTCAAAAACGATTTGAATACAGAAATTAAAAAAATGAAGTTACCAACTTACCAGTGATGGTAAGGTGTCCAGCCATTAGAGAAGAACTACGAATGATGGAAGAAGAGAAGATCACTATGCGTATTTATGGCGTTTGAGTGTGCCTGATTAGGGTTTTAGGTGAACGTTATGGGCTTGTGTAACCCAGTATCATCTGGGCTTTTAAGGATACACATTCAGGCCTTTGATTAGTCTAATCTTAAAGTTCTACACTAGGCTTTAAGGATACACATTTAGGCCATTTTAAAATTCTAAAGGTGTAAGGGGTGCATGTCTAATGAGATTAGCAAAATTTCTCCCCACCCAATTTTATTGTGTCATGTCATTTTCCCTCTTATTCTTTTCTCTTGCCCAAAAAACACAAGGGGTGCATGCCTAAAATGAGATTAGGCAAACTAATTAAAAAAAACACGTGATTGGTTGAGAAGTAGTGGGCCCCACATTTATTCCCTCTCCTCATCTTTGCCGCATGCGGCATAGTTTCCTCGAAAATCCTCCACCCGATCGGCAAGTTGATGTTGGCGGTGGACATGTCGTGCGGCAAGGGGGTTGCCGAAGGGGGTTGCCTAACCCACCCCGCACACCCTAAGGCAGGGGTTTTTCGGGTGGTAGAGGTGCATAAATCGGATTCTTTTTCTAATACATGGAGTATGGATCCGGTTTCAAGTATGATTGTGTATTGAAAAATGAAATATTGAGAGAAACCGGGTAGAGTTCTGGTACGTGTATTGAGGAGAAAAGCCATACCTTGTGTACGGTAGGGTATGATCGGCTTCATGTATACCCGGTTTTAACAAAATAAGTTTTTATTTATTTATTTTACATACAAAATAAATTTGGTTTGTAATTTGTAAAAGTAATTAAAATAAATTACAATAACAAACATTCACTCAAGTACAAATTATTTGCTTTATAATATGCATTGTTTGAAAACTTAAATACAACCGTAGTAAAGTAAACACCTAGCAACCCATTAGTAGAATTTGAGTTTTATTCCAATTGTACCACCGTATAACACATGCAATCGGTATTAATATACCAAACCTACTGTTATGGAGACCATCTGCTACTGTTATGCAGTGAGGTGAATCTGGTGAGAATAAGAGTAGACAACGTGGTGAAAGATTTGAAGTTCGAAGGTTGAGATCGCATATTGAAGCCAACTACTCTAAGGCTTTGGTTTCAAGTTTTATTCATTTTTTTTTTTGTTTTGAACATGATGTTTATTGCTTTTGAACTTTGTTTTGATTATACAAACATGTTTAGAGGCTAAACTTTTGTAGTCGCCTAGGTTTGATGAACTAATCATGTGTTTTTTACTTGTCCAGTTTTACTTTTATCCAAGTTTATGTTTAAAATTTAAAATATTTTTGATTGTTGCTGATTATAATTATGTGTACTGTTGTTTGCTAATATTATTTGATTGGTTTCATTACTGGTGTGTCTGTAAAGAAGAAATTCACCATAGACATGTTAAAATCATTAGTTTATTCATTAATCCGACCAATTATCATTTTAACCCTATTATTAGAGATAATATAGGTAATTTGTAGGTCCCTTTAGTCCTATGGATTTTAAGAGAATTGTCTATCTAATCTAGAGTGCGGAATCCTCTAAATCAGATTGTTACAGAAATAAGCAGAAACGTAAATCACCAACAAACCGATCTTTATTGATTATCTATCAAACGATTACAATCAATCAAAATCTCTAACCACACAAATTCGTCCGAGCTTTTGCTCTCATGAAATCTCTCTCTAGTCTCTAGTGAATATGGTGATTAACCTAAACCCTAATTGCAAGGACTTGTATATAACAATTAATGTTGGACCTTATGAACAGTATAGCAACTAGCCAACATTTGAAGCTTATTTACCATACTGCCATTATTGAAGAAGGAAGCAAGAATCGTTGGTGTTGGAACTGGGTACGTGTGCCTGCTAATGGGCCAGATGCCCAACAACTTCTTGATATTCAAAATGAGCTCTGGGGAGTTTCTTTAAGTAATAAAATGGACAATTAGGCTTGGAGTGATTCAGGGCCAAATTCCTGCAAACACAAGAGCAAGTGCTTCCTTTATTATTTAATTAAATTTGAATCATTTGAGTTTGTTAGCTTAAAAAAATGCGTAGATATGTTAATTTCTTTTTTAACTGTTTTTTTTTTCATAAGAAAATACACGAGTACCGATACCGTAACAATATCGCGCCATACCGTATCGAACCAAACCGGTATCGACGTTTCGATAGGTATTCGTCTTTATGGTCTTCGCCAGATAAAACACATGTATTGATATTCTTTTGTATATGTCACGATTTTATTTTTTGGGTTTTCTTTTACTGTTGCTATAGCGAGTGTCGATACTATAACAAACCGAACTGATACCAACCAAGTTTCCGCCGCGTAGCGCGGAGAAATCCAACTAGTTAGCTAATGAATAGTGTCAACTGTCATGGGTAAAAAACAAATAACCTTTAATTATTTTGAGTTTTTTTATTTACTCTATCTTTGTTGTTAACATGATTTTTATTTTTTACCCAACAAAGCTTTTTTTGCTGTTAACATGTTTTTCATCTCACGTGTCTTCTTCTTTTTCTAGATCAAACACATTTCTCTATCATATTTCTCATTAGTTTCAGAATGTCAATTTATCATAAAAAACTCACCACCTGCCCAACTCCTCCTGTTTTGCAAAACATGGCTTCCGTAAGCCACTTCCTTCTTCAGAGGAGGTTCTTATTTCCGTAAAGCTTTGTATTTTCTTTTTATTACTGGAACGTAACCTACTCATAATTTATCTGCAAAAGTTTTAGATTTTTTGAAGCATGAGCCCTTAGAGAAGCTAAAGACAAGCTGGAGAAGCGACGTGAAAAGCTAACATGAATATTATCCCATATATAAATTAGCAACTACTTTGGGCTTCTATGGGTTGTACCATGTGCTTAGGGTGTGTTTCAAAAAAAATTGTCCACCCACATGTCCCACTACCTCAAAATATACCATCTCTGCTTAAACAATAAGACCCACAACTCTCACTAAACCCTAAACCCCAAAAAAAATGTCGTCAATCAACGCCAAATCGGAGTTTTGGGAGATGAAGTGTAGAGGGTTCCGTCGACAGAGAGACGGTGGTGACTCACTCAACCACCGGTGAGGGCAACCTTTCTAGCAACGATTAGGTGTCTCGAAGTGGTTCACGACGGTGCTTAGGGTTCCGGCGTCCCTGTCTCTATATTAAGGTGCAATTTGGGGTTTGATTTAAGTGAAATTGTTTATGGTTTCTTTTTGTTGTTGTTTACCAATTGATTGTTGTTAGATTTGGGAAGTTATGAACAGTTGAGAGTGAATCGGATCAACAACCCGTCTCTCTGAAGGTATAATCCTCACCCTAGCTTGCATCGGAGAGAAGTTTACTCATGTTTGAAGGAGATTCTCCTTCATACGTTTTCATTCAGCATTGAGGATTCGAATTATGGCAGGTGAGAGTAAACGGAGGAAGATGGAGCTTGTGTTAGGGCTGAATACGTTTTTTTACGTCTCTAAAAGTGCCAATGACGGACGCATGTTCGTCGTTGAATGCTGATCACTCCGACTTCGTCGTCTTTTGGTCTCAGGTGTTCGAGGTACGGCGTTAATTTGTCGTCGGAGGCAGTTTTGAGTATAGTTTGACTGTTAATTTTTAGCTGTTAATGGTTATTTGTTAGTTGTTAGTTGTTAGTTGTTAGTTGTTAATTGTTAGTTGTTAATATTACTGTCATGTGTTTAATTGAAACTTATAGATTGTTTGTGATTAGGTATAGATATGTAGATCGACCGATCAAGGAATTAATGATTTACATCTCTATTCTTTTATCTTTCCGATTCTCAGCACCGGCAACCACCAGCCCCTCCCTAGCGTCACCAGTAAGGTCCCTTCCAAGGTTATTCAATACTGTAAGAAACATGTGGAGTCGACCAAGAAAGACGAGAAAGCTGCTGAAAGCTTTTGATTCTGAGTTTGTCAAAGTGGATCAAACCACTTTTTTTGACCTAATTCTGGTAAAAATTTGGCTGATTTTATTTATTGTTGTTTGACTTTTTTTATTTCTTTTTTTGTGAAAAATGTCCAAGGTTTGGTTTGTGATATTTAGGATATGTTCTGTTTGTTAATTTTTGAACTATTTGAGTTGGTGTTGTGTGCTCTATTTTGTAGTTTTAGGGATATCATATGATATCATATAAATGGGTGTTTCGATGTATAATGTATAAGGGGTGTTTGGATGTGCAGTATTTTTAGAGGTTATCTTTTTATTCGGATATTATTAGTAATGGTCTATCTTGACGAAAGAAGGAAATTGCATCATGGACAGCTAATAAAAAAGCGAATTTGTGTACATGCATTGACCCTAGAATAATCCTTCATCTAGCTGGAAGTGTGACAAAGCTAAAGATCTATGGTTAAGTTTAACTGATGGTATGATTGTGTGTAGGCGGAAACTTCGTGATGACAGGTGGTAATAACCATGCCATTGAACAAGAGGGGAATAACATTAGACATAAGGGTAAAATAATAAATACGAGTATGTGGATCTTTTATTTATTATAAATTTGTTTATTTTTTATGACTTACGAGGTGACATATTGACCGGTTTTTATCGTTTATCATTTTATATTTTAATGGTCTCTTTTGTATGGTATAAGAAAAAATAAAAGTGATGGGTGTTTTCTCGAAATTTTGACACTTTCTTTGTTTTTAAGCGTCGATCTGAGATACTTTCACTGGCGAAATCATTTATTCCATTGGACAACGGAGGAATAAGGAATCGGGTTTGAACTAACGAATTTATTTCATAGTCATTAGTTTTATTAAAATATTGGTATCTTTATGTATGGTTGTGATGATTGAATGGTATTTCAGTCAAAATTGGGTTAGTATCTAAGATTTGAATGACATTATCAAAGGTTGCCGAGTTGTGAAGGATGCTGAAATCCAGAAGGGATGATAATCAATTTTTTGAAAAGAATAATGGGTCAGTTTTGAGGATTACTCGAGTTCTTATATGCTACAAAGTTTCTCTCTCTACTATCTGATATAGTTTGTGAATTCTATAGGGACGTTTTATTCTTCATGATGGCGCTCCATATGCTAATGGTGATTTACACATTGGACATGCATTAAACAAGATTATAAAGGATATTATTAACCAGTATAAGGCATTGTTGCAACACTCACTTTGTTCTGTTATATATGAGATAGGGTGACAAAAGGATCTGCTTCATTTGATCCATGTGTATAGAGGTATAAATACTGTGAATTTGATGAATGTGTCACTTAACTTTTATTACTTTCCCCCTTTTTATATTTATGGCAGCTTTTACAAAATTGCAAAGTTCAGTAAATTCATGGTTGACATCATAAGCGTTACTGTAACGCAAAGAAATTACCCAAGACGAAGTTAAAAAGTCCGTTTGATATCATAAGTTATAATGCGTATTGGCGATGTTTCAGCTTTGTAGCCCGCGTCGAAACGTGCGCGGGTCTAATATCTAGTTAGACTTTTAAAAAGCATTTGATGGTACATCTTTTATATGTCCAACAGAGATTAACATGTTAATAGTAATAAAAAAATTATTTTCTAAATGTTTTATGTTACTTACATGTCGATCTTGAAGAAGGAAAGGGACAAGAAATCATAAAGTTGTGGAATGCTATCCGAGAAATGCAAGGAAAATTGGAAAAGGCGCACAATCAAATTATTCATGAGAAAGAAGCAGTTGAGTCGCTACTGTACAAGCTCCGCATAATCAAAGAAGTGTCAGTAGTTATTGATAAAATGAAATTCGAGTAGTTGGAAAATCGTAATCATACTGGAGGTATTGCCAAAATAATGAAGATCCTATCAATTTGTTTCGGTAGTTTTGGTTTTGTGGCTAAATAATTGATTCCAAAATATACGCATACTATATGTTTATTATGTGCGGATGAAATTGTAGAAATGAAGAAGATTGTTGAGTTGAAAGAATCACAAGCTAATACCTCAGAGGGACTTCACGAGATCATTGAAAGGTAGCTAATGTGACAACCGGTGATTTACGGCTCCTAATTACGTGATTAACAGGCGATTAACGCGATAATAAATAATGTTTATGACGCAAATTAACTTATTAGGCCTTGGAGTGCCTAGAAAAGGCTAACCAACTTTACAGGGCGAGAACGGTGGTTTACGGAAAAATCTGCTAGGTTTGAGTCTTCCTACAACACTTCACACATATCATTGGCTTTGCAACCCAATGGTTATCTCTTTTTCCTTATTTGCTACATACCAGGGATTTTTATCATACACACTTACAAAATGCTTGATTTATACAAAACAAAAACCATGTTTTATACAAATTCAGAGTATAGGATTATACGGGCATAGAGTCAAAGTCAGGATGGGCATTGACGGTTATACATACTTTACAAATACATGGTTTTATGAACATATGCGTTACAAATACAAATTTTCCATATAACTTGGCAAGAAGATGATTTCTAAATTCGTTTTCTCAATATTATTTCACAAACTGGTCACTCAAAAGATTTATTTCAGATCTTTTACAAACACACTATGAACTCGCTCAACTTTATGTTGACTTTTTCGCATGTTTCTTTCTCTAGTTGTTTTCAAAGTCAAGGCACGGTTGGAATAGGAGAGCCATGTGGAGACGAGTACTTAGTGGCGTTCATTTTCTAAAAGACTTAGCTTATTTTCTTCCGCTGTGCAATGAAGATACCAGTCCAGTCACGCCAGCTCTGATAAATTCGGGGTGTGACAGCTAAAGGGCCTTAAAATATATATATATACACACACATATCATTTATTGAATTATTAAAAATTTTGGTTTTAAAACAAAGCACACCCATGCACCACACCCCGTGCACGCGCACACACGCCTATATTTCGATCAACAACTATTGGTGTGATCTTATGTCTCACTTTTTGTGTAGGCATGACATAATAGTCTCAACCAATAATGATTGATGAGTATTTATTCATTTGAATTAAGGTAATAACCGATATGGGTTGAAATTGGTCGGGTCAAATGGACCTAGGACACTTTGTCCAAAACACGATGTGTTTTATAAACAGTTAGCGTGTTTCATATTAATAAGAAGTTATATTTTTTTCACTAATAATGTGATTTCTTAAGTAAAAACATTGTAAGAGGTTTTTTTGCATTAGTAAAACAATTTAGGCAAACATTCATCCGTGTTTGACCCGTTTTCTTTTTAACTACCTTTTTTCTATTATTTCTTTTATTTTTCCAATTCGGCATGTTAGCTTGCAGTTTACCAGTTAAAACAAGATTCCGTAAAGTTATCAACATTGATAAATACTTAGTTTTTTTACATCTGGGGTTAGTAAGAAAAATACTAAAGTAGTGCAATGGATCGTTGTTGCAATATTTTAAAAGATTAAAATAGAAATGAGAAAAACTAGCTATATATTATATTAAAGAAAATAAGGATCTAGAGTAGTATACTCCCATTGGTCCACATGTCACTCTCTAATTAGTCCCCGCAGCAGTAATTTTTTCTATTTTTTTCTTTGCTAGCTCTCTCAGTTCCACTCTTTGATCTATACAACTCGTTTTAACCTCTCAACGTGTTTCAATTACTCAATTTCACATATCAAACCCCTAAGTTTATAATACATGTCGTTTCACCCCCTTTCTTTTATATCCGTATAAAAGTAGCCTCCAAAGCAAAACCATCGTCAAAGTTTATAATACATGTCGTTTCACCCCCTTTCTTTTGACATTTGAGTTTAGTCTTAGGTGATATTCAGATACCATAAAAGTGTTTATGGTGAATGATCTTCTGTTTGTTATTGATAATAATAATAATAATCTCTTTATATAGGGAAAGATACAATCATAACCTACCCCTAAATCTAATAAGGAAACATAATCACCATACAATTATACAGAATAATGACAATCTATACAAATGACGTACACTGCTTTGTTTGCTTAACTAGCTAACTAATTGCTCAGTCGGTATTGATTTGATCCACTCAAAAGAGCATACGGATGTATGCATCTTCATCTCACATGACAGGTGAGGTAATTTACCACCCAAAGTTGGGTTGGGGTTTCTACTTCAATGTGCTTAAAAAACACATATTTCGAATTAAAGGTTCCGGTTTCAATTTCCCGTAGCTAGGATATTCGCTGGTGTGTTTGGATGGAGAAGGAGATCAAAGTACCGTTGTCGGCCAAAACCAAAGGGGGTGGTGTAATGAAGAGAGCAGCAGAAATCTATCAAAGGGAATTGTCGAGATAAGAAGGAAGGTTAATTGGATTAAGGTTTTGGTTTTTGGATCAAACTTGTTTGGGCCAAAGTCAAAGTCCAATTACATACTAATTAATTGCTACTCTTGTTTTGTTTTTCTTTTCTCTTTGTGAACTCAAACAACAAACTTTTGTTTTGGATTATTTATTTATTCCAAATTTTATAGCCTTTGCAGGCTGGTCTCATGAATAAAACATGTAGACTGGAAGAAAATGAACCAGTTACACCGGGTTCATCTACTCTTACGTATTATCTTATAATCAAAGCAATAATACAAAACATAAGCTATATCAATTTAGAGCTTTTTTGGTAATCAAATGTTGCAGGTTACTAACTCATGGATCATGAGGTAGAAGAAATTATATGTTGAGTGCTTGCATATATGTGGCTAGAATATGAGATTATGCATGGATTAAATAAGATGCCCTTACCTGTTAGTGTTTGTGAATTACAGCCAAAACCGACTATATGGAACAGAAGCAAGGAACATTCATATCCTCTCATTACCTGTTAGGGTTTGCGAATTACGATCCAAGAGCAAAGGGTGGGAGAAGCGTAGGGTTTGCCAAGGGACGGAGAAAACTGAAGCACCATTCGTTTGATAGAAGAGAATATATGTAATTAAATTAAAGGCTTGGAAAAAGGGTAATTGGGTAAATTCACGTGAAAAAGGGGGAAATGTGTAATTAAATTAAAGGTTTAGATAAATATGTAACAACCCACTTAATAAGGGATATATGTAAAATTCTAAATGTTTTATTATTAAAAAATTAGCAAAATGTAAGGGCCAGAAAGGAATTCAACTGAATGTTTAGGTTAACCAAGCTTACCCCAAACTAACCAAGGTTACTCCGACGTTACAATAGCATTTAAAAGTTATTTTATATATGCTAACAAAATAACTCACTGAAAAAAAAATATTACTTGGGTGGAAGTTGGGTAGCCACCCTCTTCCACCAATTAAAGCCAAACACTATTCATTGTCAACGTTTATCTATGTATAGTATAATATAATGTTTCATATATTGAGTTTGAAACATTATTTAAAGAGTTAGAATGTTGAAATTTTATTAGTATTAATAGTTAAAACCAACTATATATTGTTTTTAGAAGACATTTGTTTTATAATTCTTGGAATAAATTGTCATTTTAGTCATTCTGGTTTGAACAAATTTGTCACTTCAATCCAAAAAGTTTTTTTTTTATCATTTGTTCTTGCCGTTTATAATTATTTTGCCATTTCACCCACTGACTTCATTCAAAAACCAACATTAACTCAGAGGCATCTTCGTCACTTTACATTGTTTAATTTTTGTCACATAACGTGAGTGTCTCACCTAGTTTTAATCAATGTTTTCAGAACCGGTCTTTTTACCGGTTCACGGGCCCGACCAGTTGGATCAGTCGGACTGGACGTAAGAATCGGGATGTGTCGTAAATATTATAAAAATTAATAGGGTTAGATCTGAAGAACATATAAAAAACGGTCCAACCCCTTTAAAAACCGGTTCGACTGGCCGGTTTCCTGGTTCAACCTCTTGTTCAATGTTATTCCGGTCCGATACCTTGACCCGGACCGGCCCAACCTCCGGTTCCTGATCCGACCGCCCGATCTGTGTCTAAAAACACTGGTTTTAATATAATTATAGTTATGTATTAATTTTGTATAGATAAAAATTTAAACAACCACTTCTTTTCTTTTATAGAGTTTACATTAAAAAGAAGATACAAAACTAAATATATGGTAAACATGTATACTAATTATAGAAAACACACATGTATTGTAAATCAAAAACTAAACTAAATCTTAAAGTGCATGTTTCGAAAGTCTCATTACTGTAGGACGTTTACGATCTTTCACTGCCCCTTCTTAAAACCATAATCGTCATCAGATTCTCACGTCACTCTGTCATTATTATCTTCATGAAAATCACACAATCTGTCCTTTGGTGATTCATCATTACAATTCAACCGCCGCAACCGCTTCGTGATGGCAATTTAGGTGATTTAGATCTATGCAACAATCATATATGCGTGATTGCATGTTGTTTAACGTGTTGATTTCCGAAACATTTTGACTATTCATTGATTATTTATATGTTGTCGTTAGATTTGGCATAGAGAAATGGAGAAGAAGGCTAGTACCATGGATTACATCAACCACATGTTTCCTACAGGTTTATTTATCTTATATTCTGCGTCTGTGTGTGTTTCGAGATAGAATCGTTACGACTTAAGGGATATGTTTCCACAAAATCCGTACATACACTATTAGTTTATTCATACTTGAATTGCATGTGTGTCCATGTTAATAGATACAAATAAATTTGAATTATTCGCAATCAAAGATTGTTAGGACAAGCTTGAAAACCTTTACGAAAAGGCTAATGTAATTAAATACACATGCATATTCAAAGTTAAAATGCTTATATGTTTTATGTGAAATTTTTTCTTGGGGTAAAGATAAGGTTTGCCTGCATCCCACCCTCCCCAGACCCTACTTACATGTAGCTTTACTATTTGTGTGGTTATACATGAAGAGTTTTACCTACAATTGCTATTTCAGCTATATAATGCTAGTGTTGCTAAGTGCTAAGTCCTACACTGATCTCTAATCCTGATTTGGTCTTTTATGCCTTTCCTTTTAATCATGTTTTGTCTTCGATTAACATTGTGGAACTTGTTCACTGTCTAGAAGCATCTTTATCAGGTGTAGAGCCACTGATGCAGAAAATACATAGTGAGATACGTGTGGTGGATGCTGAAATTCTTGCGGCTGTCCGTCAACAGGTTATATGGCATCCCTTTCTGTTCCTTTCTCTCAATCAAAACATTTATTGCGGGTCCGATTCTTGTTGGTTACACCTTTAAGTGTCAGTCACTTTTATTTCGTGTTTTTTTATCAATTTAAAGTCATTATGTTTAACTGATTATTAAATGTGATCATATTTATTTATTTATCCAGAGTACTTCAGGAACCAAAGCAAAACAGGATCTAGCTGCAGCTACGCATGCTGTGGAGGTTGGTCAACATTGGCAAATTAAAAATTAGTTTTAATGTCGTCTTTGTGACATTGTTATTCCATGAATAAAGCACTTAATATTTCCTGTGCTACTTTGGGGTTTGTTGCAGGAACTAATGTATAAGGTCAGAGAAATTAAAACGAAAGCCGAGCAAAGTGAAACAATGGTCCAAGAAATATGTCGGGACATTAAAAAGCTAGATTGTGCAAAGAAGCACATAACGACCACCATCACTGCCCTCCATCGCCTTACTATGCTAGGTTGGTTATTTTGCATGAAGACAAGCTTAGTTTTTATGTTTTAAGTACTTAAGATATCATCCCGATACAAAATAAGATGTCTTATTTTGAGGCTACACACTTTTAATGCAATATCTTATGCTATTTGTGACAGTCTCTGCGATCGAGCAACTCCAAGTAATGGCTTCAAAAAGAAGATATAAAGAGGCTGCTGCACAAGTAGAGGTGTGTAAGCTTGTTTTCTATTATTTTCCGTTAACAAGCTACATAAGAATTATTTGTATCTTGTGTACATTAAGACAATCATAGATTCAAAGTATTCGACTGCTATGGCACCATATTTTTACCACCTAATAACATTACACATGTCCAGTTAATGGGAGTTTAGATGAATAGATTATGTAGTTTACTTTGATATTTGAATGATAGCTTCCACAATTGCTCTATAGTGGAAAAGCACTCAGTTGAGGTTTACTTAAATACTGAATTATGTAAGAACCAAGGTTGTGATTAAGGATGTTGATTTAACATCTTTGATCTTACTTCAACACCAAAATGTTACGAGGTTAACTCCTTAAAGTTATTCAAAGCGACAACTGTAAAGTTGATATAGGCATGTAAGTGAAAGATTATAACACATGAAAGTAACACACTTTTGACGGATGAGCTGGGCAAAGAATATATAACTTTTTTCTATTATTATTGCTCAATGTATTTCATTTCCTTGTCTCCCCCATGTTGCTTAATACGTTCATGTAAGAAAGTGTGTTATAGAGTAATATATATGATTTATGTGTTTCAGGCTGTCAACCAGTTATGTAGTCATTTTGATGCATACAGAGATATTCCAAAGATCATCGAGCTAAGAGACAAGTTCAAGAATATTAAACAAATACTAAAGTCTCATGTCTTCTCTGATTTCTCAAGGTTTGTGAATTTGAATTTATGTGGAGCATGTTCCTAGTATTCTTATAAAAATTGAGTTGAGTGCCTGATCATACCGGTTATTTCCACCATTGTTATTTAAAGTTTTATTGGAAAACAAATACTCTTCTTTTATACACAAACTATAATTTCTTTTAGTTTAAGATCTTACATTAAATTCTTTTTCCGCATTTGTTTCATCCCAGCTTAGGTACAGGAAAAGAGACAGAGGAGAGTAATTTGTTGCAACAATTATCAGATGCTTGTTTGGTTGTAGATGCACTAGAGCCATCTGTGAGAGAAGAATTGGTGAAGAACTTCTGCAATAGAGAGCTTCTTTCTTATCAACAGATATTTGAAGGAGCGGGTTGGTTATTAATAACTATTATCCTGGTAGTTATACAAACTAAATCTAAAATACATTTTGTTAATTTACTAACTTACTGCATTTTTTTAGAGTTAGCTAAGTTAGATAAAACAGAGAGGAGATATGCTTGGGTCAAACGACGATTACGGACAAATGAGGAGATATGGAAAACCTTTCCTGCTTCATGGCATGTTGATTACCTGTTGTGTATCCAGTTCAGCAAATTGACCAGGTTTCTATGCTTAATCTATTTGAATTGTATATTCTTGCGTATAAATTAAGGGTTGCCTTTGATTTCTTTTAAGTATCGACATCCTCTTCTAAGAAATCTACTACAAATTGCTCTAATTCTTAATTATTCTATCTCTAAATGCAAAACTATTTTCTTGAAAAATGTAATAAAATATTAGGTAAGGTCTGTATAACCATTAACCATGGGAACCAAAATTTCCAACTTGAGCATGCACTAACATTGCTGATCTTGTTTCTTCTATATAAATTGATATATTGGACTTTTGGGAGCACATTGACTAGTTTCCTTGATTTTAGGACACAACTTATGGAGGTCTTTCAAAACTTAAAAGAGAAGCCAGATGTTGGAACATTACTGTTGGTAATTACAAAGACACGTCATCTATTTTTATCTTTATTGTCATAATATAAGATATGATTAGTATAATATAAGGTGATTACTATATGGCCCTTGTTCAGTCCACTTTCTTAATCTCTTCATTGCATCTGATTCTATAACATATCTATTATGTGCAGGCATTGCAGCGGACAATAGAATTCGAGGAAGAACTAGCAGAGAAGTTTGGTGGTAGTGGTGATACCAAAAAGGTTACAAGCAGCGTTGAGGAATCAGATATAGGGGAAAAAAGTAATCAAATTGTGATGGATATTCGAAGAAAATATGAGAAAAAACTTGTTGCACATCAAGGAAACCAGGATGATGTGTGTAACACTAGTTGCTTGATTTACTTATTAAACTATATAAAGCCATTTTTACTTCTGCAATATTTGTTTCTGATTAAAGTCATGTCTTACACACCGACTCTTTGATTTTAGGATAAAGATGCATATAAAGATTTGGCTGTACCTGGAGCTGGGGTACGTTTTTGACCTTTTTAAACTTGTATTATAATGGTTGAAGGTGAATCCTACTTACAGAGAAAAGGCTTTCCCTCTTAGATAATTTTTTTCTTATCATATGTTGTTCCGAAGTATGGTCCATTGAATGCATTACTTATATGACATCACTTACATGATGTAGGAAAAGAAAATCTTAAGAATAAAGAAATTTGGAGGAATAGTAACTTTGAAACATCCAGTTTTATTTTCATGTTCAGTGGTTTACACATCAGATTCAACTCTCCGACTTTATGCCAAATTTATATATGTAGGGGAGTGTTCAAATCAGAACCAATAAAATATGTTGAGAATTGTGAGAACAGAGAACCGCATAATACATTTGTACGTGGTGCTTTAAATGTGATACATAAGAAGATTACGTAAGCGCCACATTTTCTTCCTCCTACTATCTTGATTATCCCGATTGCATTATGTACAAGTGAACTATGCGGTTCTCGCATTTATCAACATATTGTTGGTTCTTAAAAGAACGTGTTCCAATGTTTATGTACATTAAACAGTTTCAGAATATGAATAGATTTGGAATATGAATAGGCTTGGAAGATGAATATGAATAGACTCTAGGTTACAATGTTACATCAATTACATTATCTATATATATCATTGTAACTCTCATATTCATATATACAAAACACTTTACAATCTACCAAGTTTATTTTGGTATCAGAGCATTACTTTACATAGTCATCGTAATCAATCCCGGTGTCATTCCATACCAAAGATGTCGACTACCTCTTTCGAACAAAAACTAAAATACGTTCCATTCAACACAAAAAGTTTCCTTAAGCATCGTAATACTTGCATATTGCTGCAAGTGTGCAACAAGAGTTCCTAAACTCTCCATTTTGTTGCTCACTATTGAAAAACTACCAACAACATAAGCCTTCATCAAATCCACCTTTTCTCCTAAATTCAAGTCACATATTTTTTTTTAAATTAGACATGAGTTTAATGGGTTGTTTCTTTTTTGGCTATTTAATTGAACTGGTTTGTTCCTCGCCTTCCGCTTTTGCTTTAAATTCTGACTCTCAAAAACATGAGCAACACCCATGAAACTATGTTGACCACAAGCACCACCCACTGGCCATGTTTTTGTATGACTTATAGAGGAATGAAGTTGGTTCAATGTTGTTTTCGCCCAGTTGACGGTTTCGAATGTGCCAAGATTATTAATCAACCGCCACAGTGACCTGTGCGAATTCTTTGCGTTACTGGAACACAAGAGCACTTGCTTTATGAGATAGTACGACATCAGCTCTCTGAACTGTTGCTTGCTCTCGGCGTCATCAAAAGTATTTTTTCTCGAAATTTCCTTCGGATGTGAGGACACGATAGCTCATTTTGTATCACCCCCTTCAACAAACCTTCCTCTTAGTTCACTCAAATAACAAGGAAATTTTGCAGAAAATTTTGAGCATTGATGTCGTACTATCTCGTAGAGCAAGTGCTCTTGTGTTCTAGCAATGCCAAGAAGCCGCACATTTCAATGTGGCAGCTGATCAATAATCTTGGCACATTCAAAACCGTCAACCGAGTAAAAAGGACATTAAACAGCTTCATTCCTCTACGAGTCATACAAAAACCTGGCTGGAGGGTGGTGCTCATGGTCAACATAGTTATATGGGTGTTGCTCCTGTTTTGAAGTCAGAATTTAAAGCAAAGGTGGAAGACATGGAATAGACCAGTCCAAGTCAACAACCAAAAAAAGAAACAACCCATTAAACTCATGTCCAATTTGAAAGAAAAAAAATATATATCTTGAATTTAGAGGAAAATGTCGATTTGATGAAGGGTTATCTCTTTCAACAGTGAGCAACAAAAGTGGGAGTTCATAAACCCTTGTTGCAGCAATATGCAAGTATCCCGAGGCTTCAAGGAAGCGTTTTGTGTTGAACAACGGAATATATTTTGGTTTTTGTTCGAAAGAGATAGTAGACACCCTTCATATGGAAGATAACAAGATTGATTACAATGACAATGTAAGGCTGAGCGGGGCACCCTCAGTGACTCCCTTCGGGGACCAATTTTGCCGAGCGGGTATGGTGCCGCCATCCAAGAGGGGAGTCAAATCGGTGAGATGTTTGGGGGAGAAGTCACCCAAGAAGGAAGGAGAGAGAAGGTGGGCCACCCTTTTTTTCAACCAATGAAAACTTTCCTTTTTTTTTTTGAATAAAAAAACAATTCCCCTAAGAGGGGTGCACCCCGTACGTTTTTGGACAAGAGGGAAGTTATAGAGGGGAAATGACATGGCAACGTATGATTGAATTACAAAAAGTTTCCCCTCACCTCATTAGGGGGGTGCCCCCTTCACCCTAAAGCAATGCTCTAATACCAAAATAAACTTGGTAATTTGTAAAGTGTTTTGTATATGTGAATACAAGAGTTACAAGGATATATATAGATAACATAATTGATATAACCTAGAGTCTATTCATCTTCCAAGCCTATTACCTGGGGTTGGTTGGTCTTGATATACTAGGATTATATTGTATTTGATTAGATATAGGTTACTACACATAAAAGATTGAGGTTTTGATGAGCATTACATGACGTATGGTACCACATTATGGAAAGCTTTGTATATGCTAGGTTGTGTTTATTGGCAGGAACAGACGTGTTTCACATATTGTCACCCGTTATCAAGTATCTTATTAAGTATTTTTGTTGCATCTTGAAATGTCAATGTCATGTTGGAAAAGTCCAAATGTTGTATGTCCTCTGCACCACGCATCATGGTCATTTATCATCATACCCATACCATTTTATCGTCTTTCTGCATTTCATTTCATACGCTAATGTGATAGATTTTACTACTACGTATTACCTACTCTCCACGGCTTGCAGTTCAATTTCCGTGGCATTATATCATCTTGCTTTGAACCACACTTGATGGTATATGTGGATTTAGAAGAAAGAACACTTATGGAGCATCTGGAGAAGCTTCTTCAGGTTTTGTCGATTGGAATGTTTTGGTCTTTTGCTTTTACTTTTACTTTCTCATCACATGTGTGCATCTTACAGGATGAAGCATGGGGTATGGATGATGGAAGCCAAACTAACATTTTATCCAGTAGCATGCAGGTAAGCTACTAGAGAGGCTGATGCAAATAGCCTGTTGACATGAACATAGAGACATATTTCTAACAAATAGCATTTTAATAATAAAAAGATAACTTGTTTCATCAAGTAAAGTCTTCATATAAATAGAAATCTGCCCGATGACTAGTCTAATGAATTCAGTATTTCTGCTGAACTGCTAACATGTTCATTTTCCCTTGCTAAAGGTTTTTCTGATCATCAGAAGGAGCTTGAAAAGGTGTTGCGCCTTGACAAGGAACCAAACGCTCCTTAACTTATTCAAGGTATGTGTTGGCCCATAATGTAGGTAAGTACACTTTTTGCTGATGAATACAAGTAATATATAATAAACTAATAGTATTCCTTGATTTGATCCTATGTACTAGTGAATACAACTTATGGTATAAATAGTATTATCATTTTGGCACACAGGTTTTCCAAAGAGTTCTTAGAGCTTATGCTGCAAAGCTTCTAATGAAGTTGCCCAAAGGCGGCATGGGGATTGTTGCAGCTGCCATGGTATCATTCAGTTTCATCTTGATGAGGATTGTTGCTTTCCGCTGTAACCGCTATTGTGTTAACACTGTTAAGTCTCTATGTGCAGACATCTGACAAAGACGAAAGGCTAATATGCTATATTGTGAATACTGCCGAATATTGTCATAAAACGGTCAGATCTTAATGAATTTGGGTGTGACCTTTACAGTGTGTGGTCAAATGTTGCATTCTTGTATGGTTGATCTTCATTAATAAAAACTACTCCTTGACTAATTGAGAGTTCATTAATTATACAGGCTGGCGAGTTGGCCGAAAATGTCTCGAAGATAATAGATTCTGAGTTGAGTGATGCAGTGGATATGTCAGAAGTGCAGGTAACATCATCAGTAATTGCATGATTATTGACATGAGAATATGTATAATTTAGACCCTCTCACAATATTTCTTTTATGTATGCAGGATGAATTTACAGCAGTTATAACAAAAGCATTAGTAACATTAGTCCATGGTGTGGAAACCAAAGCAGATATTGAAATGGCTGCAATGACACGTGTTCCTTGGGGTACGCTTGAAAGCGTGGGTGATCAATCCGAGTAAGATCCCAGTTGGATATATCACAATATCACATATAGGACCCCCACTGTCGTGAGAAATGTTATTCACTGTTGCAGGTATGTCAATAACATAAATATAATCCTCACTGGTAGTGTCCCCACACTTGGAAGCCTTCTGTCTCCGGTTTACTTTCAATTCTTCTTAGACAAGGTGAATAGTCTTTATTTCATGTTTAATACTTGTGTTTTGTATTAGCGGTTGCTGTAATAATTATTGTGTTAACGTTCTTATCAATCATCATCTGATTATATGGTGCACAGCTTGCATCATCTCTAGGTCCGCGTTTCTACCTCAATATCTTTAAATGCAAGCAGATATCAGAAACTGGAGCTCAACAAGTATCAATCATTTTAACTTTGTTTTTCCTTTACCCTCCTATTAGCATATGCTACAAAAAGCAGCGTTGATCCTTGTATGCAATTTAATACGGTTCTTATGCAGATGTTGTTAGATACTCAGGCTGTAAAGACAATACTTTTAGATATTCCATCCCTTGGGAGACAGGTAAAATAGCTTTTTTGGCTTCTAATTTTTTTTTTTACATTTGGTTTAGTGATTTTTCTTCGTTTATCGATCGTAATTTTCATGTTCTTGAACAGACATCAGGAGCTGCTGGCTATGCTAAATTTGTAAGTCGTGAGATGAGCAAAGCCGAAGCACTCTTGAAGGTGACTGACTAAACCAGTTAAATCTCCCTTGAGAAGATTATGATTCACATATGATATTTCGATGGCCTTCGCATATGTACTTACTCTGTCTGTTATATACAGGTTATATTGTCCCCTATTGATTCTGTGGCAGATACGTATGGAGCACTTCTACCCGAGGGAACACCTTCAGAGTTTCAACGAATTCTAGAGCTCAAGGTGGTAGTCAAATCATCACTAACTGCTACTGATAGGCAAATACTTGGTATTTCAAAATTTTGAACAAGAAATTGACGGTAACGGTAAACAACGAACGGAATCGAGATACAGAAAAATCACCACTCGATCTACTCGTTGGGCACTTCCGAATGAACTATGATACAGAAGACACCACACAGTTCAATTGGAATTCCACAGAACACCTTCTAATTCAGCCAAAATTAGAATAGCAGTGGTAAAGTAAATCTCATGCAAAGAGAGAAACTAATTTCAATGAAACTCAAAAAACTGTCTTCCTTGAATGCAAAATACAATTACATAAGGAAAAAGAAAAGAACATGGCCCACCACTCTTGCTACAACTTAGGGAAAATAAACCAACTTTAAAACTAAATAAATAAAATAAAAAGAGAAAGTAAAAGTAGCAGGCAACGTGTAGTGATCTGCATGTTTGCATGTATGGTTAAGTGATAGTGGGCTCCATGTAGACTAGTTTTACCCAATTTGATAACCCATTTGGATCTGGATCTTTTCCAACGGCTAACACACTCGAATCGTTAGCTATAGGTCTATCATCCTCCCCTTCTTGTAAAAAGTTTGTCCTCAAACTTGAAATTTGATCTTTATTATCAAGCGTGGCTAAGAAGTGTAGATCTGGTGGAACAGGTTCTTCATCTTCGGAGAGCTCAATTTGGGCAAGCTCTTTGGGAAGCTTTAATCCGTCTAATTCTGATCGGAAAAGTGTAAAAACAGATAAGGTTTGGTGACGGTTGGCACTACTGGCTGATATAGGAAGCAAGGTTATTATCCTATCATTCTTGGTAAATGAGTATGTATTCTTATACCCATCATGAACAACCCTTCGATCGAACAACCAAGGACGACCTAACAACACGTGACATGCATCCATTGGAATAACATCGCACCAGATCTCGTCCTTGTATTCCTGCCCAATAGAAAATGAAAGTAAAACACGTTTTGAAATTCGTATACCTTTTCCTTCATTTAGCCAGTGGATAGCATAAGGAAAAGGATGTGATTCTGTGGACAAATTCAGTTTGGAGATCATAGTTTGTGATGCAACGTTGGTGCAACTCCCGCCATCAATAACTAGTGAGCAAACCTTGTCTCGAACGGTGCACCGGGTACGAAATAGGGCTTCACGTTGCAAGTTGTCGCAATGAACGGCAGTTCCGCTTAGAGCTCGATGTATCATCAAACAATCTCCATCATCAGGTCCAATCACTACCTCTTCTTTATCACGTTGGTGGTTCGGTTCTTCGTCGAACTTGGGCTCGCTCAAGGCTTCAAATTCTGCTAAAGTGATGACCCGTTTGTTGGGGCACTCGGACGCAATATGACCCAATCCTTGGCATCGAAAACAACGGCGGGTGTGTCTCGAGGCGGTGGCTGAACCTTCTGGTAACTCCAAAGTCTTTAAAGTGCCTGAACTCGAAGATGGGGTCGAATTAGGTGTAGGTGTAGGTGTATGAACCGTTGTTTTGTGTGGTGGTTTGGTCGCCTCAACTTTACCCCGTGCCTTTTGCTGACCCTCCACCTTGTGCGCCAATAATGTAAGCTCAGCCAATGTGGTGTAGGGCTGTAACTCCACCACATTAGAAATTGGTGATTCTAACCCACCGAGGTATCGCACCAGTGTTTGGGGGTCGTCTTCGCTTAAACCGCACTTCATAAGTAGATGTTCAAACTCCTGGGAATACTCTTCGACAGTTCTTGATCCCTGCTTGATGAAATGCAGTTTAGAAAAGCTTTCTTGAAGATAGTATGGAGGCATAAATTTTGTCTTGAGGAGTTTCTTCATCTTACTCCAAGATCGGACCTTTTCTTTGCCAAGTTTCTCACGTTGCAAACACACATTTGCCCACCATGTTGAAGCGTACTTTCTTAACTTTAAAGCAACAAGTTTTACCTTCTTCTCCTCCCCCGTTTGCTTGTAATCAAACACTCTTTCGACTGTACGCAGCCACTCTACAAACTCGTCAGGATCCAAACGTCCATCATATTCAGGGATATCAACCTTGATATCGCTCCTGTGATGAGTATCACGATGTCGGCGCCCGTATGGATTGTAGTCACCGGCAGTATCACTGTCGTCATCATCATCAGGCATATACCGAGGAGGGGTTCGGTCAGTGTTTCGTCTCTGCATGGCTAGCGTCAACGCCTGCATCTGATCTTGCAATTCCTTTAACTGTTGCTCCATCGTTCTGTTTTCATAGGCCATTGTTGGGACTGAGGGTTTTTTTTTTTTTTTTTTTTTTGTGATGTTGAAGAAAGGAAAATGAGTCGAAAACGAATCGTGTCTTCGGCTCTGATACCAAATGATAGGCAAATACTTGGTATTTCAAAATTTTGAACAAGAAATTGACGGTAACGGTAAACAACGAACGGAATCGAGATACAGAAAAATCACCACTCGATCTACTCGTTGGGCACTTCCGAATGAACTATGATACAGAAGACACCACACAGTTCAATTGGAATTCCACAGAACACCTTCTAATTCAGCCAAAATTAGAATAGCAGTGGTAAAGTAAATCTCATGCAAAGAGAGAAACTAATTTCAATGAAACTCAAAAAACTGTCTTCCTTGAATGCAAAATACAATTACATAAGGAAAAAGAAAAGAACATGGCCCACCACTCTTGCTACAACTTAGGGAAAATAAACCAACTTTAAAACTAAATAAATAAAATAAAAAGAGAAAGTAAAAGTAGCAGGCAACGTGTAGTGATCTGCATGTTTGCATGTATGGTTAAGTGATAGTGGGCTCCATGTAGACTAGTTTTACCCAATTTGATAACCCATTTGGATCTGGATCTTTTCCAACGGCTAACACACTCGAATCGTTAGCTATAGGTCTATCAGCTACTCCAGCTTTGTATCTATATATTCATTTTCCTCAACTTCACCCCGTTTCTCATCGTGGGTATCGTATCATTTTCTTGATTTGAAATGGAAATCAGACCACAAAATTGATATGGGAAAGGGAGCAAATGGGAAAAACGAATCTATATTCGTTATGGTGATTTTATTTCATACTCCATCTTTCCATTTTATTGGACCTGTTTTCATGAGTAGAGATGGAAATGGGACCCACAAAATGGAGATGCGAAAGGGGATCAAACGGATAAGATGTTGAGTTATGCTATATGTTTAGTTATGCTATAGGTTTAGATCTTCCATTCACAATCATCAACTCCTCAGGGGCTGAAAAAAGCAGACCAACAAACCATATTGGATGATTTCAACAAACGTGGGTCCGGGATTCCTGAATCACCAGTCGCTACCCAAGCAGTCCAGGTGGCGGTGACTCCAGTGCCACCTCCCATAGCCAGAACATCATCAGCTGCAGTTATAGCCTCCAGAGAAGATGTGCTTACCAGAGCAGCAGCACTTGGTAGAGGTGCAGCCACAACTGGATTCAAAAGGTTTCTGGCTTTGACAGAAGCAGCAAAAGACAGAAAGGATGGACCTTTCCGAAAACTTTTCAATGCATGATATCTATAAACTCCGAAACTATACGCTTTCAGGTTCTGTTAATTTGTTCCTACTTTATTCTTCCGTTTTTTACAGATAGAAAATGGGCGATTAGGATAACGGGTCAAAACACAATAACGTCAATACTGGAAACTTTTAGGTACGAGTCGAAAATGGTGATACGCTTCTTCTCCAACTTCATTTATAAAAAGTTTAACGTGTCAAATAACAAATATATATTATGTTAATAATCTCATTTTTTGAACAAGTTGATAATAATAATAATAATGATGTTCTAATTCACTTGGGAGACTTTTGACTCGTTTCCTTTTAAACTAATTCAGTAATTCTAATTCTTATGATTTGCCTGTGTAACCCATTAGACTTAAGAGAATACACAACCAAATCGACCGGTTAATAAGTAAATCGATACTACATAACTCCTCATTACTAAATAAGTTACATACCATTAAGGACGAAAATGTTAAATGGTTTGAGCAAATAAAACCTGAACTTCTTCACTAATTTTGCAGACAAGAAGAGGAAGGAGAAGATATACAAGAAATTCTCGATTTTGTATATAAATCTCTTCCCCATGCAATGATCTTGTTGCTGATGTTTGTGATTATTTTTCAGCTAGTATTATTAGATAGGAAAATAAGGTACGTATGATTTGTATGTCTTTTTCCTTGTTAGCAACTTATTGTATTTTTCTTTGTTATTATTAGTTTTCTTAATTGAATGCTTGCTAAATAAGCCAATTAGGTGAATGATTAAGTGACTTTTCTAAAACTTTCTTTAATATATTGATGAAACAATGGTTAATCGGGCAGGGTTAACACACTGGTCTCGTCAAGAAGGGTTAATCCCTTCCTCTCGAGGATCGCTGGCTGGATCACCGGTGGTTGATCTCCTGCACAAGGAAACAAAGCCGTGACTCGTAACAAGGAGGATGAGGTGGGGGGTGCTCCTTGTTACCACTCTCCGGCGTGAGAATCAGTAGTTTGCTTGGGAAGCAAAGTAAGATAGTAGTAGTAGTGAGAGAGTTGTGAGAAGATACCTCAAACCTGGTTTGGGGTTGGTATTTATAGCCGAGGAGTGAAGGAGGATGATGATGGATGGACTGACGACGTGCTGCACCTTTTCAGGTGTGTCAGGCTCGTCGGTTATGGAGGTTACGCCACGTCAGTCCATTGCTTACGTAGCTCTGACAGGTAACTGCCATTGGTGCCACTTGCACTGTGGTGTCAGTACCACTTGCTTGAGTGCATAGGATGCGGTGCAAGCCGCATCGCTACGTGCGGTAACATCTGAAGTTACCGCGTCTCCTACTTGTGATCAAGGAATACGCGAGATGCGGTGCTAGCCGCATCGTCGTCTTGCCTGCATCCCTTGTCGTGACGAAAATGTCCGTATGGTGCGGTGTCAGCCGTACCGCTACGTTCATCTTCTTCTATGCCTAAGGTAAGGCTTTCCTGTATTGATAGAAGTGTTCACTGGATGCGGTGCGATGCCGCATCGCTGTGAATACTTCCGTTTTCATACACCAGATGTGATGCTATGTCGCATCACTCTACCGTTCTCATGTTCCATGTAAGTCCTCCTTTGTTACTAGATAGATTGGATTCAACCCTTGTGTCGACGCGTTCCCGCATGGGCACAAGTAGGTTGTTAGCTAGTGGGGGTTTTGATAAGGGTAATGGTCACTCGCGGTCGATGCTGACGCGAGATCTGGGACCATACCCCTTCATATATAGAGATAGGAACATGTTTAGAGAAGCTGATAAGAATGCTCAAGGTTTCTATAAGTATATATAATAATGTTGTTTGGCCTCATTAGTTCATAGGATTATGGTTTTTGACACTCTTTTTGTGTTGTGATACAAGGTGGCTAAGGGGTAGCAGTGACCCTAATTCCGGCTACAACTGCTCAAGTTCAAGTTCGATAGAGGTGTTTATCAAATCGATTAATGAATTTTTGAATTACTTGAATCGAATTTTTCGAATATTTTTTCTTCTTGAATTCTAAATCCATTAAAAAATGGTCAATTCGAATTGAATTCGGATAAATTCGAATAAATATGTTTGTATTCAATTTCATTTTAAATATATACATTCGTTATGGGTTGTTTGGGCTTAGTAATGAGTTATATTATGACTTACATTAAATTTATAGATTAAAGTTATGACAAAAGATCAAATACAAATAATCTTAACATACTAAACATACAAATTGAAGGAAAACCCAAAAAGACAAGGTGGCATTTTTGTAATTACCACCAACTATCAAAGTTACAACCAAAAATACCTAAAAAAACACAAATTTTTTTTTTTAACATTTTTTATTAAAAAATCGCTACATTTCGTTAGAAAAAAAAAATTTTTTTTTTTGGCTGCTACTAAAAGTAGCGATTTTTTAATAAAAAATGTTAAAAAAATAAAATAAAATAATTTGTGTGTTTTTTTTATTTTTTTAGATTTTTTTAGGTTTTTTGGGGATTTAGTTTTTAGCATTTTAGCTTGGGTGGGGGGGGGGGGGGAGGGGTTAGGTTTTTTTTAGGTTTTTGGGGGTGGGGTGTGGGGGGGTAGGTTTTTTAGGTTTTTGGGGGTGGGGGGTTAGGTTTTTTTAGGTTTTTGGGGGGTGGGGGGTAGGTTTTTTTTAGGTTTTTAGGGGGTGGGGGGTTTAGGTTTTTTTTGGGAGTGGGGGGAGTGGTTAGGTTTTTTTAGGTATATTTGTAGAGTAACTTTGATAGTTATTGATAATTACAAAAATGCCACCTTGTCTTTTTGAGTTTTCCTTCAATTTGTATGTTTAGTATGTTAAGATTATTTGTACAAGAACTTTACCCTTAAAGTTATATGTGTATTATATATAAATATGTTAATTTGAATTCGAATTTTAGATCAAATCGAATTTAAAATAATAAATCCGTATTCAATTTACTGGACTCGAACTCAAATTCTTGAAAATGCAGGATGCAAAAGGTTTAGGACATGATTTTTTGGTGGAAAGTCGTTTATGCCTCCCAACATAACATCCCATTCTTAACATCTAACTGAAACAACCAATCTTGTTAGCCTTAAGGACTCACCTTGCAGAAAAAAAATGTAATCATCGGGACTCTTGGGTTGTAATATAACAATTACGGGGTCAACCTGTGTTTTTTTGGATAACCACATGGACGCAAATTGCACTTCACTTTAAGTAATTATTTTAAAAGGTATTCTTATTAAATAAAACATTTTATTTTATATTTTAAAATGAAAAAAAAAACTTAGGTGGAATGTCGGTTGCTTAAAAGGGTAAAAAATCCCAATTGAAAACTCACCTAATCCGCATAATGCAAAAACATCCAATCCAACGGTCCATATTTATTCATCAAATTCAAAAGACACCACCATCGGATAAAACACACTACATCCGGATTGCCAGCGTGTACCATCAATCCAAAATTTTCAAAAATCTCAAAATCATTTCAGTTTTCCAACTTCTCCCGCCATTTCCCCCAAATCCCCATCTTATATAAACCCTAAACATCACAATCACTCACAACACTCACAAACAACAACTACAGAGAATATCAACAACACTTCATTTCCATCTTTCTGATATCCAATGGCTCGTACCAAACAAACCGCAAGGAAATCCACCGGAGGAAAGGCTCCGAGAAAGCAACTGGCAACAAAAGCAGCAAGGAAGTCGGCACCAGCCACCGGAGGAGTGAAGAAGCCGCACAGGTTCAGGCCTGGAACCGTCGCGTTGAGAGAGATCAGGAAGTACCAGAAGAGCACTGAGCTTTTGATCAGGAAGCTTCCGTTCCAGAGGCTTGTGAGAGAAATTGCTCAGGATTTTAAGACAGATCTGCGGTTCCAGAGCTCTGCTGTGGCTGCTCTTCAGGAGGCTGCTGAAGCGTACCTTGTTGGACTGTTTGAGGACACTAATCTGTGTGCGATTCATGCTAAGAGAGTTACCATTATGCCCAAGGATATGCAGCTTGCAAGGAGGATTCGTGGTGAGAGGGCTTAGGTTTTCGTTTGTAACCCTAGAATGTAGATCTGAAATATTGGTGTTTGTGTTTCTATTTTGTTATATTGAATGAAGGTTTTCAGTTTGTTGCTGATATATTATCTTTTAACAAAATCAACGTTTATCAATCTCTTGTTGTGTTGTTTGATATCCTTGAAATTAGTTTTCCATGTTATTATTAATTTCGTTAATTATACGATTGTGGTGCAAAATTATGCCGATCTGTGCATTCACTATTAAAGTTTTGCTGGAGCTACACTAAAATGTACAAGTAGGTGATTTAATGAAAGAAGATGGTGCAATCAGTGGTTTTGGTAACATGTTGGGGTATTTGGAAAGCTTGCAATGACTTGGTCTGTTCAAATTAATCACTATCCCTACCAAGTATCCTTGTAGAAATCAAGACAGGCGGGTTCTTATGGGTCAAAATTGTAATCTTTGGAGTGGTCCTTTTGGTGTTCTAATTTCTTAACGTTAAGGCCTCACTTGGGGTGCTTTACTTTGTATCTAGCATCTTGCTAGTTGTTTTACTAATATTCGATGCCATTTAGGAAAAAAAAAATGAAAGTTTCATAAATCGAGGCTATAGCCTTAGGCCCTTAGGGTGAGAGGGGCACTCCCCTAAGAGGGGAGTCCCCTCTCTTACGCATAACCAATGTTTTAAAAACCGGTAAATACCGGCCGGTTATACCGGTATTACCATTTTCAGATGTAAATCCGGTGCGAAACATCCCGGTAAATAAGTGAAACGACATAAGGTTTATACCGGCGGTAAAATCAGGTATACCGGTTTGAAACGTAATACCGGTACCGGCCCATGGTTATTTTAGTTTGGGTTGTTACTTATTTTTATTATATATGTTACTTATCTTACGTAATTTTTATATATTATGATTATTCGTAACTAAAAGTTCTTATTTAATAGTGTATGAAACGAAAATAGTTGATGTATTCAACACTCAAATGGCTTAAACATATGTAATCATGCATTTTTGGATTAACTTTTGAGTTGATGTTGTAATTTATGAATTTATAGAGTTAGCTAGTCAACCCGGTTGAACCGCTTGGTACAACCTGGTTCAACCGGTTGAACCATTTTTTAGCTTTATCCGGTTTGATTTAAAAACCGGTTTTTAAAACATTGCGCATAACCAATCCTCGTGTGCCACGTCAACTCCCCTCTTAAACTCCCTCACACCCACAATTTGATGGCGCCACACCCCTCTTAACTCACCTTGTTTTTTTATTCAAAAAAAAAAAAAAGGAAAAGGTTTTGATTGGTTGAAAGTGAGGCTGGCCCACCATCTCCCCCTCTCCTTCATCGGTAACTTCTCGCCGCTGCCACTCACCGAATCGGGTCACCGCAAGGATGGCGGCGGTGTTCCCGATCGATGGATAGGGTCACCGAAATGCCTCCCCGCTGGTGCCCCGGATACCCTTAGTTACAAGGGTGTGTTAATGTATTATGCCACTTTCAAAATCAAGAAGAGTTGAAGTGTAAATTCAACTTTTTAAGGTGAACATAAGCCAGGCTGGTTTGGTTATGAATTGAAATCAAACATGTAACCGGGATTGTCGATTTTTAAATTTTCACAATTGTATAAAAACGAATCGTCTTTAGTTATATGAGAATTTGGTTCGGCTACTATACTTGAAACTTGATTAGCAGTTGGTACTAGTATTGAACAAATCAAGTTTATTTAAGCTAATGAAAAAAATCAAGCTTTGGATCAATTTTTTTTTTCAAAAAAAAAAAAAAAAAAAAACAAGCTTTATAATGTATAAACGAGAAACGAATAATAATTTGATTTTTTCAAAAATTACAAGCATGTATAAACGAGAAAATGAGCAATCATTTACAATACATACAAACATAATTTTGTAAAATGTCGGCGGGAATAGCTGTGTTTGTTGATTGGCCAAAAGTGGCAGTCAATTTTTTTTTCTTCATAAAATAGTTATTTATAGGTCCTGTCAAATTACGATTTTATCCCTTGTTTAAAATAACGATCTTGCCCCCACTAAATTAAGATTTTATCCCCTGTTTAATGTCGGCGGGAATAGTTTTGTTTGTTGGTTGGCCAAAAGTGGCGGCCAACTTTTTTTTCTTTCTTTTGTTTTTTTTTTTCATAAAATAGTTATTTATAGGTTTTGCCAAATTACGATTTTATCCCCTGTTTAAAATAACGATCTTGCCCCTACCAAATTACGATTTTATCCCCTTTTTAAAATTACGATCTTGTCCCCAGTTAGAAATTAAAATTATGTTTTGCTCCCAGCTTAAATTTACGATTTTGCCTTGGTTAAAAAAAATTATACTTTTGCCCACCGCTACAATCCTGCCAAATTATAATTTGGTTCCCAGTTTAAAATTACAATTTCGCCACCAGTTCAAAATAATTTTTTTGTTTTGCCCCAGCTAAATTTTACCATTTTGCCCTCAGTAAAAATATTATAATTTTGCCCCCAATTCAAAATAAAAAAATGGTTTTGCCCTCAGTTCAAAATATTATTTTACCTCCATTTTAAAATTACGATTTTACCCAAGCTAAAAACTGCAATGTCTCCATAGTTTTTTTGGGCAAAACTATGGTAGTGTTTTATTTTACTTGGTTTACTCAATTTAATTTTTATTCGTGCCAAACATCTGCCTAGCACTCGCTAATTGTTCTGACAAATTATTGTTTTGCCCCCAACTCTAAATTACACGCTTGCCATCGTTTTAGTTATTTTTTTTTTATCATGATAGTGTTTTTCTTTATTTGGTTAACTCGATGCATCTTTTTTTATATCGTGTTATAAATAGCATGTATAACTAACCGAAATAAATACGCACATATTATTAAACTAATAAATATTTGGTTTAGCGCTCCGCAACGCATACGGTGCATAACTCTAGTTTGATAAAAAAAAAGCAATAAAACTCTTATGGCATTTGGGAGTAATACACCATTACAAATAAAATATACAAAGTTTTAGTTTTAATGTTGTGTATAAAATTATAGTTGAACTATAAAATTCGATAAAAAACATCACCATTAGGGGCATTAGGGGGTCCGGCGCTCCTTGATTCCCAAATATCACGCGTCAAACAACGTGATACACCGCCGTCACCATCGAACTTCACGCGTGAATTGTATAACTCGTAGCCACCATGACACGTTGAAGATTTCTCCTGATTCCTTCTCCTTCACTCATACTTCCTTCTCTCCTTCACATGTGGTGAGTGATAGGCACCCCTAAAATCCATCACTAGTGGATGGAATCAAGCTCAATGATGTGACGGACAATGATTGGGTATGGTGAATGATGGAAAGTGGAGCACCCTATCCCCTTATATAGACGGATGACGATAACTTTGATCCAAAGTGTTGGGGAATTTTCAGATTACTGGATGATCAGAGAGGCGTGTAGTCACTCTCAGATCAAATTAATTTTGTGGTTCACCCGAATAATTCAATCAGATACAGCTCTTCGAGAAATTGAACCAAGGTATGTTTGTGCAAAATTGTCCCAACCAGAAAAAGAATGATCTAAGAAAACTGTCTACGAATTTGTGGTTGGGGATAATCAACAACCATTAGGAAGTTATCTCAAAATTAAGACGTAACTGCCACAAAACTGCCATAATTTGATGTTTCGAAATTATGGTTATAGGATTAAAGAATATAAAAATAGTTTTTACATAAAGTTTGAATTTTGAATGAAGTTTTTGTAATGGTTAACTAAAAGTTTTTTTATGTTGTTTTTTACATTGTATAGTTTCATTTCATTTCATTTGAAACATTTTATTGTTGCTATTTTTACTTCACTCTTAGGTATACGTTTTAAACGGTTTGATTGTTTTTTTTTGTTTTTTTTTGTTGTTAGTTTTAGGATTTAATTGACATCCGGTTCTGGCAAGAACCGTTACGCGAGAACCGTTTAACCTGGTTCGGAACTGAACCAAAACCGTTACAATGCGGTTCCGGTTCGGCTTCGGTTCTTATATTTAGCATTAAACGGTTCCGGTTCGGTTCAGTCCGGCCCGGTTCTGAACAGTTGCACAACCCTAACTAAAACACAGGGACTCAAAATGTTACAAAATGAATGGTTATGGACTCATAGTGTTAAACTTTTTGATTTTGAACCCAAATGGTTAAAATCATTAAAAACACACTGACTCGAAAAAGTAATTTACCATGAAAAACATAAAAGGTTTTAAGACTCTTCTTTCATCATTATCATTAGTACATCATGACAAAGTATCCAATAAAATTATATACCATTAGGCTATATGTTGAGAACAAAGTCCTCATGCTGGTTAAAACGTCACGTCTGCACCATGTAAGTAATGGAGCTTTAACTAGCCCCGGTTTGTTTAACTAAAAAAAAGAAACACAGAAAGAAATCTAATTGGTTGGATTAAAGCTGACCCCCACATTATCATCTCTAACGCTCGTTATCGCCCCTTGATGATGCCCCTTGTTGGTGTTAGGGGTGTGCATGGGTCGGTTTGGTTCGGTTTTTACTATTAACCATAACCATAACCGCTAGTTCGGTTATGGAGTCTTGGTAACCATAACCATAACCATAACCAAACTTCGGTTACGGTTAATCGGTTATGAAGTCGGTTATGGTTCGATTTTGGTAAATTTCGGTTAAGTAACCAAGCAAGGTTTGAAATAAATAGGGTTGTGCACGATTTAAACTTAGCTTGAGCCTATTTTATAAGATAACGGAGACTAAACTTGTTGGTTAAACTACCGATTTAGGGTTCTTTTTAATAAGGTAATTCTCAAACAAAAACAATTATGGTCATAACACCTTAGTTCTTTATCAAAATAAATGACATATACATCAAGATCATTTTGTTAGTAACATATTTTTATATTACTAAAAACCCTCTATATGGTTTTGTAAAACACAAATCCATTATGTAAAGTTAACATCACAAGTTCGGTTCGGTTTCGGTTATATCGGTTAACCAAAGCTTCATAACCATAACCATAACCGATTGAGCGGTTATACAAAGTTTCATAACCATAACCATTGGTTATATTGGTTATCGATTATTAGTGGTTCGGTTATGTCGGTTATGGTTCGATTATCGGTTATGATGGTTAATTTGCTCACCCCTAGTTAGTGTTACCAACGCTATCAAAATGAGATGACGGGTGACGCTAAACCACACCACTTAGCCTCGTAAAGAAAGTTGTATCAATGTAATGAAGTTATAGAAAGATGCATTATGCATACATCTGGTTTAATATTATTTTAGCTAAAATATAAATAATAAAAAAAATAAATATTGAAAGAAAGAAAATCCGTTTCGTGTTTTTATACTAAACGGATCATTTGGATCCGAATCCGGTAGCACAGACCGGAGTTTCTAGGCTAATTCCAGAATTTCAAAATTAGGTTCTAGTAAAAGTACCTCGAACCCACTCAATCAACAGCAGCAGCGATTCACGCACAGAGAAAGCTAGTAATTAGGCATCTGAATCCATACAACTGCACTCAAGTGAAAAATGGTATGTTCAGTTTCTTTTTCTTCTTACGAATTTCGTCCAACAGTTTATACGCATCTTTACATCAACTGTTTATGTAATCTCTGTCTGTGTGTTTCTTTTCATAGTCGGTTACTCTTCACACTAATCTCGGAGACATCAAGTGCGAAATCGCCTGTGATGAAGTGCCTAAGGCATCAGAGGTTAGTTAGTTAGTTATCTCAAACTTAGCCTAATTTGGACGCCATGGAGGTTTAACTTCCATTCGGATGTTTAGAATCTGTTTGAGTGTTTGATATCTGAATTTGTGTGTGTTGTTTTTTTGAATGTGTCTACGGAGTTCTTTGACATCTGTAGGAATATGAAGGATTAATAATATGTAATTCTTAGATGGATTCATCATCAATTGATTATAAAGATCATCAATTGGAGATTTCTTAAACATTCATATACTGATATTAACTTTGATTTTGAATGCTGTTTAGTTCTTGATAGACATGGTATATGTTTGCATTTTGTTTCTATTTCAATTATGTTCTGTTCAGAGACATGTAAGTTTAAAGCAACCAAGTCATGTCTAAGTTACACTGGTTGTTTCCTGTTAAGTTCAGTTAGATTCATTTTGTTATGTTGCAAGAGTATTTACACTTACATCAGTCTGTTACAGTGTTACTTCACATTCAATATGTGAGTCTTCTTCATATACAGCTGTCGTAATATGATGTTAAGTTCAACTGAAGATTTTTGGTCATTAGAGCACTCACTTGGAAGTGGAATACCATGGAGGAGCGACCATTTAACCGTCTACATGAAATGGACGTTTGAAAAAGGCTGGATTATAGAATATGAATCCATATTAGCATTACTGATTCAGATAAAATATTTGGGAACTAGGAATTTGTACCTTTGATATATTCACCAGAATCCCAATATTTAAGACCTTCATGACCAAATCCTTCTTGGAGCACTTCTATTCAAAACCCTAGTTACTCAATGATAAGTGATATTTGATTTTGTAAGGATCTAGAAACATAGATGCATTCTTTTATATACAATTTAGAACTTCAACTTCTAGATGATATATAGTGACGACTAACGCCATTTGATATAAAATTAAGACGACTAAACTTTTGAATAATAATTAACAGAACATAAACCTAAAATGATATATTGACCACTATACATAATAGATAGTACATTTGAAATTGCACTTCTTTTCTTATGGTCAAGTTGTTTTGTTTACCATGAAATGAGATTCAACAGTCAACACGACCAGAATTCATGTATAGGTTTTTAGTTGTTTTGTTTACCATGAAATGAGATTCAACACGACCAGAATTCATGTATAGGTTTTTATTTATACGTTATAGTGTTAGTGTTTTTATTCGAGTCCCTGAATTTGATACTCCTGGAAGGCCTTAACTACAATGGTTTATCTGGATAAGTCTTGCATATCTTGTATATTTGTACTATTTGACTAGAAAACTTTAACTTTTTTTCATTCATTGAAGTTAATGGTATTACCTGATGCCAATAGAATTTTCTTGCATTATGTGCAAGCGGATACTATGATGGCACCATTTTCCACAGAAACATAAAGGGATTTATGATCCAAGGCGGAGATCCCACTGGGACTGGCAAAGGAGGGACAAGTATTTGGGGCAAAAAGTTCAATGATGAGATACGTGAGTCTCTCAAGGTAAAATCTTATATATAATTATATAAATAATACACCCACAAACACACATGCATACATTCATCTACTACTTACAGTGTATGGCTCTTTTATCTTAAGTTTTACCGATGGTTGTTTTGGCTTTTATAGCACAATGCCAGAGGGGTGCTATCAATGGCTAATAGTGGGCCCAACACCAATGGGAGCCAATTCTTCATTACTTATGCTAAACAACCACATCTCAATGGGTTATATACTATCTTTGGCAAAGTAATTCATGGGTTTGAAGTTCTTGATCTCATGGAAAAGGTAAATTTGCTGAGATTCGTGCATACAAAATCTGCTACTGCTGATGGTGCTTTTATGTTTAATATATTTTTTGTGTCAAACCTATGTAGTTTTGTATGTATGGGATAATACGGGTTGGGTCCCACAAGTTCTTGTAAAAAATGAACCAGCTTTGGGTCCAAACCCATGAGAACTGTGCGTCTTGTCAAATGTATTCCTGCACAAGCTTAATTGTGGATGCTTTGATACCTTATTTATCATGGTATTCAAACATGAATATACACTGTTTACACATGCAATATAAATCTGTTTCTGGTTTTTTTTTGTGCAGACTCCAACAGCAGGAGCTGGGGACCGGCCACTGGCGGAGATTAGGATTAACCGTATAACAATTCATTCTAATCCACTAGCTGGCTAGACAGCATATCAGTTCATGTGATCTCATAACTTGCAAATTCACAAATATGGTCTGGAAATTGGCTTGTATGTGATGACATGGATCCAGAACTAAATTCTGAATTTTGGTGCTTGAAGTTTACTTGCGAATATTTTTATAATCCTCAAGTCTTAAAAAGGTGGTTCATTTCATCTCACTAATATGTGAAGGAGGTGACTTTGTTGACCTATTAACGTGGATTTGGTTGATTTGACTTGTATATTTCGGGTCAAACGTGCATTATTTAAAGATTTTTATTAAAAATGAAAGTCAAAATGGTTTGAGGTCAGCGTGTGCATGGATCTATATTCAATTTAAAACAGTATTCTTATCATTCATCAACGTAAAATAAAGAAATTTACATAAGAATAATAGGTAAACAGACACTAAACTACGTCTCTCTCTCTCTTTTTTGACCCAATCTGTAGATTTAAACTTTGACCCAATCTGTAGATTTAAACTTTGACCCGCTCTTAAACCAAAGGAAAGACAAATGCTTCTTCGATCCTAACCTCTTTGCCTGAGAAAATTCTTTCGATCATCGCACATCAAATTCTCCAACACACAATAATAATAATCAGACCATACAACACCTCCTTCTCTACCTCCATCAAGTCTAAATGCAATTGAAGTTCCAACAAATCTCTAACCGAAAAGGCATATATTTGAGGCACTTTACACCAAACGCTCACATGTTGCCAGACAACCGAGGCAACAAAACAACCAGTAAAAACATGATCACCTCCCCACACAACACACAACCTGTCGACTGAACGTGTATGTTCCATCTACTCAAAGCCTCCAATGTAGGAAGCCTACCCATCCAGTGGCGGAACTAGAACATCAACTCAGGGGTGTCTCAAATTTTTTTTTATCGTGCAATCATACAATATTAAAAAAATTGACAATAAATAAATAAAGTAAAACAATTACCTAATAGATTTGTCATCTTCTTTTTTTCATAGCTTGAAATCGTTCCATCACATCCTCATCTTTTACTTCACCTTCAAGTAATTCTTTTTCCACTCTAGCCTTTTTTTCCTCCCTTAACATATCTTTTCGTTTGCAAGAAGCTGAAACCGTAGTGATAACCATGGAAAGGAACTCATAGAAAGTTTTGACACCGGTATGTCTTTTTTGCAACGGCCACAATAACCAACTGAAGTTGATGAGCAAAACAATGGATGTAATGTGCTGATGGATTATCTTTCAAAATCAACGCTTTTAACCCATTAAATTCTCCCCGCATGTGGATCCGAAGGAAGATCATTCAAATCAATAATACCTCGTGTTGTTGGAATTGAAGTTGTAGGGTTATCATTATCAACATTCGGACTTGCATCAACGTCATCATTTGCTTGGATATTCTCATTATCAACATTCGGACTTGCATCAACGTCATCATTTGCTTGGATATCATTACCAATATTCGGACTTGAATCAACGTCAACATTCGGAGGAGTTGTTTCATTCGGCATTGTATCATTATCATTAATTTCTTCGTATTTTCTTTTGAAAAAGTTCCCAATTAAAGCTTGTTTTTTGGATTTTGGTTTCGTCATCACTTCAAAGTAACAACTTGTATTTTCTGTTCGAAATCGAACAAACCTGCCGAAGTTCAAGTGCCGATTATGTACATCCGTTCGTTCGTTTTTTGGAGTCGGCGTCTCTCACGTCTGTTCGTTCAATGATCTGCCGAAGTGCCACTGATGTTCGTTCAATGTTGTTTGCTCTTTGTTCGTTCACGTCTGTTCGATATCCAACAGTGATTAAATATGCCGCCCAATTGCCCAAATCAATAATCATTCAATTTTGGGCTATTATTTACTTATTTGGGCTTAGCAAATGTGTTATCATTTACTTATTTGGGCTTACCTAATATGTTATTATTTACTTATTTGGGCTTACCAACATCTTATTATTTTGTAAAAAAATTTTTGAGGGGTGTCCTTATACTTATTCAGGGGTGTCCTATGTATAAAAATCGAAAAAAAAATTAACACTAGTAAAAAGTTGAGCCGTAGCCCGGGCTACACCCCACACAACTAAAGGTCCGCCCCTGTACCCATCTCTAGCTAGTTTATAAAACCGAATAGATTCAATTACATTAAATACTTTCACAAACTCTCTACTTTCATGGAACTGTTTGTGTGAGTTTAAAGTGTTTAGTATTGCATTCTATTTGCATCTCAAGAATGAGAGAAAAGAGGAGTCATTAATCATCACAATAATTTGAGCCGGAGACTAAGAGGGTGTAACACTACATGGTAGTCTTCGTTTGATGTAAAGAGGTTAATCATCCCAATGACGGGCCGGTTTTGTCTCACCTGTTCTTCGCGGACGATGCTCTTATCATTGGGGGCTGGGACAAAGGTAATGCTCTCAATGTTGTGAGAATCTTAAGATGTTTTTATGTGTGCTCTGGTTTGAGAATCAACTTGGGAAAATCTAGCCTGTTTGGAATTGGGGTGGACATGTCGGATGTGTCTCAGGTAGCGGATAGCGTTGGGTGCAAGGCGGATTCGCTCCCTTTCAAATATCTTGGCCTCAAGGTGGGGGAGAATATGAATCGTATTGGCAACTGGAGACCCGTTTACGACATTTTCGAATCTAGGCTCGCCTTATGGAAATCCGCTTTACTCTCCATCGGCGGGAGAGTAACGCTTATTCGGTCAGTTTTAGCTAGTCTTCCTAACTATTACTTCTCGCTCTATAAAGCTCCGGCCGCGGTTATCAAAGACTTAGAACGTATGATCAAAAAATTCTTGTGGGGAGGGTCTGGTGAGGCTCGAAAAACCCATTGGGTTGCTTGGGAGAGGCTTGCCATCCCGGTCAAGTTGGGGGGCTTGGGTATATCTAAACTGGATAATGTCAACAGAGCCTTATTATGCAAATGGGGGTGGAGGTTCAAAAAGGAGAAAGACAGTCTTTGGATCAAGGTCGTGGACGCTATTCACTCTGGCGGCTCTGACTGGTCCCTTCTTCCTGTTAAAAAGAGCTTAGGAGGTGTTTGGGTCAATATCGTTTCTGTCATCAACAGACCTTTGGCCGGTAATTTTTGTCTTCGGGGGAGTTTCTGCGGTAAATTGGGCAGGGGAGACCGTATCCTATTTTGGCTTGACCCTTGGCTCAAAGATGTGCCTCTTAAGGAGGTCTTTCCTCGCCTCTATTCGCTCGAGATGGTTAAAACCTGCTGTGTCCGTGATCGTGTGGAAGGAAACTGGTTATGGAGACACGATCCCGAGTTGGACGAGGAACGGAGAGAGCTGAACGAGTTGATGGATGCTTTGGCATCAGTCTCGGTTGCCGATAGGGAGGATGATTGGGTGTGGTTGTCTGATCCTTCGGGTTTGTTTTCCGTCAAGTCGGTTAAAAAGATCTTGGATGAGGCTACTGTCAACAGAAATCTTTTTGTGATGGAATGGTGTTCTTGGGTCCCCAAAAAATGCAACATTCTTGTCTGGAGGGCTGAGATGAACCGAATTCCGACTTCGGATGCTTTGCGGAGAAGAAACATCTTTGTAAGCGAAGGTCTGTGTCCTTTCTGCAAGGAGGTGCCCGAGACGGCTGATCATATTTTTTCTTCGTGCTTTACGGCTGTTCATTTGTGGCACAGAATTAGTAGGTGGTGTCGGTTACCGCCGATCTTTGCGTTCTCCTTCAAGGACCTGTTAGAAATTCATCTCGATAGAAGCATTGCAATCAAAGTCAGACCGATTATCCATGGTATTATTGTTGTTGCGTGTTGGTGCCTCTGGTTGGCCCGGAACAGGGCCGTTTTCTCGGGGATCGATGCGAAGGTGAACCTTATCTTTAGCGATGTCAGGTCTTTAGGCTTCCTTTGGTTTAAAAATAGAATTAAGAACAATCCTACCTCATGGTCGGATTGGTGTAAATTTGTAATTATATAGTGGGTTGTTTTGGTGTTCGTTGGCCTGCCCGGTTTTCGGGTTTGGTTGTTGTTTAATGAAGTTTTCCTTTCAAAAAAAAAACTAAGTATTTGACTTTTTTGTGTCACATTCTAAAATTATTTTTAGTATATAATAGCAAATTTTAATATTAAATAAAAATAATAACAATTAATGACAATAATTAAATAATGATTAAAAATCCAGTTCACATTTCACATAACCACAACACATGTTAGTTGGTGTGAAAGAAAATCTCCACTGCCTACGTGACACGATTTTTTTTCATATTTCACATTCACCACAACATATAGTCTACAACAACCGTACTCGATACAACTCCACCCAGAACCAAGCTACTGACAAGATTTGCGAGGATGAGATGTAGGCAAGTCTTACATCTACCGAGACCCAACTCCAAATTCATATCTAGACATAAGAGTCACATGAAAACATATATAGACACATTGTTACTCTAAAAACAACATAAAAACAATACACTAAGAAAATTTCTTAGTAAGCTACTAAAAAGAAATTTGTGAAAACGTATATATTATATAAGACTGAAAAGCTAATATTTTAAGACAAGAATCTAACACCAAAAGTTTTTAACCCTAATCTTAGGTTTCCATAAACTCCAATCATCAATCATGTGTTTTTTAAAACTAGAACTTCAATAGAAACGATACCACCTCGAAAACCGGGGGGGGGGGGGGCAAAAGGAACAAACGAACTACATAATTACAAATTTACACTAGTTTTCCGAAGATTTATGAAACCTAAGCATATTTAACACTATGAAATCCCATTTCAGTTTCATTAAGCCTCTACTCCTTCTTCTCCTCTCCTCATAAATATAAAGATTAAAAAAAGCAAGAAAGTTAAAAGGGGAAAAAAATTATGAAACCTAGAAGCATATTTAACACTCCCACAACACAAGTTACATGGGAGTTGGTACTCATTCGCGCAGTAACCCCAAATTAGTTGCAGACTTACTGTAGCGTCTCCTTCACACTTCCTTCAATTTTGGCGCTAAATTCCCTCTCACACATAAATTGGGGCTTTCTTCAACATCCCCCGCCACTTCCAACAGTTAAATCCTCCAATTCAATCTATGGCTACCAATGGTGACGACAACAATCTCCAAGTAACCCCTATATCTTCTAAACCTAGCCCTAGCCCTAACCCTAGCCCCATCTCCGGTGCTGATTCATCATCCAAATCTCCCAGCCCTCAAGATTTCATCCTATCCGTTGCTTCTAAAATCGCATCTCAACCATTACAGTACTCTGATCCCGATGTTTGGGCCGTACTCACTGCCATCTCCACTAAAGCCCGCCAACGCCGTCAGGTTTTCCCTTTTTCATCAAATTGTTCCATTGTTTTAAACTGAATTGTTTAAATTGTGTAAAATGTGGCAGTTACCTGCCAAATTGAGTAAGAAAGTTCTTCAATTTGTATCCAATTGTGTATTGGTGAAGTTGATTCGACACCGAATTCGACATGCACTGTTTGAACATAGTGTATAACTTGTTTACTAAACTGGTCATGGTTGAAAGTAGTTACTTTTAACGGTTTCGTATAGTTAATGAAGTTAGGCTGATGACTGTGTTGAACCATTGATAAACCAGGGAATAAATATGCTTTTGACTAGTGATGAACATCTCATCGGCCGAACTGTAGCTGACACGCGGTTTCAGATTTTGTCGAATCAAATTAGTCAACAGCATTGCAAAATATATAGGAAGAAGATTGCTACAGAAGATGCGGAGGGTCAATCCAGACTTTATAATTGCGGCTTTTTGAAAGACACCAGGTTGTTGACTTGTTGCCTTATACGTAAACGGAGGTTATCTGTTATGCATTGGCGTATGAGTTTTTGACATGTTAACTTTCTGCAGCACGAATGGAACGTATCTCAATTGGGAAAAGTTGAATAAAAATAGTCCTGAGTCGAAACTACATCATGGGGACATCATATCGTTTGCAGCACCTCCTCAACATGGTCAGTTCATTTTCTCTTTTGAATTTTTGTCTTCTGTGTTGTTGATGCTTTGTTTGAAGTGGTAGTTTTCTCGTGATTGCAGAAGTTTCTTATGCGTTTGTGTTTCGAGAAGTTCTTAAACCTACTTTAGGGGCAGATAGCCTCCCTCTAAAAAGAAAAGCCGGTATGTAATTCCTTTGGCTATTCTTGCATTATTCTTTATACCAAAATGTTAAATCATCACTGTTCTGTTTATTAAGTTATTAAAGTCTTTATTGCTAAAGTGTATAAAGCCAGTGTAGCACCCTATTGTATGAGAGTTGTATGTTTAGTAGGTTCAGTTTAATCCTTGTATTTTTATTCTCATCGACGGGAATCATTATTTTATAAGCTGTACACACACTCTTTTTTCTGAACTGACTTTTTTTTTTTGTGGTACAAAGATGAGTTTGGCTCCGAAACCAAGAGGCTAAAAGGAATTGGTATTGGTGCTTCTGACGGTCCTATTTCCCTTGATGACTTCCGGAAACTTCAACGATCAAACACGGTATTATTATTTTAGTTTGTAAATTATCATTGATGAAATAGATATTTGACTCGGTACGCGTAATCGACATGTAGGAATTAAGGAAGCAATTGGAAGATCAAGTTGCAACCATTAACCAATTACAGAATGAACACCGTGCAGCCACTGAGCTTCATGAAGTTGTATGTTCTGTTGCAGCATACTTATTAAGTTTTTTGTGTTATCCAACTTAACCTACATGCGTGTGTATTCTGTGGGTTGTATTTGGGTCAGGTGGTAACTGATCTTTCTCTTCCATATTTTCCAGGAAAAGAAAAACCTAGAGGAGTCCATTTCAAAAACTTATGTAGATGAACTCAAGGAGATACGTGATCTGTTTGAAGCAAAGCAGAAAGAATTAGTTGAAGTTAATAAAATAAATTCTGAACAAAAACATGCTATGGTGGACCTTAATGAAAGACTTAATGCATCCATTCAGTCCTGTACCGAAGCAAACGAAATAGTGCGTAGCCAGAACGCATCCATAGCTGAACTCAAGGCTCTTCTAGATGAAGAGAGAGAACAGAGAAAAGAGGACAGAGAAAAGGCTGTAGAAAACTTGACAGCCTCAATACAGAGGGTTAAAGCAGAAGCTCAGGAGGAACTAAAACGGGTTTCAGATGCTTCTCTTAGACGAGAAAATGAACAGCAAGAAATTATTAATAAGCTTCAGGTTTGAGAATTGTTCTCTGAGGATAAAATTGTTTATTTTCATTTATTTCAACCTAATGTCAAATAATAAAAAAATGAATGTTAATATTTTCAGGAATCGGAGAAAGAGAGGTGCTCATTGGTGGAGACTTTGAGAACCAAACTGGTAAATTTGCATACAATAGTGTCGGCATAGATTTACTATTTCTTCATACACTTTATCTTTCATCAGGAAGACACTAGGCAGAAACTGGTTGGCTCTGATAATAAGGTCCGGCAGCTTGAATCTCAGCTTTCTCAAGAGCAACGGGTTTCTTCCACTACTAATAAAGTACGGATATCTCTAGATACTGCTGCTATAACCAGTTGTCTTATAATTTTATGTTGTATATTTAGTTTCTTCTGTGATTATGCACTTGCAGAGGGTGCAAGAACTTGAGCAAGAAACTAGCAGACTGAGAAAAGAACTGGAGAGTGAAAAGGTAGGGATCTCTGTACATCTTAAGCCCATTATCTTCATAGGATGTTTTTGCTTCAATACTTATAATCAACACCATTAAGAACCTAAAATGAATGTCCCTCATGTACAATTTACCTTCTCGAAACTGTTGTATGCGTGACATGCTGCTTGCTGACAATGCTTCTTAGTATTTTCTATCAACCATTTTATTAGTTATTTAGATCATAGTAAACTAACTGACTTTGTAATCGAATGCAAAGCTGTGGGGGCAAGTTATGTGCAATTCATGCGAAGTTCCTGTGGTTAAAAGCGTTGAACTGAGGTTTCTTCTTTGCGTTTAGCAGGCAGCTAGGGAAGAAGCATGGGCCAAGGTTTCGGCCCTTGAACTTGAGATCAATGCTGCAATGCGCGACCTTGAATATGAAAAACGCAGGCTAAAAGCTGCCCGCGAAAGAATAATGCTCCGGTAAGTATTATAAATTTCGATTTGGATACATGTTTAGCGAGTGTTGATCTGTTTAACACTTCTGGCCCGTTTCATTTTTGTTTTTTGCTTTTTTATATTTACTCTGTTTGACCCTTTCTCAGTTGAAACCCAAATCCAACGTGTTCATAGTTCATACCAACTCTCATGTTGGATTGTTCTTTAATTGAGAGTTCATTTGTCTATATTGCATGCTATTCAGGGAAACTCAGCTGCGAGCATTCTATTCAACTACAGAGGAGATCTCCAGTTTATTTGCAAAGCAGCAGGAACAATTAAAGGCGATGCAGAGAACACTAGAAGACGAAGAGAATTACGAAAACATATCAGTCGATATTAATCCTAATACTGATAACACAAACCAGATAGATTCTCACCACCAAAATAAAGAAGCAATCGGGTCTCAATGCAGCGGCGGCATGAAGGTGGCAGATTCAACCACTTCCACCAAGAAGAGACGCGGAAATCAAGCTGAGACATCAAGTGATGAAGCTAGTGTAACCGAGAAGCATGAATGCGATGCCCGAAACCAAGAAACTTGTGAAGAAACACAAGAAGCAGAGTTCCCCAGCTTTGATCCTAGTGGTAAGGGTGCTTTTGGATCTGATATCGACGGCGGTAATGCGGCTGCAATCGAAACCGAACAAGTTATGGAAACCGAAACCCAAAATATCGACTTGAATAAGTTAGCCGGTGATACAATGGTAATCGACGATGAAGAAGAAAGGGTTAATAATACCAATGGCGGTGAGAATCTTAACCAATCTAAGGACCCGATTGAAGAAGATACAGAAGCAGGAGACACTATTAGAACAACCGACCTTTTGGCTTCTGAAGTTGCTGGGAGTTGGGCTTGTGATACCGCTCCATCATGTCACGGAGAGAATGATTCTCCGGGAAGTGGGGGTGGCACTCGTGCCGGCGGCGGCAGTGGCGGTGGCGGTGTGGTATTGCATGATTCCGCTAGTGTGGCGGCCGAGAGCCAGACTGGTGTTGTAAGGAATCCTGAGCATGAAAAGCTTACTAAGATGATAGAGATTGTTGAACCGGAAATGAAGGGCCAGTTTGGTGGTACTATAGAGAGTGATAGTGAGAAAGATGTTGCGTCTAACTCAGACACAGAGGATTGCACCGGGGATGATGGTGGCGAATCTGATGAGGAGATTGAGGGTCATCGTAATCTGTCAAAAAATGATCGTAAAGTGGATGAAACAATGGATGAAGATGATGATGACGATGAAGCAACCCAGCAAGATTCTGGGTAAATTTGTATCAAATGGTTTCGCCTGAGGTATGTTAAAATTACAAGTGCTTTTGAAGACGGTTTAATTGATTCTGTCCGATCTACTTATGAATGGATTGGTTTGGTTTATTTTTTTCCTAACGAGTCAAAACGAATAAAATATAAAAAAGGTAGGCTAAAAGGCATTGAGTCAAACTAGTCAATCGTTGGCTAAGGTGTGTATATTTGATGATAAAATCTCTTTAACTTATGTTATTAAAAAACTTAAATTCTTGTCAAATAATGTATGGTAATAATCATACCTGACATGAATTATTTATAAAAAAAACATTTGTTTCTGGGAAAAACTGTTTCAGAACAACGCTTCTTGACCAAAACCTTTTTGACTCGGACCCGTTCATTTTGTCATCTCGAATCTTAAAACAATAGATCAAGCTAAACCTGTGCCAAACCTCTTTATGTTATTAAAAAAAAATTATTTTTGTTAAAATAATATATTAGAATAATTATGTTTTACATTAATGATTAGAAAAAACTTTATTTATTTATTTATTTATTTTGGAGATGAAAGTGTTTTAGATCAACCATCCGTTTGGCTCAAACTTCTTTTGTCTCATACCGACTCAATTCATTTTGCTACCTCAAATCTTATAACAATAGACAAACCAGATCATGTCAAATTATTGGTTTGTTTCGGGCTTGCTTCCTTTTCAAAAATATTTTGGTAGTTGTCGAGCCTATAGGTTTGTTTCAGATCATGTTAAGATAAATTTCTGTCTTAGATACATATTGAACTTTATTTGTGGTAAAAATGATGTAAACCACTAAATCCTGCCATTGAACGGAACCAAACTGGGTCATGTTTTTTGGTTCGGTTCGAAGGCTTTTGTGGTGCGGCTTGGTTATAGAAGTTAGAGCCAAGGAATCGGTCTGGTCTTCGATGGTGATTGAAAGCCGAGCTAAGTTGATACGCATGCTTTGAAATGCTGGAAGCTAATATCTGTGTTGTTATGTAACAGATCTGATGCATCTTTCAACTGAAGAGTAGGGAGGGAAGTTCAGGGGGCTTATGCTACCTTTTTAGAAGCTTTGTTATGTACCCTTTTAATTTTGAGTTTGTGTTTATTCTTTGTAGCTTGTGAGTTGTAAATATGAAAGCCAAGGGAAATCCATTTTTTATGAATTATACATTCGTTGCAAACGAAAATAAACTGATGCATGATTATGAATTCTGTCATTGTTTTTGCAGAAAAGAATAATTTTAGGGAAAATATCACAGAATAGTAACCAAGTTTCAAAAGTGTTCTAATTAGGTCTCTCGTATCGTTTTTGTCTCAATTAAATAACTTAACATTGAAATTGAGTCATGTCTTTTTTTCCATGTGTCAAGAGAAAAATGGAGCACAAGATGCTAGGGTTTAATTATTTTAATATAAGAAACTATATTTATTAAAAATAAAAACACTTTAATTACATTAAAATTTAAAAAAAAAAACAAGTTAAAATCTACGTTATCACTCGACGTTAGCATCAAATACAAGGGAAAAAAGAAACAAAAATTAACAGCTACCTATGAAAACACTTTTGAAACTTAAATGACCTAATTGGAACACTTTTAAAACTTGGTTACTATTCTACAACGAATCTAAAAACCAAACATAAGATGATTAAGCATTTTCAGAAAGATTTTAATCATCTTATGTAAATCCTTATACGGGCCGTATTAATTAATGAACATGACAATGGGAATTAACCACTAACTCATTAAGGCATTTTAACAAACAGTTTACAAGCAATGTCCGAATCTATGAACCAAACACTAAACATCTTTTTTAAAGAACAGGCTAACCAACTTCACCTAGTAGCAGCTCTAGCGCTCATGGAGGAATGGTAATTCGTGCTTCTCTGTTTCCTATACGAACTGTAAACATCATCGTACTGCCCGATTTCATTCGGGTTAGCCGTTGCCCCAAGCCCCAGCCGACCCGAACTACTTGATCCGGGTTTCTTCTCCACACTTCCATCCGCAAAGGTCCCAGTCTCCGGGTCAACCTGTAGGTTAGGTGGTGGAGGTATACAAGCACCACCTTTACGAACCACGGGCTCTCTTTCATACTCTTCTTCATCATCACTGTTACTGTTACCAGCACGCATGGGCCCTTCAGACGGGTTCACTTCACCAATTTCCTTAAAGAACTTTGACACTTTCTCTAGTATTTCCGATGGGGGTATAGTGGATGGCGGTATAACGGTTGGAATATCTAACGGGCTCATCGGAGAGTACGGTACTCCACTACCAATCTGCATCTTTCTAACCATTCCCGGAATCAAACCAGGTGGGAACAAAGGGTATGGCGATAACTTCTCAGTGCCAGCTGGCGGTGGCAGAACATGAGGTTGATTCGGCAGTTGAACAGTCCCACCGTAACCGCCAGGTGGGATTGATGGTGGTAACACAGGTGGCACTTGTTTATCATGGTGATCTTGTTTATCAGGCTGCCAATGCACCGCATTTTGTCCTGCAAGAGACGGCAAAGTAAACAACCAACATTCATTCGACGATTCCAATTAAAAAAATCTACCGCACATGTGCGGTTGACAAACCTGGGATGGTAGATGACTCGATCTTATTTAACGGGCCATTCAGCATCTCATTCTCAAGTGCGCGAATTGTGTCGGGATCATAAACTTCTTTTGATGCCCAAAATTGGACAATTTTCTGCAATCGTGATTGATTTTCATCCTTATTTAAAGGATTGTGGTAAATTCTTGCAAGCATGGAACCTAAAACATGCCTAAACGCAAGTGCCTCGTTATCAATCTCATGAGGATTTACACGTCTTTGCAAGCTGCAGTTTCCAAAACATAATAGTATCAAAATTCAACGGAAGTTAATAATAACTAAAAATTAATAAGTAATAATAATATTGATAATACCTGTCAAATAGGATGTCATTAGCAAGGTAAATAATATGCAGCTGTCTTTCAGGGTCATCTAGTGAAAACACTCTATCTCTAAGTGCCTCTGCTAGAGCCGGTGCAAATGGAGATCTCTGCATGAACCACATTTTGGCACCTTTAATCGACTCTTTTGTGCCTGTGAGACTGTTGAGCACATTATTCATTTCTGCCGCCACGTCAGCAGGAAGCGGGCCAGAGAGACCTTTGAAAGTTCTAGAAGACTGATCAAACTCTGGCCGACCATGACCATCAAAAGGCTGCGAATGTTGATGCTGTTGTTGATCATAATACGGTGGATAAGAATGTTGCGGTATTTGATGTCCACCGGGACCAGGAGGTAAGTGTGGGGAATTGTAAACCATAGGATTCGGAGTATGCAACATGTTAACAGATGGTGACGGAAAAGGCGGTTGGTTGAACATGCCACCAGGCGGGCGGGTAGCTAACCAAAGTTTGTAGCGGTAATAACCGTGACCGTCACCGCCGAACAAGAAACTATAAGCGGGATTATCTTTCTGTTTTTCGCGGATCATAGCTTCAAACTCAGGACCGTTTTTAACAGCATACTCAACAAGTTTATCAATGCATTTTTGTTGTTCAGGGTCAGATGGTGGGGGAGCAGGTGGTGGAGGTGCATCATTTAGGCCATGGAACGGAGGCGGAATATGTGGCGGAAAAGATGGCGGCGGTTGCTGGTGAAGAAGGTGAAGATGGGGTGCAGGGTGAGGGTGCTGGTGGATTTGTGGCGCTTGTATGAGGGGATGGCGGGGAAATTGTTGCATAGGAGGATGCGGTGGTAGAAAAGGAGGGCCATGAACTGAAGGTAGGAACTGCTGATGTTGTGGGTGAAAAGCGTAAGGCGGTGGCTGCTGTTGCTGCTGCTGGATATTGGCAGCTTGTTGCTGTTGTTGTGCAAATGCCATGGCGGCGGCAGCAGCCGCAGCATAATCATGACCCTGTCGATCCATTAATCTTCAACAACAAGATGTATCCACCTAACATAGTTCAGCAATAGATGATTCATGATTACATTTTGGACTAGATGATTAAGCAATTCACAAGCGACCTTCAATTCTCTATCATTTCAAGTGTTAAAGCACTATGTTATACAATTAAAAACTTCCAACCGTAAACCGAATTCAAGCAAAATAATATCTTGATAGATAGGTGAAGTTATGCACACATGTTCCAAATCTATGTAAACAGTTATACCTAACAGATTTCATAAAATCATGGAGTAAACCAAAATAATAATTTCTTGAATTTAAGCATCATGTATGTACCTGATTGAAACTACCACACCGGAAGCTGTGAAGCAAGAGACCAGAGAGAGAGAGAGAGAGCGCGTAATCAATGTTTGATCTAGGGTTTGGGTGGGGACGATGATGGGGTCGAAGCCAGAGAGGGGGAGAGAGTGCCGATCTATGGAGACTTGGGCTCATTAAGTCAGTCAATTGGGCTACTGGTTATGGGCCGGGTCAATAAAAACTTACAAACAAAGTTACATTTATCGGTTAATTTGGATAATCACCGAATTACGAATTCGGGCACGGTTAGAAACCAGAACTAAGTCTAAGACCAATAGGGTGGTGGTCCATTGGTAAAGACAAACCCTTTAAACAACTTGAGAGGTGGAGGTCTTGAGTTCGAATCCCACAGGAGAATAAAAAAATTCGTCGTTCAAATAATAAAAGACAGGAAAAAGAAACCGGAACTAAAAGCCAACTTCATATTTTGGATTGCTTTGTTGGGTTATGGATATGATTTGGTTTTTGTTTTCGATTCTTTTGAACACCCCTAAATTGCGGATAATTAATTTATAAAGTTTTGATTGGTTAAAATTGATGCGTTGAAAATTTCGTAATAAAATTGAAGGTTAAGACGATTAGAACAACAAAAGAGTGGTTGTAGTTGCCATTGTTGAACTTTTTTTAATATATATATCTAGTCCCACCAATGTTTTTATATATCTAGTTCCACCAACTTTTTTAACATCAATTTATTTTTTTATACTACATGTTTTTCTTTTTAAATCATACCAGTGTAGCAGTCAGGAAATTCATTATGGGATTGTCATCTTTTCACGAGTTGTGGCTTGCTGTGTGTTTGTTGACTGTCCACAACTATTTAAGTACAAGTCATAAATATTATACCTATAGTTTGTTATGTTTTACCTTGATTTACATGATTGTAAATTGTTGACTATCTTAACACTAGTAATACAATTTCATTATAAGTAGGTGGCATCTTTTGGACGAAGCTTGATTTATCATCGTCATTTGTTCAGGAGAATGATGAAATTGCTCTTGAAGAAGAAAAGGATCTCCTAAAACAACAAATAATTGTACAACCCAATACAGTGAAAAAACTTTCTTGGTGAAGATCAAAGTGGTGGTGTATCCAATCAAAATGATAAGAAATAGAATGTGATACAAACAAATGTTGGATCAGTTCTGTTTAAACATAATGGAAAACATGAAAACATACCTGTCACCGCAGACAGTGCAGTGGAGAATCCAGTGAGAGAAGACGACATGGAGTTCGACATCTTTGTCAAGGTGATCTGGTTCCTCCTTAGGGTGCTGACGGATGATGGTAACTAAGAAAACCGAAAAGGGTATCGGCCGCAGGAGAGGGAGGTCGAACGTGATGATATTATGCTTATGGGGTATCTCTAATTGTGTAACTGTCTAACCCCTTAACCTCCACATAAGTCTCTTTATATAAGCACCCATGAGGAAACCTAATTAGTTAATAAGGGTAATATGGTCCATCAACAATTACCAACTAATTATTTAATAGGTTATTATATATTTTGATCTATATTATGTAAATGATTATAATGGCTATAGATTAAATATTAATACATAATATATTTAATCTTACATTCTCCCACTTAGCCGAGTAATCATTTACTATGAGTATTAGATAACCCTGATCAGGAGTTAACACTCATTTTAGCCTTAAACAAGTACTATAGAAGAAAAATACAGCCGTTGAATCAATATGCGACTCAGGACCCCCATTAATCATATTATAGCCTTAATTTAAAACCTAATCGTTATGATCAAAATACGCATAAGCCATTTGTTTGATTTGTAACTTTATTCGTCTATATGCCATTATACCGGTTGAACATATTCTAAGAGACATACAAAATCAAACTGAGGAAATTTCATTAATCATAAAACATAAGCTAGTACAATATGCTCAAATAAGGTCTTTGCTAAATCCCATATTCCGAACATGTTCTTCATAAACCTTAGGAGGGAGACCTTTAGTCATCGGATAGCATATCTTTAGTACTAATATACTCGATACAAAGATTATTTTCCTCAACTCGTTCACGTACGAACATATATTTTGTATCGAGATATAAACCAGCTCCAGTCGAACTATTACTGTTCGAGAAACTAACGGCAGCTGAATTATCACAGTAAAGCTTCAATGGTCTAGAAATGGAATTAACAATTTTGAGTCCAGTGACCAGATTTCTAAGCAACATTCCATGAGAGGTTGCGTTATAAACAACAATGTACTCTGCCATCATTGTGGAAGTTGTGGTCAACTGTTGTTTATGACTCTTCCATGAGATAGGGCCACCTGCTAACATAAAGATATAGCCCGAAGTGGATTTCTTGTCATCTTTGCATTTTGCAAAGTCAGAATCAGAATAGCCCACCACTTCTAAATGATCACTTATTCTATAAGTCAGTTTATAGTCTTTCGTCCCTTGCAGATATTGAAGTACCTTCTTAGCTGCTTTCCAGTGATCTAGGCCAGGATTAGTCTCATAACGGCCTAGCATTCCAGCAATATAAGCGATATCTGGGCGAGTACAGACTTGAGCATACATCAAGCTCCCGACTACTGACGCGTAAGGTATCTGGCTCATTTGCTCCTTCTCAACCTCTGTTGTCGGACACTGGAATGAACCGAAAACATCTCCTTTAACTACTGAAGTGACGGAGGGTTTGCACTGTTGCATGTTGTAACGTGTAAGAACACGATCTATGTAAGCCCTTTGCGACAATCCTAAGATCCCTTTGAGTCTATCTCGGTGGATTTCGATGCCAATGACGTAAGAAGCTTCTCCGAGATCCTTCATGTCGAAGTAATGCGAGAGTAACCGCTTCGACTCGTGCAACATGTCTAAACTATTACTTGCCAATAGAATATCATCTACATAAAGGACAAGTATAGTAAAGTTGCTCCCACTCATCTTGAGGTAGGTGCATTGATCCACTTGATTCTTCATAAAACCTTGCTTCTTCATGAATTCATCAAACTTGAGATACCAGTGACGTGATGCTTGTTTTAACCAGTAAATGGATTTCTTCAACTTACAGACTAGATGCTCCTGACCTTCAGGTTTAAAGCCTTCAGGTTGTTTCATGTAAACATCTTCGTCCAAGTCTCCGTTAAGGAAAACGATTTTAACGTCCATCTGATGCAGCTCTAAATCAAAATGAGCTACTAGGGCCATGACGATCCTTAATGAATCTTTACGAGAGACAGGTGAAAACGTCTCTTGATAATCAATTCCCTCTTTCTGAGTGTAGCCCTTTGCAACCAATCTCGCTTTGTAGCGTTCAACGTTCCCATTCGTATCCAGTTTTGTTTTGAACACCCATTTGCATCCTACGGGTTTGACTCCGCTGGGTAATTCGACCAAATCCCAAACGTCATTTTTCTTCATGGATTCAAGCTCATCAATCTTTGCTTTATTCCATTCAGAAGACTGATAACTGCTAATGGCTTCATTGTAAGAGATAGGATCATTGAGCTTTCCGGGATCCATTTCAGTCAGGTAGGTAACATAATCATCCCAATTAGTAGGCCTTCTTTGCCTAGATGACCTCCTGAGTAGATTACCGGGTTCAGTGTTGTCTTGGTTTTGAGCGTTTGATGTGCCTTCGTCATAAGGTATAATGGGTTCTGATTGTAGAGGTGAATTTGGAGTTGGTGCAGTAGCTTCAGGTGCAGTAGTTGCATTGGGTACAAGAGGAGTAATCGAAGTAATGGCAAGCGACGAATCTCCCCCCCCCCCCCCCGCGTCTTGTACTTCTTGCAATTCTTCGTAAGGGTTGGTACTGCTCCCACTGACCTTGAAATCCTCCAGGAACGCGGCACGCTTGGTTTCAACAATACGGGTGACATGGTGTTAATCGGTGAACCCATGTGTGTTTGTCTTTCTACTTGCTTCATCCCGGTTTGCTTGCTAGCTTGGATTCCGCACTCGCTAGTAGGTTTGTATAACAAGGTTTAGGTTCGTCATCCTTCGGAAAGGGACCTACAAGTGGTATCAGAGCCGTGGCTCTTTACCTTGTTTAAAACCAGGTTTGTTCAAGTTCTTGGTGTGTTTGGACACTAGGTTTAGCACCCGTTTTGGTGGTTTTTCCTGTATCTTAAAACTGAAAAACGAGTTTTAAACCTTTCGGGAGTGTTCAAGGTTGGGTTGGGTAACTTAAAAATCTTGTTCTAAAAGTTTTGGTTATTTCCGGCCAAGATTCCGGTTATCTCCGGTGACTGGACTTGTTGGATAAGGTTTGCCTTTTTGGGAAATCTTATTTGAAAGTCAAAAAGTTGGTGAACAATCGTGTGCAGAACATCCCTTCTGCCGAAAGTTGTGCACCAACCCATCACCTTTCCCACCTACCCGTCAACTTTTTGTCAGTGTGTCAGAGCATTCGAAAGACATCCTTCGACATCGAAAGATAATCTTTCGATCAAGGAGGCTCGACAGATATCCATCCTTCGAATATCTTTCGAAGCCTGTGTTCTATCTTTCGAGCCAAGGAATCTTTTCGAAGGATACATCTTTCGAACTACTATTACTCATCGAAAGATAAGGATCCTTCGTGTTGGTGAATCTTTCGAGATCTGTGTTCGAAATATAAGGAGAATCTTTCGAAATCATCTTTCGAAAGATAAGGATCCTTCGTGTGGTCAGTCTTTCGAAGTCAATCTTTCGAAGTCATTGTTCGAAACTCAACAGTGATCGTTCGAACACTGTTGATCATTCGAACAAGTATTGATCTTTTGAACCAGATTGTATCTTTCATTTCGGGTCTGTTTGCATTTAACAGTTTGTGTTTGTGTAGGTTATCTATTAATATTTGATCAAAATGAGTTGTACAAGTCCTTGGGATTGGAGTTTGAACTCACAATCTAGTCAAGAACTAACTTCTGCTGATGCTTGGGCAAAAAGTATGTTTCCACCGCCATCAATCAGTCCAAGTCAATGGGCTTTGGTATCCAATCAAAGTCAAAGCATTCAAAACCTTTTGATTAGTGAAAGCGAAACGGGAAGCAACAATCGTCCACCGAAGTTGAACCATATGAACGATTTTCCATCATGGAAAAACCGTTTTCACACGTATGTTCAAGGGCGGCACCGATCTTTGGACGTGTTTCATCAATGCGTTCAATACTAATCTTGAAACTGCTGCGTCCACTTCAGAAGGTTATGCCAACATGCTGGAAAATGACAAGAAGGCTTATGAATTGGAGAAAAAGGCCTTTGCTACACTTACACAAGCACTCAACAAAGATATCTATCATCAGTTCTCCTACTGCAAGACCACGAAAACGTTGTGGGATGCCTTAGTAGCTAGAGGAGAAGGCAATGCAGCTGCTCGAAAGTCTCGTCATGATTTGTTGAAGAAAGAGTTTGAATCGTTTCAGTTTTTGTAAAACGAAACTCTAAATGATATGACAACCCGTTTCTATCATCTGATCAGTGAAATGTGTGCTTATGGGGTTGTTTCTACTCAACAAGACATGGTGAATAGGTTTGCTGACGCTTTGCCTCCAAAATGGAGTTCATTTATTGAGTTGTTGAAGCACACTGGAACTCTAGACACGGTTAACATCTACGAGTTCATTCAGAAGCTGGAACATAAAAATGATGAAGAAATCAGGAAAGCAAGGCGTGCTCCAGCTCCTCAGAATACAGAAATGTACCTTCCAGGCTTCGATGCTTTGGCAAGATCCGCTGCAGCTCAGCAACAGCAACCTAAACTGCAAACTGCTTTTGTGTCCAACACAAGTTCCTTTCCGTTTCCTCAGTCAACAGCTGCTCCACCACAACCTCAATTCGATCCGAGGTCTTACATTCCTGTTCCAACACAGCCACAAGTTCAACCTCAACAACAACAACAACAAGCTCATTATACCAGCAATTCTCAACCTCAACCCCAAAATCCTAACACAATCCGGGTCGACAATTCAAATCTTTCACACCTTAGCATTGAAGTTGCTAAGGAGCATATGGAAATTATCAATACCATGGTCAGTGCTTACTGTGGTTTGGTAGCAGGTCAGCTTGGAAACATCAACATGACCAATGAAGATTATCAACAGATCGACAAGGAAGAAATGGAGTTGATGGATATTAAGTGGGCTTTTGCAAGTGCGGTTAGAAGGGCCAAAGACTTCATGGCTCGTACTGGTAGAACTTCGTTGGAAGGAAAGAAAGATACGAAGTATGGGTTTGATATCAACGCCGTTACATGCTTCAACTGTGGTAACAAAGGGCACTTCAAACGTGAGTGCACTCTACCAACAAAACATGGCAATCACAACCCTTTCAGAAACCAGACGAGTAATACAAATGTGAATGCCCAGCAAGAGAACCGTGAGAGGAGGATGGTGGCAGTTAATAACAATCAGGGCCAGCCTGGAACTTCAAATCCCAATCGGGCTCTGGCTGTTCAAGCAGATGAAGGATGTGACTGGTCAGTGCAGTTTGGTGATGATGATCAGAGAAGTGGAACAGCTTGTTATGCAAAGATCATCGAGCATGTTCATAAAGAAGAGTCGTCTGGAAGTGATGACAGTTCTGGTTATTCTGGAAGCTCAGATGAAGAAGGCTCTGTTTCTGGGGATAATCACTCAGAGTCTGATGTGAAGGAGGAAGGAGATGATGATATTCAGGATCTACTGAATGAAGCTGATGAGCTTAAATGTCAGAAATCAATTCTGATTAGAAAGGCGACTACTGCATCAAAGGAAATGGAGAAGTTATTTTCTGAAGATGGAGCTTTTTCTTTTCAAACTGCCTTTATGGCAAACGGTTCAGCCTCTTCTAGTCAGGTAAATTCTGAACCTCCTGCTCCTAGTGTTTGTAAATCATGTGCTGATATGAAGCTTGAATCAGAAAAGCTTCATAGTCATAATCAGAATTTGGTTATTGAACTGTCGAAATGCAAAGAGGCGAACATGGCTTTAACTCGGAATGAAAAAGAATTTAAATCTGTAATAGAAACATTAAAGAAAAATGTGTCCGAGGTTAACAAAGTAGTTTACCACAAGCAAGTAAGTATAAATGAATATATTAACATTGTGGAAGAAACTAAAAAGCAATTAGCCATTGCCCAATGCGAGCATGATGCGATCAAACAGAAATTGGATAGTTATTCTAACTCCCAATTTGTGCTTGATCACATCATCGATGTTCAACAACCGAAGGGAAATCAGAAAGGCATAGGGTACAAGAAATGTCCGCCCCCTTTGATGAACAATTATACCAAGATGCCTGATGAGGAGGAAATGCCTCGGTATGAACCCAGTGTGCCTCTAGATGTTGAGGAATTTGCTGCTGGCCTAGGGTTCAAACCGGAAAATTCATTCTCTAAGCAACCAGAAACGTCATCATCCGTGAAGCAAAGTCCTCCAATCATTGAGGACTATGATTCTTCAGATGATGAATCAGATGTGAATGACAAGGATGAATCACTTGATGAAACAAAAGGAGTAGAAATTCCAATTGAGAATCATATTCTTTGTGATCCTCCTACACCTGTCGTGCAATCTTTTGTCAAGCAAGTGATAGATCCTGTCAAAGCTGTTAAAGATGTCAGGAATGACAAGGAAAGTATGTCTGCTGTTAAAGGTGATAATCTGTTGTATACTTTGGTCGGTGATAGTAAAATTTATTCAAACAAAGTTTTTCCAATCAAAAATGTCAATCAATCTTTGATTGACAAAGTATTTGAAGATACTACGAATAAATTTTTGGGAAAGACCATTCCAGGAGTTGTGGTAACACAATGTGATCCTGTTCCAAAATCAGAAATTAGAAAACAATTTGGAAACCAACAGTCACCGACAAAGCAACAACCAATTGCCTTTAAGGGTAAACAACAACAACGAGCTCCAAAGCCACAGGCTAATGTTGAATCAAAAGGAGCTCGTTACAAAAAGAAAGCAAAAGATGTTAAATTTGTAGTATCAAAAGGTACGGATAAAATTGAGACTTTTGAAAACAAATCAAACACTGATTTTGTACAACAAGTCAAGATTTTGAAACGTAACAGTGATAACAATTACACCCAACACACAAACGGGTGTGATGAAAGAGCAAGTACCTCAGGTTCTACAGGTTTGACATCTGCTAGTCAATCAAGTTCTCCTAAGTTTGTTGAAAGGAGAACTTGTTTCAAATGTGGGAAGGTTGGGCACATCATTAAAGACTGCACAAACTTGCCCAAATCAAATTTTGTTGAAAGAATCCCTTCTGAACAAGGTCACTCACAACGTCGTCCTGTTTCTCCAAAACATGATAAAAGAACTGTTAAGGAACAAGAAACGAAACAACGACGTCATAACATCAAAGCTGTTGAAAAGGCTTTAAAATCTGAAGTCAAAACGGTTAAAAGAAAACCTAGTTTGTCACAACCATTAAAGTCAGAAACTGTACATAATACACAATCTGGTAAACAAAGACAAACTTGGAGATCTAAAAGGAGTGATAGTTCAGGGGGAGTTAATGTGTTTGAAAACCATCAACAGATCGAGCTCACGTTTCGAGATGCTCAGGGACGACCCAAGACCACTAAGGCTTGGGTCCCCATCCTCAACTGATGTTTTAAATGACATGTGCAGGATGTTCTAGGAGGAACTATTAATAGTCACTGGATTGTTGATAGTGGAGCATCCAGGCACATGACTGGCGACCTACGGCTCCTATACGACGTGAGAAATATTAGAGGAGGGTATGTTGCTTTTGCGGGTGACAAAGGAGGATTTATCACTGGAGAGGGAAGTATCTCCAATGGCATCGTGTGCTTCGATAAGATCAATTATGTTAAGCAAATTGATCATAATCTTCTCAGTGTGTCGCAAATCTGCGATAAGAAATTTACCGTGCACTTTGATGATGCCGGCTGCTATGTGCTGAAACCTGGATTCAAAATTCCACAAGAATGGATTCTCTTATCGGCTCCGAGAGTTAATGATCTTTATATTCTCGACATGAGCCAAGCGATTACTACATCTGCACAAGTCACTTGCTTCGTCTCAAAAGCCACGGAAAAGGAGTCTATATCTTGGCACAGAAGAATGGGACACATTCACTTGAGAAAGATGAACCATTTGGTGAAATATAATCTTGTGAATGGTGTGCCTGTAAGAAGTTTTCATTTACAAGATATCTGTGTCTCGTGCCAAAAGGGGAAGCAAACAAAGAAGTCTCACCCTTTGAAGAAAATCAACACTGTCAGCATGCCTCTCGAACGTCTTCATATGGATCTTTTTGGACCTATGAAGCACAAGACTACGTTCGGTGATGCCTATTGTCTAGTTGTTACTGATGATTATTCTAGATTTTCTTGGGTATCCTTCATGGCACACAAGAGTCAAACTCCTGGCATCCTCAAGGATCTTCTTACAATGTTGGAGAATCTCTATTCGTTGAAAGTAAAAAGGATCCGAAGCGACAATGGAACCGAATTCAAGAATCAAGTTATGGATGAGTTTTGTACTTCTAAAGGCATTCTTCATGAGTACAGTTCTCGTTATACTCCACAACAAAATGGTGTCGCGGAGAGGAAGAATCGGACTATTATAGAAACTACAAGAACAATGTTAGTAGAGTCGGAACTCCCTATTCAATTCTGGGGGGAGGCTGTATCGGCTGCATGCTACACGTTAAACAGAGTTCTTACAGTAAAGAGACATGGCAAGACTTGCTTCGAACTCCTTCAGAAAAGGAAACCGGATCTTTCTTACCTAGAACCGTTTGGTGCTCCATGTACTATGATTGAGCCGGATGGAAAGTTTGGAGCAAGAGCTATCGAGGGTTTCTTCCTTGGATATGCTACTCCGAATTTTCGCGTTTGGAATCTAGCTACCAAAAAGATTGAGCTATGGAGTGAAGTTAGGGTTCAAAGGTACACGAGTCCTGTTAGGGCTCCGGGTGATCCGTGGATGTTCGATTATGATGGACTATTTGACTCCTTCAATCTGCCAACCTTTGACGAAGAATCAGCAGCGGCTAGGATGTTGTTGGAAAGTGACAACGCTGCTGTCTCGCCTTTGGTTAGACCTATTGTTGTTGACCCCCAAGTTTCTTCGTCTGTCAACAATATGGTTCAAAATGAGGTTTATGAAGATGCTGCTGATTATAATGATTCTTCTGAAGATGATGAATATCATGATGCAGCTGAAGGATCTTCAGCTCCAGCTGCTCCTGTTCAAGGTGCCTCTGGTGATACACCTCATATGCAGAATGTAGACACTGCTGAAGGGAATGCATCCACCTCTACCCACATTCCGGGTGTGGAGTTGGTTGTTGATCTTAATCTTAATAATTTGGGTATCAATGCTCGTGTGCCAGATAATCCTGAAATGAGGATTCACGATACCCATCCCCAGCAGAACATAATAGGAGATGTCCATCGCGGTGTGCAGACGCGTAATCAGCTGAGAAACAACCGGAATGCTGGTTTGTATTCAGCTATAAGAGAATCTGGCCAACAAAATGACTGGTCCTTCGCGTGTTACGTGTCACAAGAAGAACCAAAATCGTGGAAAGAAGCATTGAAAGACAATGCTTGGGTTGAAGCCATGCAGGAAGAATTGCAGCAATTTCAAAAGCTTGGTGTTTGGAAGCTTGTTGAAAAACCTGAGAACTACAAGAAGATTGGCACTCGATGGGTCTTCAAATGCAAGAAAGACGACCGTGGAGTGGTTATTCGGAACAAAGCTCGTTTAGTCGTTCAAGGTTTTCGTCAGATTGAAGGGATCGACTACAACGAAGTGTATGCACCTGTTGCACGTCTCGAAGCAATTCGAATCTTTCTAGCCTATGCGTCTTTCAAAGGATTCAAGGTTTATCAGATGGACGTCAAAAGTGCATTTCTACATGGTGTGGTTGAAGAAGAGGTATATGTCGAACAGCCTCCAGGTTTTGAAGATCCTGTCCATCCCGATCGGGTTTGGTTGCTCAACAAAGCTCTCTATGGTCTTCATCAAGCGCCACGAGCTTGGTATGCAACCTTATCTACATATCTGCTGGAGAACGGTTTTCGTAGAGGTCTTATCGACTGTACTCTTTTCATCAAAGAACAAGATGGAGATCTTCTTCTGGTTCAGGTATACGTTGATGATATTATTTTTGGTTCTACTAATGATGTCTTGTGTAGGAATTTCGAGCGCATTATGCAGGATAAATTCGAGATGAGTGCTATGGGGGAAATGACCTTCTTCTTGGGCCTACAAGTGCAACAAACTGAGTCTGGGATATTCATCCATCAGACTAAATATGTTGGTGACATCTTGAGCCGGTTCCAGATGTCTGATGCAACGCCCATTGGTACCCCATTGCCAACTAATCACGGAATTACTCCTGACTTGAAGGGTGAAGCTGTTAGTCCTTCATACTACCGCGCAATGATCAGATCTCTTATGTACCTCACAGCATCAAGACCAGACATAATGTACCCAACGTGCCTGCTTGCCAGATATCAAGTCAACCCGAAGGCCTCACATCTTGCAGCTGTAAAAAGGATTTTTCGTTATTTGAAGGGTTACCCTGACACCGGTCTATGGTACCCTAGGGATAATAACTTTGACTTAGTCGCATTCAGTGATTCTGATCATGGCGGATGCAAAATCGACGGCAAATCCACAACGGCTGGATGTCAGTTTTTAGGAAATCGCCTAGTCACATGGCAGTGCAAGAAGCAGACATGCGTCGCTACATCAACATGCGAAGCTGAATACATTGCTGCCTCAAGTTGTTGCTCCCAAGTTCTTTGGATCCAACAACAATTGCGGGACTACGGTTTTGAATTCCTAACTACTCCTATTTACGTTGATAATTCTGCTGCTTTACAGATCACTAGAAATCCGGTGCAGCACTCAAAGACCAAACACATCGAAATCAAATATCACTTCATACGTGATTGCTTTGAGAAAAGGCTAATCGATGTTGTTAAGGTCCACACCGATGACCAACGTGCCGACCTTTTTACCAAAGCGTTTGACAAATCTAGATTTGACTTCTTATTATTGGTAAACGGCATTAAGGTCAAGCAAGAGTAAACCAACATCGGAAAATCATTTTTGTAAATACCTTTGTGTTTTAAATTTGTCTTAGTTTGTTGATTTTAGGGGGAGTAAATCCAAAAATCGGAAAATCCAAAAACATTGAAAAATTTCAAAAACACAAAAACAATAGAAAAACAAAAATGAGTTTCCTGGCGAGCAAAAGAGAAAATGATAGTACATCAGTGGTCTATCCAAACCTCTTTAAACCTTAAAATGAAAAACGATAAGCAGCTCTATATAAGATGTATCGGTAGGCTCACAATCATTTTAAAGTGTGCAGGGTGATATAAATCTTAATCGACTGAAGACCAGGTGGGAACCATTCATTGGCATATGGTCTTAGTACCGAAATTTCGTTTGATAGATTGCCGAGGTTCTGAGATATTCGGTCTTTATGCTGCTTATCATCTGGGTATCATGGTTGTATCTTTTACCGAAAAATAACGGGGACGCAAGTCTAGATCTTCCATGATACTATACATACGTGTACATATTACATACTGCATTCGACCTCAATAAGTGATAAACAATCACATGTCCAAACTAATAAGTGATAAAATATCACATTTATCCGGGTGTCAAGTTCGTCTCTCTGCTGTACGGAAGTACTGACCTGTTCACGGACTTGCACCTGTGCCCTCATGCATATGAAAATCAAGTTCCTCATCAATAAGTGATTATATCACATAGGGCTTGTTTTCAATCAAAATAAGTGAGAATCTCACATCATATACGGTCAAACAGATGATAATCGGTATACTCACCGGTAAGATGAACCCTCGTGCATACCTTGATACGGGAATGTGTCGTGATGAGGATGAACACCGGTCGGTAAGTATAAATCATACCTTAACGTATCCCCTCGCCATGATTACATCTGATAAGTTGAGCTTAAGTGGACAACAATACCGATAATTGTTATAGGATGCTTATCTTAATATTAACTAACTGAACAACAAGAGTGTTTTGACATGACCGTACACTGATATGATTCTCTTACCCTCGAAACTCGCAAAAAGAATGTCTGTATATATTTATTTATTTACTGCTTAACTTTTATTGTTTTCTTTTAAACAGTTTCGTCGTTTGGTGCATATCAGCACGACATTAGCGGTGATGTCGTTTGATAACACTCAAAGGATATTAAAATTGTTGCCTTTTAATTTCAAAAATACCAAAAAGATTTTAAGTGAGTTTTAATATAAACTTTATAAAAGCCAAAAAGATTTTCTTTCTACTTTATTTTCGATCGTACGATGTTGGAGCTCGAGTCTTCGTTACCTGAAACCTGAACGAAAACCGAATTGACTAAATCTTCATAAACGGTCGAAATTTGCAAGTTTTGAAAGTTAAATCTAAAATTGAGAAATTTATAAAACTTTCAAACTGTCGGACGGTGTTTGATTGTGACATGGTCATACGTGTGTCATTTGTTTATGCTAATAATTCCAAGCAGTTGTTCTCATTATGCGTTTAGATTTCTTGCATGTGCAGATTCTAAAGGCTAGGAGAACATGGTCGATGACAAGCTTTGGAATGAAGACACGACGAGAAGGCGCTCAAAAGATGAAGATGATCGAGTTGCCGCTGGCCATCATCAACACCACAAGGATCTCACTTCATAAAGATCAAGTCATTCACGAGCATAACTCAAGGGGGAGCTTATGTTAAGGGGGAGTTTGTCAACACACTTCCTACATGATACGGGTAGTTTGTAGATACACTCTCTGCTTTCAAGACGTGAAGACTTTGAAGATCCTCCGACATTGAAGACTTGAAAGGACATCAGAGTTTTGAGAACTCGAAGACCAAAGACCATCGAAGTTCGAGACAAAGCTACAGCCAAGGGGGAGTTTGTTGGTGCACTTGTGTCTGTACTTTGTCTGTATTCGGTCTATATGTAAACGATGCCTAGTTAGTCTGTAAGTTGACCGAGTCAACCATCCTCCTGATTGACTTGGTCAAACAGTTAGTTATTGGTTGTCATTTGTCTGACTCGAAGGATGCACATCGAAGGATAATACTGATCCTTCGATGAACTCGAAAGATGAACCTTCGAATGGATGATCGATAGATCATCCTTCGAGGTGAATACTGATCCTTCGAAAGCTTTGTAGTCGATAGATGATCCTTCGACCATGTATCGAATCCTTCGGACATGACAACCTGGGCTGGGTATATATATACCCATGCAGTGTATGTGAGTAGGAGATGCACACATAGAGAGTTGAGAGCATTCTGTCCGAAACACACACACACACTTTGAGAGTTTGCAAGTTATATTTGTAAACATTGTGCTTGTAACCGAAACCTTCATACGTATTAATACAGTGGTGTTAATCGGTGAACCCTTGTGTGTTTGTCTTTCTACTTGCTTCATCCCGGTTTGCTTGCTAGCTTGGATTCCGCACTCGCTAGTAGGTTTGTATAACAAGGTTTAGGTTCGTCATCCTTCGGAAAGGGACCTACAAATTGATCTTAAATGCTTCAAAGGACGAAGGAAGCGAAGTGATGATAAAATGAACGAGGAAACCATCACTGATTTCCATTTCCAGCTCCTTCAGCTTATTGGCCATGTCATTCATCATCATGATGTGCTCGCGAATGCCGCCCCACCCATCATACTTAGTTATCACCAGCTTGAGGATAAGGGTACTAGCGTGTGCTTTAGACGTCCCTTTGAACTACGCCTCCACATGTTCCAAGTAGGTTTTAGCATCTTCAGAATCCGGAATAGCTCCCCTGATTGCATTGCTTATGGACTGCTTCATAAACATGAGAGACATGCGGTTACACCTAGTCCACTTTTCATGAGTTAACTGCTTAGCAGCAGTACTTTGAGTGGTAAGGTCCGCTGGCTTATTCTCTCTTAGAGCATAATCAAAATCCAGCAATCCAAGTGTAAGCATGAGAGCATCCTTCCATGCAGCAAAGTTATCACCGGTCAAATGTGGAATCCCGCAATTGGGCGCTGATTGTGGAAATAAGATGAGCAAATTATGATACTAAGGAATAAGTCCTAATGTGATCTAAAGGCACGTTAAACTAAGGCAGGTGAAGAAACACTGACCTTAACAACACCAATAGCTTCAATGATTAGTGACTTGAACGAGTGGCTGCAAAACAGAAACACCGTTAGGACTCGTTACAGGAATGGGGTTATTCCTGTAACCACCCTCCGGCGTGAGAATAAGTATTTGTTCTTGGGAGAAGTATATGGGAGGAAGATGTAGGGGAATTAGATAATCATACCTTACGCATTTGTCTCTATTTATAGGTTTTCCATTAGGGTTTCCTTTATTTCAGGATACGTTCCGATAAACTGGAGATTTACACGATCTTCCCAAAAAGTGGGAGATTTAGTTGTGCACCTTCCATGTAGATATGGAAGATTCTAGAATAAATCTTTGTATTTATACTAATGTAAAAGGTTGTAACCGGGTCGGGTGACCGATGCGGGTCACACCTCGTCATGTCCCCCCAGTCCGAGCTCATGGAGGTAGTCCATTAGGTCGGACTAAGAGAGAAAGAAAAAGGTGAACTCATGATGATTCTTACAACGACCTTTGGAAAATACGGCGAAAATACAGGATGTGACAGTTGGGTCACCATGTGAGTGACAGCTGTCTTTTCCCTTGGTTGACACGTGTGTCGGTTCGTACACATTTTTGAATTTGAAAAGTTTCTGTAGCTTATAAAGGACGATACCTTATGTGGGGGTTCAAGAAATCTTCCCCAAATCACTCCATCGTCATCCTCTCTATTCCATGGCTTCGAAAACGAACGAATCATCTTCCGCCACTGCCGCCTCTACGGACGTACTACTTTGCAAGTGGGGCGTAACATCCTTCAACAATCTTGTTCATGATTACGGTATTAGGGCTGAGTGGAATCCTGTGTTGCCGTCGAAAACCGACCCTGCCTTCCCCCTGAAGGTGGGTAAAATCACTTTATTCAGTGATTTTTTCAAATTTTGCAATTTCCGACTACCCATCACCAAATTTTTGAAATTGGTGCTTGATTTCTACCGTATCCACATTTCTCAAGTACATCCCCTTGGCCTTGTAAAACTTCGACAATTCGAGTATGCCTGCGTAGCTCTGGGCCATATCCCGGAACTAGTTGTTTTTAGGGCTTTCTTCGTACTTGTGTGGAAATCCCCTTTCTTTACGTTTGATCGGAGGGATACAGATGTATCATGCCTAAGGGAGATTCCCACTAGTTCTAGGGACAAAGATTGGAAGAAAAGTTCTTCTATCTGGACGCCGTTGCCATCCCTGGGGAGATGCATTGGCAAGAGAAAGGACCGAAGGATAAAGTGAAGGATGATGCTCCTCCTGAGGATTTGTACGCGTCGAACGCGCTATATGTGAAGTTATGTGGCCGCCCCTTCGAGTGCACCATCATTCCAGAAGGTGCACTGGTGATGGCCGGCATGAGTCTGTTATGGCCGGATATAAAGCGTTATCCCTCATTTCAACGGGAAGATGGAGGTATGCTGTCATCATCGTGCCTGGTTAACTTTCATGGTGTGTTTTTTGCGTATTTATTATTATTATTTTTAATCACCTATTTCGCGCAGGGGAGTGGGGGATGTTTGACTTTATCGATCCACCTCGTCATCTCGCGTTGAAATCCACCGATCGGATGCTGAACGAAGGGGAGCCTGATGTGCTACAAGTGCATTTGGAGCAATTTCTTCTACCCGCTGTGCCAGCGGACCCCTTGGCGTATATTGCTCCCCTATCGGGCATGACGATCGCTGTCGTGTCGTCGTCAGAGAAAAAACCTGCCCGAATAAAAACGTCTGGGAAAAAACACATAGCAACTCACGCGAGTGTGCCCACAATGGAGGAAACGCCCAATACGGGGCGTGATGTTCCCTTGGTCTCCGACCTGACCAGTCCTGGTCGTGTCTCGAAGAAAAGGAAAATCTTCGTAGCACCTACTCTGAGCGCGTTTCAAGCAGTGCAAGCCGCGTGTGCTTTTTCACCAGGTATCTATTGCTAATTATCCTTATGGCGTATTGGCGCTCATATTGATAACGTCCCTCTGGGTTTATGGTGCAGGTACCTTCGTGGGAGTGTCATCCGGAGTTGTGACATCCGCTATTGTGTCGACCATAGCGGCGTCATGCCCTGGTAGTAATGTCAGCATGTCTATGGGACCACAATCTTTATCTTCCGTTGCTCCCGCTGTGAGCTGTGTCATGCCACCCCCTGGTCCTGCGGCGTCGGTAGCTGTATCTGTTGAGCCGCTTCGATCGGGCGGTCTGGACACAGTCTTACTTGACTCGCCCAAAGACATTTTTGCTGGTGTTGACACTAATGCTGCTGCCACGTTGACCGCGCATGAGGCGACTAGCATGGGTGGAGGTGACAATCGCGCGTCAAGCAGCGGTATTGCTGACGATGGTGCTCGTTTGATTGACGACCTGTTTATACCCACCGTTTGCTGGGATCCTCATGCTCAGGATAAACGTTACCAGCCTCAATGGAAAATTGCTGAATCCTCCCGACTGATCTTTCCTCCAGTGGTTCAACATTGGATCGAGGGGGCGTATCCACCTGCCGAAGCGGCGTATGTTGAGGGGTTAAATAATGAAGATTTGATGAATTCGTCCATATCAGACTCTGTGACCCTACCTCGCAGGTTGGTAGAGATTCGGCGTCGGTGGGTGCGTGATAACACCCAACTTCATGAGGCCCGGGCGACTATCCAAGAACTGAGGGATGACAAGCATCGCCTCGAAAGTCAACTGCAAACTGCGGGTATGAAAGAGGCCCGATTTTTGTCAGAGAAAAATAAGGCCGAAGAAGATTTGCGAAGGGTGACCAATCATCTTGCTGAGGAAAGGATCTTATGGGCCCGCGATATGGCGGAAAAAGATCGGGTTTTGGCTCAGGCGAAAAATGTGCAAGAGGAGTTAGAACGTAAGGCTGTAGCGGAGGCTCAGAAGGTGAGACACGAGTTATCAGCCCAACTGGAAAAATTTCGTGTTGACACTGATTTTGTGTCCCAGGTTTAGGAGCGGTACCAGGATTTGACAGCTGAAGTAGAGGCTTGCCATACCAAGATCCGACTGATGCAAGGAGAGCTGGAGGAGCGTGAAGCAAAATTCAAGGAGATGCAGGATCATTGTGACTCCCTTGTCACCCAGAACAACAAGCTTGCTGCATCGTCGTCTTCAAAGTTAAAGGAGGTGGAGAACGCGCTGGTACAATCCCATGCAGAGATCGATGATTTGACCAGCCAGCTAGCGGCTATGCGGGGAGACAGGAATTGGTTGATAACTAATGGGCTAGTGGGGGCGTTCGAATATCTGCGTGAGTCGTCCCATTTTACTAGCCTGATTGACCGTCTTTCCGCCGCTGCCTACCAATCCGGGCATCATGATGGTGTACTTAAAGGTTACATGGATTGCCAGCAAGTGGAAAGAGTGCCGCCGGATTTCCAAACTACCAAGAATAAGTTACAGGCTGATATGGCGAGTGCTCTTGAAGCGGCGTATACCGAGCCTTTACCGTGTTATGGCGATCTGATGGATAAAGTTAATGAGGATGGAATAGAATCTCTGCGTCTGATGCTGGACACCGCGGACGAATCTGAAGAAGACTAACTACTCCGTTATGCATTTTGTTGCTTGTTGTGTACTCTTGTTGACACTGTTTGAATTGGGTTTAGTGCCCATTTTCTGTTTTGATTTGACAGTTAAATTAATGCAGATGTCATGATTTCTGACACCGCCGGCTTGTAAAATATGGCTCTGTGACTTGTGATGATTACTTTTAATTAATATATCTGATGTCACCACTGTCAAAACTTTTTAACTATTGCTATAAATTTACCCTTCGTTTCCATTTTTGGTTATGTTTGTGCAATGGAAAGAAAGCGATACAGGCAAAGACTTTCCGAAATCTTTCGGGTGCTTGATGCTGCTGATGGCCTGTTGATGTTACAGCATCCGGTAACAAGATCGATGCTTAGGGGCAGGCGACCCATTCCAAATGCTGCTCCGGTTCGTGCCAATCGAGCATGTCAAAGCCTTGTTATTTTGGATCCTCAACCAGAGGATCCCGGAGTGCAGCTATCGGCTGATGTGCTGACTGGTTTAATTCCGGTGGACCCTGAATGGCGATATCGTCTGACATACCAACGTCAGTCCGGTGGTCGGACGAGGAGGCAGCAGATGGATGGCTCTGGCTCGGTATCCCAAATGGTTGGTGGCTCAGCTGGTCATTTGGCCGTCAACCCTGTGGTGGTGGTGGAGGAAGACGACGGTGATGAGGTGGGGGTGCCTACCCCTGCAGTGGCGATGGCACCCAGCCTTCCTCAATAGGTGTTTATGAACATGTTCTGTATTTTGGTTCCCTTATGTTTGGTTTTTTTAAAAACAGGGACAAGTACTTGGTTTTTAATTTTTTGAGATAGGTTATGTATATGTGACGATGCCTATCTATTTTTGGGGCGGTTTATGTATCTATCACCAAGATACCCGCCGTAAGCGCTTGTTGTGGTTACCCTATGACTTATAATGAAAGATATTTCGTGTTTAAGGGTTTTATTTTTACCGGTTAATGCATTCATTGTGCGATGGTAACTTTTGTAGTAGATGAATTTAAATCTTTATTAAACTTGCATTAAGCAAAAAAGGAAAAACAGAGAAAAGTCCCGTCACGGGTTACAAGTGTGAGCTGGAGGAGGTGATTAACTCTTGCTGTTAGGAGCAAGGCATTACAAATAGCATTTCTTCAGCTGGGCGATGTTCCAACTGCGCGGGACCGGCGTGCCATCTAGTCGGGACAGGCGATAGGCCCCTTTGCCCAGGTCTTCTTGTATGACATAGGGGCCTTCCCAGTTGGGGCCCAGTTTTCCCGCCGGTTCCATTCGACTTGCTTCATTATCGCGCATGACGTAATCGCCTACCTTGAAACTTAGTTTGGCCACCCGTTTGTTGTAATATTTTTCCAGAGCTTTTTTGTATCGCGCCTCGCTGATAGCGGCCGCCTCGCGCCTCTCTTCCAACAAATCTAGGCTCTCTCTCAGCGATTGATCATTGTTGTTGTTTACCTTGAGGCGGCGTAACGACGGCAACCCTGCTTCAGCAGGTATCATCGCCTCCATTCCATAGGTAAGGCTGAATGGGGTTTCGTTGTTGCTAGTCTTGGGCATTGTTCGATGCGCCCAAAGGACATGTGGCAACTCCTCCACCCACGAGCTTCCCTCGTGTCCTAGCCGCTTTTTGATACCCTCTAGCAAGCTCCTGTTCGTCCGCTCCACCTGCCCGTTACCCTGTGGGTGTGCTACCGATGTGAAGATCTGCTGAATGTGGAGGTCGGCGCACCATTCCTGGAAAATTCTATCCGTGAACTGCGTCCCATTGTCACTCACCAGGTAGAGTGGTAAGCCAAACCTGCATACAATGTGTTCCCAGAGAAACTTTTTGGCGTTTTCCGCCGTTATCTTAGCCAAAGGTTTCGCTTCCACCCATTTGGTGAAGTAATCAACCGCCACGATTAAATATCTTAATTTCCCGGGAGCTGGTGGGAAAGGTCCCACGATATCTACAGCCCATTTCTGAAAAGGCCATGCTGATGTCACTGGTACCAGACTATTTTTGGGCCGAATTGTTTGAGGGGCGAACTTCTGACAGCTGAGGCATCGTCGCAATTCTCTGACAGCGTCTTCGTGCATCCCGGGCCAGTAGTACCCCGCGCTATGAATTTTGGCGACCACTGCTCGAGGCCTGGCGTGTATACCGCATATACCCTCATGTATTTCGCTGACGAGGTATTTCGCTTCTACCGGGGAAACACATCGCAACAGCGGACCCAAGTAAGATTTTCGATACAGGACACCATCGTTGACTTCATATTGCAGCGCTTTCGTTTGTACCTTTCGTGCTTCGCCCTTGGCGGGGGGTAGCTCGCCTGTTTTAAGAAAAAGTAGGATCGGGGTATACCAACAGGGTTCTTCTATTGTGACAGCGGAAACGCTCCGTGGTTCGATTGAGGGTGTCTGTAATGTTTCAACTTTGACTTCCCTCTCCATGCCGGAGGTGGCGAGTTTGCTTAAGGCGTCCGCTATCTGATTCTTCCCTCTGTGCACGTGGTTAAGTGTGACTTTGTCGAAAGAATTCATGAGCTCTTTGGTTTTTGCCAGATATTTTGCCATTGCCTCGTCTTTTGCTTCATATGTTTCGTTGACTTGATTGTTGACCAGCAGCGAGTCGACGTACGCGTCTACCCTGGCTGCCCCCATGGATTTTGCCATTCGCAACCCTGCCAGTAACGCCTCGTATTCCGCCTCGTTGTTAGAGCACTCGAAGTCAAAACGTAAGGCGTACATTAGCCTGATTTGGTCCGGACTTATCAGCATCAGACCTGCCCCGGATCCCTTTCCACTGGATGATCCATCTGTGTACAACTTCCAAGTCTGCCTCGCTGTGCTGGTCTCTGGTATATCTTGGATGACCGGGTCCGTAACTACCTCTCCTTCCGGTATTTCGGCTAAGAAATCAGCAATTACTTGCCCCTTAACCGCCGTTCGTTTCTGATATTCGATATCTAGGGCTCCCAGCTCGATAGCCCACTTGGCCAACCTACCCGAGACCTCCGGTTTGTGCAGGACCTGCTGTAGCGGATAGTTAGTTAAGATCTGTACACGGTGTGCCTGAAAGTACCTTCTTAATCGCCTCGTGGCGTGTACCAATGCTAAAACCAGCTTTTCCAGCGTAGGGTAACGCGTTTCAGGCCCTGCTAATACCCGGCTTATGTAGTATATTGGCGTTTGTTTTCCTTCCCGTTCAACCATGAGCACGGCGCTTACTGCAGTGTGGGCCGCCGCTAGATACATTTTTAGCACTTCACCGTGTCTAGGTGCGGTCAGCGTGGGTAGCCTTTCTATGAAGCGTTTCATCTCCTGCAGAGCTCGTTCCGCTTCGCCGGTCCATTTGAAATTCTTTTTGTCGAGGCAATCTTTTAGCGTTTTGATGAATGGCAATGATTTTTCAGCATGCCTTGCTAGGAACCTGTTGATTGCTACCAGTCGTCCATTTAGGGCTTGAGCTTCCTTCAGCGTTCGGGGGGAAGGCATTCGCGATATGGCGGTTATTTTTTCTGGGTTAGCTTTAAAGCCGTCGCGGGTGACTACCACCCCCAGAAATTTTCCCTCTTCCACCCCAAAAGAACACTTTTTTGGGTTCAACTTTATGTTGTACTCTCTGAGCCGCTGGAAAGTTTCCTCTATATCTGCCAACATTTGTTTTTCTTCGCTGCTCTTTATTACCAAGTCGTCTACATAGACTTCCAAGTTTCGCCCGATCTGTGTTTCGAACACTTTGTCCATGAGCCTCTGGTAGGTAGCTCCTGCATTCCGTAGCCCAAAAGGCATTTTGGTGTAACAAAAGATGCCAACGTCAGTGTGGAAGGCTGTTTTCTCTTCATCTTCTTTGGACATTTTGATCTGGTGGTACCCTTTATACGCATCCAAAAAACACTTGTATCGATACGGCACCAGGGAGTCAACCTTTAAATCAATCTCGGGCAACGGGTATGCGTCTTTTGGACACGCCTTGTTCAGATCTTTGAAGTCGATACACATCCGCCATGTGCCGTCGGGTTTCTTAACCATGACCGGGTTAGACACCCAAGTATGGTACTGTGTTTCCCTGAGGATTCCAGCTTCCACTAACTTGCGTACTTCCTTAACGACCGCTGCCCGACGATCCGGGGCCATGCTGCGTTTACCCTGGGCGACTGGCTTAATGCCTGGGAGCGTGGCGAGTTTATGTTCCGCTTTATCGCGAGGGACTCCCGTCATATCAGCGTGCTCGAAAGCGAAAATGTCTGCGTTTCTTTTTAGCAATTGTTTCAAATCGCTTTTTACTTCTGGGGACAGAGTGTCGCCGATGGTGACCATTTGGTCCGGGTGGCGTGTGCTCAATACCCACCTTTCTGGTCCTGTGGCCCCCGCGGGCCCTTGGCGACATCGTTTGGTATCCAATATTTCTCCAACTCTGTCGCGAAATACGGTAGCAATACCTTGCGGTGTTGGAAACTTCATAAAACCTCTCGCCGTGGAGACTATGGCATCTAACTTTCCCAAGGTGAACCTTCCGATAATCACATTGTGGTATGACTCGGCGCGGACCACGAGGAAAGTTAGTAGTATTGTTCTTTCTTTGGGTGCTTGCCCGAAAGTTACCGGGAAAGTGATTTGACCAATAGGATCCACCTTTTCTCCTGTGAAACCCTTAATAGGAGCATGTACTGATTTGAGCAGCTTTTTATCCTCTGGTTGCATTCTATCGAAGCAATGCTCGTAGATGATATCTTCCGAGCTTCCGGTGTCGACCAGGATTCGCCTCATACGGTAATCTCCTACCGCCGCAGAAATGATCAGGGCGTCCGTGGTGAGATGTAAATCTTCCATTCGCGGTTCGATAGTCATTGTTGCCAACATCCAAGGTTCGAGCGTGGAGAAACTCCGCTTCGCCCCTCTTCTTATACCGGCATGAACCATGTTCAACTCGCGCGGCCTTTTTCCTGCCGCCTTATCGTTCTCCTCCTTGACCACGGGCGGGCCCTGCTTGATATCTCGCACTAGGTGTGCTAATTTTCCTGACTTCACAAAATATTCGATCTGTTTCTTAAGCTGGAAACAATCGTTAGTGTCGTGTCCGCTCCCCTTGTGATACTCGCAGTATTTGCTCGTATCTTTGTTCGGGTTGTCTTTTAGTGGTTTTGGTGGATTGAGCCTGAGGTTTTCTGAGGCAAGAATTTCTGCCGGGGTCTTGCTTAGATTGGGATATTCAGACCGAGGTTTTGACGTCTCATTCCTTGAGTAGGAGCTCCGGTGTCTATCATACCGCGAGTCTTTGTCGTTTCGCTGATATCGGTCTCCCCTGTGCTTGCTCTTGGACCCCCGGTTATCTTTTTCCTCCTGGTTCTTCAGGGCTTCTTTCTTTCTGTTAGCCGCGTGGCTGGCCGCTACCGCTTTTTCCTGTATAACGTAGACTTTGGCTATCCGCAGTATCTCGTCTATGGTCGGGGGTACCCCGTCCCTTCCGTGCAACGTTCTCAGTAACTCGTCATCATTAACCCCTTGGAGGAAAGCTCCACATGCCAAATCGTTGGTGACGCCTGGTATCGCCAGGCTTTCTTTGTTGAATCTGATGATGAAATTTTCCACCGTCTCATTGTCTCGACGACGGATATGGAGTAGTTCGTTCCTATCTTTTGTGTGTCGGCGCTGTTGACTGAACTCTAGGATGAACTTTGATTCCAAATCTTCAAAACTATCTATTTCACCCGTGGGAAGGCTGTCCCACCATACTCGTGCCGCTCCCACTAAAGTTTGTACGAACATTTTGCACCATAGGGGCATGGGCCAGCAGGCCACTTCACCCGCGCTCTTAAATAAATTAAGATGATCGTCCGGGTCAGTGAGGCCATCGTACTTGCCGACTGTTTGGGGCATCTTCGGTTTTTCTTTGATAGGGGCTTCAGCGATCCTACGCGTGAATTTGGATCGGAATGTTGCATCTACTGGTTTGTACGGCTTGGTTAACTCGTCATCTTCTACATTCACTGGCTGTGTAGGTGGGATGTTCACACCCGGGGCGGGACCTGTTCCTAGACCGGAGTTTTCCAAAGGAGTCAACCGGGGTCTGACCGTATTTTCTCTGTTGTGCACAGGTTCAGTTGGCGCTTGGGTATACATTGGCTGTGGCGTCGGGAAGTTCCACCACGGCGGCATGTAGGCCGCGTATGGCGATTGAGAGCTTCCTTGCGCTGTTCCCTGAGGCGGATAAGTTGTTCCCCCGTATGAGGGTAGATACCCAAAAGGGGGCGCGTAGCAATACCCCGGGAAATACATTTGGTTTCCTGGTGTAACAGGGGCATTCATTACTCCGGTTGGCATGATGACCGGCTGATGAGGTGGGGTAGATAACGCCGCCGTAAGTGCGGCTGAATACAGCGGTGGCATTGGATTGGAGACCAACGGTTGGTAGTATTGGGGGGTATTGGTTTCAGATACTAAGATACTGGGACTCGCCGAGGTGATGACTGGAGTGGAGTAAAGGCGCGAAGTCTGTGAGAAGACAGCAGTCCCTGGGGCAGAGATGCTACTGCCTGTCCCCTCCATCCTCCCAGGTGGTGTTTGTGAGGGCATATAGAGGAAAGGGTTTGTAACCACGGCCTGGGAAGAGACGGTGGTGATATTATCAAACCCCGGTGGCGGCCCTTCTGCCTCGAACTCTGGATCTAACGATCTGGTAACGGCCGGGGACGATAGTGGGGTGGTTCCGCTTCCCGCCCCCAGCGCCAAGTTATTATTTGTCAACCTTTGACCAGCCATGTTCTGATCACTTGCCATGAAGTTCTTTGTTGCTCTTGTGGTCCCACGGATGGCGCCAATGAAGAAACACTGACCTTAACAACACCAATAGCTTCAATGATTAGTGACTTGAACGAGTGGCTGCAAAACAGAAACACCGTTAGGACTCGTTACAGGAATGGGGTTATTCCTGTAACCACCCTCCGGCGTGAGAATAAGTATTTGTTCTTGGGAGAAGTATATGGGAGGAAGATGTAGGGGAATTAGATAATCATACCTTACGCATTTGTCTCTATTTATAGGTTTTCCATTAGGGTTTCCTTTATTTCAGGATACGTTCCGATAAACTGGAGATTTACACGATCTTCCCAAAAAGTGGGAGATTTAGTTGTGCACCTTCCATGTAGATATGGAAGATTCTAGAATAAATCTTTGTATGTATACTAATGTAAAAGGTTGTAACCGGGTCGGGTGACCGATGCGGGTCACACCTCGTCAGCAGGCATAAATAATGACCATTTTACGTTATGAAGCTGTGATATTGTATATTACTAACATCAAAATAATAGACTTAGTTAAAATTCTACTTAAACGAAGACAAAACAGCTTTGGCCAGAAGTGTAATCATTTAAGCATATGTGCAAAGTGGTTGTAACAAATCAGCTTTGGCCAGAAATTGAGACAATCACTTTAGTTATGCACTTGTTAAGTATGCCATCTATGAAGGAATTAAATCAGCTTTGGCCAGAAATTAAGACATTCATGTTTATGATGCACACTTAACATAGCTTTCGTAATACTTGAATGATAAGTAGATGTATCAAGTCAGCTTTGGCCAGAAATGATACATCAGAAGCTGATTCAAGTTAAGCTATTTTGGTTTTGCAAAACATTATCTGATTCTGATTAATTAACTAAATAATTACAAAACCAATCATTTAATAGCAAACCACCCGTTAGCGCGGATCGAACTGAGTTATGAAATCTCGAGTCAGTTATGAGGTCTCGAGTCGCAACCTTTGTCTCGAGTCGGAACCTTTGTCTTGAGTCGGAACCATGGTTCGGGGCGGAGCCCCGAGCTAAATCTTAGTTCACATTAAACAGCCTAAAATAATGAGGTTTCGAGTCAGGTCTCGACTGAGTTATGAGATCTCGAGTCAGTTATGAGGTCTCGAGTCGCAACCTTGTGGTCACGAGTCGGAACCATGGTCTCGACTACTATATCTTATGAGATCTCGAGTCATGATGAGGTCTCGAGTCACAACCACGGTCTCGAGCCGCAACCTTATGATCTCGAGTTATGACCTTATGGTCTCGAGTTGTAGACTTTTGAGCCCTTATGATTTCGAGTCGAGACTTTATGGTCTCGAGTCGAGATCTGTTGGTCTCGAGTTGTGAAGGTTTAAAGACCTGATGATTTCGAGTCAAGACCTTATGGTCTCGAGTCGAGACTGATGGTCTCGAGTCGTAATCTGATGATCTCGAAGCTTACTGTTAACAGCTGTGAATGTGAAAGCATAACCGAAAATTCGAATTTTAAGGGATTGTATGATAATGTTTCCTATTTTAGTGCTGATCTAATTTTACCAAAATATTTCGAAAATCATAATCTGTTTATCTAATAACAGTTTTCGAAAATCTTTAGAGGACAAAATCAGATCAAAATAGGAAAAAACACTTAATAATCCGAATCATATTCCAAAACATAACAGAATTTTCGAATTTTCCTAAGAACGTGATGAACCCTAAAAATAAAACATGAATTCTGGAACCCGAAACCTGAATTTTTTAAGGTTTTAAAACAGATTTCGGTCATAAACATAATCCAGTTGATTTTGAATGAACATATAATTAATCCTTTTTCCCGAAAACAGAGATCTCGAGTCGATCTTCATGACTCGAAACCGGCTGTCACCGTTTTAAAGTTACAAAAAAATCCGTTTTCCAGATTTCTATCCCAGAATTGATGGATACGAAAACAGGACTGACTGATCAACATATGCTCTGATACCACATGTTGGATCAGTTCTGTTTAAACATAATGGAAAACATGAAAACATACCTGTCACCGCAGACAGTGCAGTGGAGAATCCAGTGAGGGAAGACGACATGGAGTTCGACATCTTTGTCAAGGTGATCTGGTTCCTCCTTAGGGTGCTGACGGATGATGGTGACTAAGAAAACCGAAAAGGGTATCGGCCGCAGGAGAGGGAGGTCGAACGTGATGATGTTATGCTTATGGGGTATCTCTAATTGTGTAACTGTCTAACCCCTTAACCTCCACATAAGTCTCCTTATATAAGCACCCAGGAGGAAACCTAATTAGTTATAAGGGTAATATGGTCCATCAACAATTACCAACTAATTATTTAATAGGTTATTATATATTTTGATCTATATTATGTAAATGATTATAATGGCTATAGATTAAATATTAGTACATAATATATTTAATCTTACATTCTCCCACTTAACCGAGTAATCATTTACTATGAGTATTAGATAACCCTGATCAGGAGTTAACACTCATTTTAGCCTTAAACAAGTACTATAGCAGAAAAATACAGCCGTTGAATCAATATGCGACTCAGGACCCCCATTAATCATACTATAGCCTTAATTTAAAACCTAATCGTTATGATCAAAATACGCATAAGCCCTTTGTTTGATTTGTAACTTTATTCGTCTATATGCCATTATACCGGTTGAACATATTCCATCAACAATTACCAACTAATTATTTAATAGGTTATTATATATTTTGATCTATATTATGTAAATGATTATAAAGGCTATAGATTAAATATTAATACATAATATATATTTAATCTTACAACAAATACTTGTGGGTATCCAACTTTAAAGGTGCGACAACAAAATAAACAGGATCCTGCGAGGTTCATTCATGAGCTCGCAACAAGGTAGGTATGACCCTGCAAGGCAGAGTTCATTCATGAGCTCAGGCAAAATACGCGGATTTCGACGAGGCATTGTTCATTTATGGACTCATACGATACCCGAAGACCAAGTTCAGTTATGAAGTCTCATTCTCATGAGCACGCAATGCAACACAGTTATTCAACATTTTATAGAAGAAGAGGATATGATTTTATGTGGTTATCACGAGAGGCTTTTAGGTTTTCATCAATCCGGGGGGGGGGGGGATCATAAATAATAATGACCGATTTAAGGATTTTATTCCATTGTGGTTTTCGGGTTGAAGTTGTGGGTTTAGGGTTTCATGAAAGGTAGTGGCTCTACGTTTGGAAGGCCTTCTACATGAGATATACCAAAATGAATTTACAAGTGTGTTTTCGAGGACGAGGTATTTGATGATATGCGTTATTCCTTAGATTGGTTTGGCACAAAGTTTGCCCCGGAAAAATATTGGATGTAGATTCTGGAACAAGTGTGTAATTGATTGCTAACTGCTTTAGTGTAATGGATCACTTCTTAAGCAATAACTAGATGAAACTCTAGATTTAACCACCTTGTATATTTTTTACATGGGCCTTTGTTTTATAGAAGTGCAGGGCGCTTCACTTACGCGAGGCTTTTGGTATATAAAAATAGTAATACATTATTTATTGATTACAATTTAACTTGTTACTTTTCAAACACAAAAAAATAAGATACTAATCTATGCAATTAATGTCGGTGATATATTGGTGGTGTATCGATAATCTGTCCTCATATAAAATATCGGTCGGAATATCGGGACCGGTATCATTGGCGATATTAATTTGATATTTGACCGATATATCACCGATTTTCCCGATATGAGTACCCCCAAAGCACACCCCGCGTTGCGGCGGGGCGTAAAACGGTGTCAAATAGTACTAATGTCACACAACCGTCATCAACCACCAACACTGACTCAACGTAGGGTATGCGTGCTGCGACAAACCTGTCAAACATAGGAAAATAGAGGTAAAAACGTTGAACCACACATGCACGTTGCGTCGTATTAACTCGAAAAATTTAGAACTAGTATTTATTAAATATTTTATTAAATATTTTATTAAATATACAAGTGATATGCAATAAACTAGTATTTATTAAATATTTTATTTGTGAAAATTTTGAAGTATTTAAATAAAATATAGAAGTTAAAAACCCTATTCAACAGTCGAACATAGACGAACATAAATGAAAATAAATAAACACGTTACCGAATGTTTACGAACATAAATATATTGACACAAAATCTGTTTATGTTTGTTCATTTAACTAAAAAAACAAAAAAAAAATTATTTGTGTTTGTTCATTTATTAAACGCACGAATACAATTGAACATCCCGTCAAACAATTCATGAGTTGTCTTAGTTCGATTCGTTTGTAACCTAAAGGTAAGCCTTAATGATACTTCCATGTTGAACTTTTACAAATAGGTCATGTAATTGTTAATATTCAAAATGTGTGAAGTGTAAATTGAAATGATAATATTTTAGGTCTCTTATAAAAAGTTATTTGAGGGTATATTATCAACATGTAAACTATAACTGTAGGTCTCTTAGAAAGAGTTAGGCTGTTTGTTTACTTTTTAATGGTACTCTTAATGTTTTAGACATCTTACTGATTAAGCACTTAATGGTTCAAACTGTTTGTTTCATGAGCAGATGTTTGAATAGTTCAGACATTTGCCTCTGAATGGTTAAGCATTATACTGGCTCTTAATGGTTCAGACCTCTTACTGATTCAGCACTTAATAGTTCAGACCTCTTATTGGTTCAGCACTTAACCATTCAGAAGTTGCCAAACAACCCTTTATTTTGGTTATTTTATCAACATAAAAAGAAAAGCATATCTAGGGTTCAACAAAGCATCTCCCTTCCTCACTCAAGACAACCCAATCACTTTCTTCTTCAGAGAAAGCACATAGATTGCATGTAAAAAAAGATATCAAACATATATATATATATATAGAGAGAGAGAGAGAGAGAGAGGATAGAAGTGTAGTGATGAAGCTGAAACTGGGGGTTGCATTTGCAGTTGCCTGCAGCCTCGGAAAAGATACAAGTTAAGAACCCTTACATTTGCACGTGTAATCACCCCCATCTCTCTCCAAACCCTAGATATACTCGGTCAAACAACACACACACACAGATCTACATATACTGATTTAGTTAAGAGTAGATGAATCTGCATGTATATATAGAGTGTTTACACACTAAGCCTTAAAGAAATCCATAAATGTTCGTTTTTTTGAACACCCATATACTTTACCATAATATTCTGCACACCACCTTCAAGACTCATTTCCACCATCAAAACGATTTAATTGTACCTCAAGACTCTTTCTTACAAATTATACAAAATAAGTCATGGACTACTAATTAAACAAACAAACAATTTGAAATACAAAAACATGATTGCAATTGTCTGTTTGTACTTTACTTGTGAGGTCTCATATGTATCTAAGAGCTTTACAGTTAAGATTTTGAATGGCTCTAATGATTCCTTATACAACTTAAAAGTGAACCATTGAATATATAATAAATAATATAAAGCATGATCTAAATTAAGGCTGACTCATTTACCTTACATTCAGGAACTCATTACACCACTAAGAAAGTTTGAGTCATTACTCATTACTAGAATATTAGTGTTCTGTCCACCTTATTAGTCCTTACAACCTGTCTGAGCATCTTCAAGACAGTTTCATCAGAGGTTGTTAATTTGAATAGCTAGGTACTTGTGTGTGGTTAATAGAAAGCAACCATTAGTTTTATTAAATATTAATAATATGACAAGTTTTGTACATTGTACAACCTCAATTTTTGATCAAACATGCTAGCTAGATATGGAAGCCTAATCATTTGAATTCATTAACATCACAAACAAACTAATGTCTTATGTTAAAGTAAAAAAAAAAAAGAAAGAAAGAAAGAAATCTAAGAAAAATCAAAGAGAATTGCACAAGTTTAGGTAGTATAAGGACGAAGAAGAATGAATTACGATATATCGGGTGTGTTTGATTCGATCATTCCTCTTAATCCTTGTCGTCAAAAAGGAGGACGATTAGCACCCCAATTATAACCTTCAGTTGGCAAGTGACCCGAATTCATCATACTAGCCGGCAATCCATGGTACAAAGACGGATTCGCCTCGTTCATGAGCTGTGGTTGACCACCATTGATCCGAGAAGGCGATCCTAACCCTTCATGATTACCCGAACCCTCTTCAACATCCTCAAGTGGAAGTCGTTCATATGCCGCATTTCCAAAAGAAGCGGCCATAATCACCACGGGCCCTGATGCCACCAAGGGCCCGGCAACACTCCCTCCCACCACTTGCCCTTGTCCACCGGCTAAATAAATAGTTAACCCTGAAGCAGCCGGTGGAGCAGGAGGGGGAAGAAATGAGCCTGAAAGCGATAAAATCTCAAATCGCCCGTTCAGGCTCAAAACTTCCCCTGACGCCGTTGGCTGCTTCAGGGTTACATTTACAACGGTTCCATTACCACTTAGAATACTAATCCCTCTTTGTCTTGTTATAGCGAAATTCGTTATACTCTCTTGAACATCACACCCGTTGGCTACCTCCATCACGTGAGACCGGAGTGCATTCGGACTGTCTCTAGTGACTATAACTGGAGGTTTGGGCTTGTTCTTTGCTCCGGGAGGACGGCCACGTGGCCGCCTTGTACCACCACTGGTTTCATCACCTCCTCCTCCTCCTCCTGAAGCTATATCTCTGTTACCATCATGATTATTATTATTGCTATGATCGTTACCGTCGCGATCCCGCTTCTGGCCGTGGTTGCGGCTGCTGCTTCCACCGCTTTGTTCATCCTCCTGATCAGGTGGCTGCTGTTGAAACTGATGGTGATGGTGTAACTGATGATCTCTAGTGAGAAACGGAGGAGGTAGAGGATGACCATGTCCATGAGCTGTTACTGGATTCATTTTCTTCCCTAAGTAACAAGTTTTCTCTAAATCTTGGATGCTTTTTGTGGGTGTTTTGGATAGTTTTTGGTGCCGTTGGATGCAAGCTTTTCATTGAAAAAAGGATGGATTGAAGTGATTGACGAAATTGATCGGCATACTGAAGTGTTTGTATGTGTAGAATTGAATTGACAAGTAGGAATCTGCAAAGCAAGAGGGTGTAATATTTGTGTTTTTTAGGGTTTGAAGGATGGAAAATGGTTTTGTTTTGTTAAGAAGAAGACAGCGTGCGCATGGAAGGCGGTGGGGGGACCCACGTTTCTCTCTCCTTTGTCTCCCTCACGTTCTCCCCATCTTCCTATTTTTCCTATTTTGTCCTTTTTTGTTTTTTTAACCGCCAACAAATCCTCTAAATGGTCTGTCAAAATTTATCATATCGAGATACACTCGCTTTCGGACTGAGAAAACCCTCACCTAGAGCCAAAGCCCGTGAACACTTACCCAGACGCACGACAGTGCAGTAAAATTACTCTTAACATGTATGTAATCGTAAAAATACACATAATAAATGATAAAATTATCCTAAACATAAATATATATAAATAAAAAGATTGTTTATTAGGAGTTCTGCGAGTTCTGTAAATATTTATGGTTCTGAAATGATCTTCGTCCTAAAAAGATTTAAAGTAACTATAACATATAGAAAAATAAAACGATAATAATATTGGTGTATCACTAATACTGTAATACACTATCGGAATATCACCAGGTGCCGCAAAAAATAATGGGAGAACAAGAATTAAATTTGAGTCCCTTAGAATACCAAGTCTCTTTCTTACCACTCCACCAACACATCATTCACCTTTTTCTCGTTAACTAAAACATTTTTTTTTATTTGACTAGCTTTTATACTAATGAAATAGGTTGTAAATTTATGGTTTTAATTTGTTCTTTCATAATCCAGTGTAGGATACAATATACGAACACCGAAGTGGTAAAAGGTTTTAATCCAGTTATTTTATGAGTTTCTCATGCGGTGTATACCGTGTGTTAAGTGTTCAAATCATTTGTATAAGCAATTTATGTATGAAAATAGCATAATACATCTGTTCCAACTTCCAATGATCTACACGTCACCCAACCATTGAAATGACTAGGGAATTCACATTGTAAGCTCCGATGTCTTTTTTTTTTTTTAAACGGCCAACAAACTCAATCCCGAGTACTCTCGGGGCACCCACTGGACAAACGGAGTACTCCGAGAGTAACCCGAGTCCACCACCAATTCCGGGGAAAACCCGGTAACCCACCCGCCCGTAGGCACGACGGTGAAATTACCGGTAAAACCCGTTTGGCTCAAGGATCCAACCCAGGTTTCCCTGGGTCTCCTATCATTGCCCACCAATGCCTCACTCTGCACCAAGTGGGAGTCGAACTTGCATCTCTCAAGAGAAATGCAAGCCCTCCACCACTTGATCTAGAGATCATTGGCTAAGCTCCGATGGGCAAGGGCGGATGTATGTGGATGGTAGGTGTAGTCCGGGCATACCCCTCAACTTTAACCGCAGACAGCGCTGGATAACCCAAGCCCACCATCTCTCATTTCGGGAAAACCCGCCATAATTACGATAAAACCCGGTTAAGATCGGATTCGAACAAGACCTATAGCCGCAATCCTAAATTTTCACTTCCCCTCCATTGAGAGTTGAGTAAAATTCTAACGAAACTAACTCGCCAACTTAACATTGTTAAATCAATGGAACATTGATGAAATCATATAGTGTCTTCATTAGAGAATCCATAAAACTTAAATTATAGACGAAACCCATAATTTGATATAAACTACATGAACCATCTGTTTAATTTACTCTTAAACAAATGAACTTAGACCACGTAACCTGTTTCTGAATATTAAATTATCGACGGCTTTATTAAACATCTTTATTTATTTATTTAATTAATTTTCGAGATGTGATTTCTTGGTCAAACGTTTAATAAGATATGAAGTGAAGGCAAATGAGGGCATGGGCTCCAGCGAGTCTGACACCAAAGTCCCGAGCCATGCGTTTATTGTTGGCGTATTTATTACCCACGCCTATCACCACCACAAACGGCCTTAAACCACCACCACCGCCACGCTCAAATAAATAAATAAATAAATAAATAAATAAATAATTATTATTATTATAATAATAATAATAACTAGAAATACAACCCGCCGCAATGCGGCGGGGATTCTTTATTTATAACTAAGTCGATTTAGGACGCGCACGTTATGTTGAACCTATCAAACGGGAAAAAATAGACGATGTAAAAACGTTTACCCACACACGCACGCACGTTGCGTCATGTTAACTCGCAAAATTTAGAACAAAACGTAAAAACGTTAAACTAAAGACGCATGTTGCGATGTGTTAAGTCACAAAATTTAGAACGAAGCATAAAGCGAAAATTTTGCGGAAAATGAAAACTATAAAGGACCAAAGTTGAAAGTAAAAAAGTTGTGAGGATAGATTAAAAAGTTTTGTGTTAAAGTAAAAAAACAAATAGTTTTGGGTTAAAAGTGATTTATGAAATACTTTTTGGTGAAAAGTAAAAAATCAATTAAAAAAAACCCAAAGCCAAGGTTACAAAAACCATATGCATAACCATTTTTTCTTTGAAAAACCCTCAAAGCCAAGATTACAACACATAAGTAAAAAAAAAAAAAAAATGGTTAAATCGCAAAAGATGGAAACTTTTGAATAGAAGTGAAAAATCAAATTAATCAAAGTGGTTAAATTGTATAAGATGGAAACTTTTGAATTAGAAGTGAAAAATCAAATTAATCAAAAGGGGTTAAATTACCAAAATTGAAACTTTAAACTTAAATTGTCAAATATTAAAACTTTAGGGTTAAAAAGGAAACAAATATTAAAACTTTAAACTTAAATTGTCAAAGACTAAAACTTTAGGGTTAAAAAGGAAAATTTCAAATTTTTTTTTGAAAAACACCCTAAACCAATGTTACAAGTCATATATGCATAAACATGTTGGTTCTTTATAATGTTTAAATAATAATAATAATAATAATAATAAAATCACTTAACATATCATTTTCTCCCAAAACATATATGATTGTTGAAATAGTTTGAGTTTGGTGTATATAAATCAACGTTTATATGATTCTTATTCATGAAGAAAATATACCAAATAACATTTAGGTCAAGCCCTAAAAAATTATAATTTAAGAGTAGTGTTAGGGGACTAGGGGTGGTTCACTAGTGATAGAATCTATCACTCCCACTATCCAATCAAGTCATGCCATGTGCACAATCAATATTCTATCACTAGTGATAGAAATGTAGGGGGTGGTATCACTAGTGATGGGATTCCAATGTACAAGTATTAATGCACAATGTACAAGATACCATTTATTCACTCATTCACAAAACAACAAACAAGTTCAATATACAACGCGTGATAGTGGCCACGCGTTGTAAAGTTAACGCGTGATGGTGGTGACCGGCGCCGGTGTATCACTCGTTATAAATGTTCATCACGGGCTAAAATTGCTCCACCCCGGGTCCTCTTAAAGAGTGTCGTTAAAAAAAAAATATAATGTCTAAGCCGTTAATTTTTTTAAAGATATTACTATTTATATATGCAAGATTTAAATACTTTTTCTTGTAAAGTTGTTGAATATCTATTGAGCATTTCTTACCTAGCTATTTAAAATAGCTTAAAATCACACTTGATTCCCACCTAACAAGGTTCAATTTGAAAACTCAAATAGCTCTCGAAAGTATTTTTAAGATCGAACTACGTACTATAAAGCAAGCTCAATAGAATCCATTAGAAAACGATTATCAAATGTATAATCACAAGTCAATGGAGTGGTGGTCCATTTGTAAAGGCAAAGCTTTTAAACACCTTGCGAAAGGAAGGTCTTAGATTTAAGTCACATAGACGACATGAATAAAAGAACTTTGCCGTTCAAAAAATATGTATACATATATAACCACAAAAAATATGACGAGATTTTACTATGTCAAACTCGCAGTGGCGGAGCAACACTTTGAACAACGGTGTCGTTTGACACCATTGAATTGTGAAGCAAATACAACGTATAATAGGAAAAATTCGAGCGACACCATTGTTTTTTTACGAGTGACACCGTTGTCTTTTTACAAACGACACCATTGTTTTGTTTTCTTCTAAAAGAATTACATAATAAACAAATTTATATTTCAAAAACTAAACCCAATTGCTTGAATTTAATTAGCATACTTTAAGTCATTAAGGTCTATGCTTAATTTTTAGTTTTTCTAATCCAGTAAGCATTATTGCCCCATGTCTAAGACCACCCGTAGTCGTGCCCAAAGGGGCGTTTTTTGCGCCGGAAAACGCCCAAACACGCCGCCCCACCACCCCCCTCGGCGTGTTTGGCAGGAAATGTTGATTTGGCGTGGTTTAAATCACGCTATGGGGGCAAAGGTTCGACCAATCACAGCTGCGATTCTTTCAGGTTGACCATTTACATTTTTTTGTGGGTTTGGTCGGAATTTTTGGGTTTGGCCGGATATCTTGCAGGTCAAACGAAGAAGAAGGTCAGAAGAAGAAGAAGGGTTTTAAAAGTTTGCTCAGTTGTCACATTAGGCCCCTGTGGTTTTAAAACTTCAATATCTTTAATATTTTAAGTTTCAAAATACTATATCAGTCCCTAAAGTTTTGTTTATTAAATGTCATCTTTTATAAAACTTAAAATTTTGCAATGTAACTTTTAAGTATTGTAATTTTTTTAATTTAATGAAGTATTTTAAGTTTTTAATTTAAAAAAATAAATAATTGTGTAATGATTGGATGGGGCGTTATTGGGCATTATTCCCACTACGCCACTTTTGCAAAAACGCCCAATAATGCCCCTATGCTGACTGGACTGCCACATGGTAGAAAACGCCCCAGGGTGGGGGCATTATTCAACAAACGACTACGCATGGTCTAATTGGTTTTGTTTCAATTGTTTAACCTAACAGGATGTTTGATGATCATATGCGTGCACTTGTTTGTTATAATGAAAAAGATGTTTTTTTTGCAAGTTGCCATTGAAAACATTATGAATCGTTTTCAAAACATAAAAATACGTGTAGAGCAACTATTAAATGCATTTTTTTATATATTTTAAATGACTTCGTAATTTTATTATGTGCTTTTATTCAATGACATTGTACTTTAATGTGATATTTGTTTTTATTATGTGATTTGACCCGACTAGATCCAAACCAATCCAAAAAGTTCGACTCTGGATATATATATAAACCGAGGTATCCATAAAAAAAGACATCATAGGAAAAAATTTCTGACTCCGCCACTGAAACCTCGTCTACCTAATTAAAATCAACAGCTAACAAAATTTCACGCATGAGAAAATGGATAAAAACTCATCTTTCTTTCATAAAATACAACAATAATATTACCTAATCACAATCAATAAGATTCTTAATTCGATGACCACTTAACAAGTAATAATGATGAGATGGAAAAATTGTTATTTTAGATTCAAAGGTCATTTGGGATGAAAATTTGAGACTTATTTTGCAAGTCCGTCGCAAAATCAGTGACAAATGTGGACTGTCATATCATTTCTTTCTATAAGTATGTATTTTTTTTTTTCTGAATAGCTTATCAATAAATCAAATCATTATTTAATAACAAGTAGTGTTCTTATTCTCAAATTTAATACAATAATAATAACTTAAATATTTTTAAAAGAGATAAAAATGTTAACAAATGAACACAACTTGTATTTAACCCGTAACCTAACGTGTTCAGTTCACTTGGTCACCTCTTTGCTTACTTTTTATTAACTCTTATTATTTTATAATATTTATGTTCGGGGAAAGATAAATCGAAAACCCATGTGAGTTGAGAAAACCCAAATAAACCCTATGTAACATTTTTATTTTTTTCTAAAAAAAATAGGAAATGTAATATAAATGTACACGGACCTATTTATGAAAAAAAATGAAAAAAACGCTTACTATTTTTTTTTTTTAAAAAATGTTGAAAATTTATATGTTACATTTTTTTTGGACATACATATTATGTAACCTGAAATTTTGTAACATTTTAAAAAAAAAAGTACTTGGTGTTTTTTTGTGTTTCTTTTTTTAAAATGTTCAAATATATGTATATTACATTTCCTAATTTTTTTAGAAATGTATCTTGAGTTTACATGGTTTTTTTACTTGGGTTTTCAGGGTTTAGTCAACTCAAGTGGGTTTTCGATTTATCCTTCCCCATTTATGTTCTTAATAATTAGTTGGTAATATGAACTAATCCAAAAGAAGGGATGGGATGAGTGAAGGGGTATGGTCCCAAATCGACCATCACCCGCATCAAACAAACCCCCGCCAGTAAATGAACCGCACCCATGCGGTCACATCCTTCGAATCTAATCGGTCAGAGGATGAGAAGCCTTACCTTAACCATAGAAGAAGATGAACATATCGATGCGGCTGGCACCGCACCATATGGGCATTTTCGTCACGACAAGGGATGCAGGCAAATAAGTCTCCGCGTACGACGATGCGGCCAACACCGCATCTAGCGTATTTCTTGATCACAAGTAGGAGACGCGGTAACTTCAGACGTTACCGCATGCAGCGATGCGGCGTGCACCGCATCCTATGCATTCAACAAGTGGGACTGACACCACAGTGCAAGTGGCACCAATGGCAGTAACCTGTCAGGGCTACGTAAGCAATGGACTGACGTGGCGTAACCTCCACAACCGACAAGCCTGACACACCTGCAAGGGTGCAGCACGTCGTCAGTCCATCCATCAATCTCCTCCTTCACTCCTCGGCTATAAATACCAACCCCAAACCAGGTTTGAGGTATCTCTTCACAACTCTCTCACTACTACTACTATCTTACTTTGCTTCCCAAGCAAACTACTGATTCTCACGCCGGAGAGTGGTAACAAGGAGCACCCCCCACCCCATCCTCCTTGTTACGAGTCACGGCTTGTTTCCTTGTGCAGGAGATCGACCACCGGTGATCCAGCCAGCGATCCTCGAGAGGAAGAGATTAACCCTTCTTGACGAGACCAGTGTGTTAACCCTGCCCGGTTAACCATTGTTTCATCATTGGCGCCCACCGCTACTCTTAGCATCTTTTAATCCATCCTTTTCCCTCTCTCACGATCATGACTGATCACCAAAACAACCATGCGGATAATCCAAATCCCCCAATCCCACCTCCGGTAGGGGTCAATGCTTCGACCTCCCAACCCGGACACATCGGCACGTCCACACAAAGGATTCCATCCTTTACGTTTGGACATGACTTATCACAGTTCGCATCTATGATCCCACCAGGTATGGACGTTCATACCTGGTATGAGCAGCAGGCAGCCCTACTGACAGCAGCATACAACCGTGCTTGCACGGAAGCGAATATACAAGCTGGGCCTACCCCAGCACCGCACACCCCTGCTGAGCGTATTTTACAATACGCCGGCAGGAGACATTCACGATCGGCTTCAAGAAGCCGACGTGATGACCGCGGATCATCTTACTGTTCGGTCCGCACACTCAACGAGGACGATTCCTCGTACGGGTCCCATACCAGGGGACCAGTGCATACCCGCCTTGGCTCCCAGGGCGAGTACAGGAGGCGGTCAACCTCCCGACGCGGCCCAGGCATTAAGAGCCGATTGGGCCCACTACCATACACCGAAGGGTACGGTCATACCGACCCTGACGACCGTACCTACCGCGGGGAGTCGCACGACACCAGCAGTAGGCCAGGAGGACGCAACTTTGTTCCTCCCAGTCACCCCCGCAGCACATACCTCAGGGCGGCAAAACGCCCTGCCAATGAACCATACAGGCCAAAGGCAGCGGCCGAAAATTCCAAGTTCGGCCCGCGGATCGCCAACGCCCATATCACCACAACGAAGTTCCCATTCAACGTTGGGAAATACAGTGGTTCGACCGACCCGGACGACCACATGAATATCTTCATGGGTGCGGGCATCAACGGCCAGTGGGACGAACCCACTTGGTGTAATTTTTTCCCCCAGACCCTTACGGGCCTGGCGAGGGCATGGTTCGATTCTTTGCCAGTGGTGGACTACTGAACCAATAGTCCATGACCGACCTGTAGAACCAGAAGAATGGTGGACTAACGATTCGGTAAGAAAGGAAAACTGAGTCAGATTCGGTAAGAAAGGAAAACTGAGTCCCCGATATATTGGACCATTCCCAGTAATCCAACGAATCGGACCAGTTGCTTATCAATTACAATTACCAGAAGAACTTGCTGGAGTACATGATATATTTCATGTATCCAACCTCAAGAAATGTTTATCAGATGAATCTCTGGTAGTACCTCTTCAAGACATAGAGGTGAATGAGAAATTGAAATTCATAGAAAAAACCTCTACAGATAGAAGATAGGAAAATCAAGTTTCTCAAACACAAACGACTTGTACTGGTAAAAGTCAAGTGGAATTCCAAAAGAGGACCAGAATACACCTGGGAACTGGAGTCAGAAATGAAGCGCAAATATCCTCATTTATTCCAGTAAATCTCGAGGACGAGATTTTCTTAAGGTGGGGAGGATGTAACAACTCTCACTAAAATTAATAAATTAGAATAATAATTAGACAATAAGAACATTCTAATTGAGACACCCAAGTGATTTGGCACTAACCCTGAAATTTCCGGAATAATCAGAATCAGGATCAGGGCCCCTAAAACTCAGGGGGGCTAAACCCTGTTTAATATTTATCTTTAAATTCGTTGTGTAAACTGAGAATTGATTTAATTGAATGATTCACCGAAGCTATAACAGTGAGGAGGCTAGTCTACAAGTCTAAAACCATCCCTTACGGACCGTAAGGGTGATGGCTTACGGTCCGTAAGCAAACCAGGTCCCTTACGGACCGTAAAGCTTAAGTCATACGGTCCGTAAGCGAGACAATTTTCGAGCTATAAATAGCCGACATTGGCAGATGAATTCTGATGTTCACTGTTCGATCAAAAGAGTTCGGAGCATCGAATTAAGCTTAGTATATCACAATTAACACACACGCACTAATCGAGGTGCTGCCGCAGAACAGGGTAATTACTCGATCGCTATTACGATTCATTTCCGGGATCAATATATCCAAGGAATGCCTAAGTGCCGCCCACATTGGGCTATGCTTTATCGTTGTCGATAATTCGATAATGAGCCGAAGCATTGTACTTTGTCGTTGTCGATAATTCGATATACGAGTTGAAGTACTATACTTTGTCGTTTGTCATTTTGATAAATGAGCTGAAGTATTGCACTTGGACATTCATTGTAAAAAAATTAATCTCGGGGAATTATCGTAATCGTTGTATTGATCACTAATCCTGTTTTGTGTGCTTTATTGTGAAATTAGGTTAACAGGGATTAAATCTTATTCTGTCCATACTAAATCTGCAATGTGAGTCATTCTCTTTTTATCAACTGTTTTACAATGCTCCAAATCATTTTTCAAAGTTATAATTACAGTGATTAAGTTTATGTAATCACCAAATTACAGCCGGTATGTGGGGTATTGTGCACAGTATTATTGTTTTAATCACATTAGGTGGGCGAGCCTAAAAGAAAGTGATATACGTCACTCATTGGGCCAGCCAATGGTGATATGACCACAGTCACAGAGCTGGTCTGTGACAAATACCTATTCTTGAAATGTTGGTTGATAATAAACATATGTAAAAACCCTTAATACTGTAATTTATAACAAACGTGTCGTTTTCAGTAAAACGAATGATTCACTCAGTATTTCCCCGCTGACAAAACCTTTTTCAAACATGTTTCAGGTGATCTGCTGTAAATCAGGAAAAAGTGCTGAGGAGCATTTAAAGCTTAAAATAGTGGCTCAATGTAAAATAAATAAAGATGTTTTGAAATAAGAATTTATCACTAAACTTATGTACTGTGAATTATCGGGGTTTTATCCCGAATTGTGAAATAAGAATAATCGGGAAAAGTTTTAGCTGTACAACGATCCTGATGTTTAAAATTTTCCGCTGCAAAACTCAATTAAACAAATACCGCAGACTTTCTGTCTCACGGGTCCTGAAACGGGTAAAACCGGGACGGGGGCCGTGACAGAAACAAGGTGGTATCAGAGCCACTGAGTTAAGCTAATTAAGTATTTCAACGATACTTAATTTTTCTTGATTACTATATATGATTATGTGTTTATGTGCTTCTAACTGATTATTTGTTAGTTACAGTATGAGTAAACAAAAGTTGCAAGATATCTATCTTAAATTAGATAGATCAATTTACGAAGAGGGCAGTTCGTCTAAAACTAAAATTTCAAAGCTCCCTACGATTCCTGAGGAAGGAATATTTGTGCAAAAAGCGAATTATGAAAATCCGCTTTCTCCTAGAAAAAGGAGTATGATTATTAAGAAAAGTAAGGAGCAAATCAGGGAAAAGAAAATTAAAAAGGAAACCCTGGAATTACTTAAGAAATCCCCTTGGGAGGATAAACTTGATGAAAAATGGGCTAATTTATATATGTTAGCTACTGTAGCAGAAAATGCCAATCTTTAAAAAGTATTCCAAATATAATACTGGTAATTCTCAGTAAGTAGATAAATAAAACTGAGTGTTTTCTGTATTTTGTACGAATAAGTATGCAATAAAACTTCTGTGTTTATTTGTTAAACTTGTTCCAAAGTTTTAACTTGATATTTTGTGCATTTTGCATATATGCTACACAGCATGAACGAGATATCTGAAGCTTTTCAGAACCTCAATCTGTACCCAGTAAATATTGAAGTTTCTCATGAATTTACGGGATACTTTGCTGATGTGGATGAACCTGTAAAACTCCCTACTCCACCAGTGACCAAACCAAAAAGGAAGCCAAAGAAAAATTATGTTTGGGGAAGCCGTATACGTAAGAGAAAGACAGTTACAAAATCCCCTAGAACTAGTAAACCTTTAGACAAAGGAAAAGCAATTATAATTCAGGAAAACCCTAATAATGAGGTTAGGCAAATGGAGGAACAATTTGATCAGTATTCTCAGGAAATAGAAAGAGAAATAGGGCAAGGTTCTAACCCAACTCAGGTAGAAGTCGGAGAGAGTTCTAATCAAACCAGGAAAGTTACTTTTCAGGATCAAATAGATATTTTACTAGAAAAGTGTGAAACTATGCAACCTATTAACTCAGGCATTTTTACCTATCCTATCGAAAACCCAATTCCCATGAATTTTGCACCAACGACTACTGAACCAATAGTCCATGACCGACCTGTAGAACCAGAAGAATGGTGGACTAACGATTGGCAAATTTCAAAATATTGTCAACAGTCCTTACTCGTTCCTTCCACAATTCGACCCAGAACCCCTACCTAATCCACCAATGAGCAATGAAAACCTGGCTGAACTTCGCCACTTTGGTGAAGAGTTAATGGATGCAGGGAATAGAATTAGGGAAATAGGGGGACAGATTGCTTGGAAATACGACGAGAGGGAATTCCGTTTCTGAAACAACAAGTAGGAAAGTGGTGAAACTATCTTTGTATAATAGTAAAAGAAAGTAGCAAAACCAGTTGTACATAATGAATAAAACGTTGTAAGATATTTGTGTGTATTGATGCATATTATACGAATATAATATGAAATCGAGAAATCGATAATTTTGGCTTTATGTGTTATAAATTATTCAATTACTTGTATCAACTGCTAATTGCTAATTATTCATAATCAATTATCATCAGATGGCAAATAACGATAACGAACCAATAAATGAAGTTAATCAGTCGGAGCAACATCCAGAGGATCAATATATGACTAAACAAGATATTGAAAATATGGTTGCCCAAGGAATAGCCAATGCAATTCCAATGTACGTTGCTGCTATGAAAAATCCAAATGATCCGCAACATATTGTACCAAGCAGACATACTATCGAAGATAATTTCAGTAATAGCATCAACGGGGGCAATGATCATATAAATCATGACAATGAATCTCAGCACACACAGCGCCCTAAAAAGCGAAAGTTTGCAACGCCTGGTTGCACTTTCAAAGAATTCCTTGCTTGTAAACCCGCAGAATTTGCAGGCAATGAAGGAGCAACTGCAACGCTGCGATGGTTAGAGAAAACCGAAGCAGTTATTGCAATAAGTAAATGTGCTGAAGAAGATCAAGTCATGTATGCCTCAAACCTGTTTAAAGAAGGAGCACTAGAATGGTGGAACACAGTGCTACAGGCAAAAGGCAGACGGGTGGCTTATGCTATGACTTGGGACGAATTTAAAAGTCTTGTCGAAAGAAAATTCTGTCCTGAGTATGAAAAGGAACAGATGGCAAATAAGTTCCTCAATCATCGAATGACCGGGGTGGATTGTCGCGGTTATACTTCGACATTCTTCGAACATGCGAGAGTGGTACCTAACTTGGCTTCGCCAGAATCCGTACTCATTTCTCGATATATTTGGGGATTAATTAGCGAAATTCGCAATATCGTCAAAGCGGCGAGACCTCGCACTATTGACGATGCAGTAGAATTGGCTAATACCTTAACTGACGAACTAATCCGCACAAGGGATGAAGATAGGAAGAAAGAATTGGCTCAGAAAATTACCCAAGGATTTAGGGTAAGTAATAGTAGTACCTTCAAGAAAAGAGGAGCAGGGCAATCTTCAACTGTGCCATTCTGCAAATTTTGCAAAAAGAGACATTTTGGAAAATGTAATAGGATTTGCAATTTTTGCAAAACAACCGGGCATCGGGAGGAAAACTGTAGAAAGAAGTCCATAATTTGTTACAATTGTGGAGAAACTGGACATATCAAACCAGAATGTCCTAAGTTAAGCAACCCAGCAGACAACAAAACCAAGACAGCTGAAGGAATTACTAAGAAAAATGTTAGAGCATTTCAGCTAACAACCCAAGAAGCAGAACTCATTCCGGATGTGATCGCCGGTACGTTTTTAGTTCACAACGTCTATGCCAAAGTATTATTTGACTCTGGTGCAAACCAAAGTTTTATAAATACTTCATTCTGTCAAGCTCTTAAATTGCCATTAACTACTGTTAGGCAAATCTTTACAGTCAAAACTGCAGATGGGAATTCAGTTGAAATCAATCAGGTTTTGCAAAAAGTAGACATAGAACTTTTAGGTCATAAATTTACTGCAAACCTATTTCCTATGAAATTAGCTGAGTTCGATGTTGTGCTAGGAATGGATTGGTTAATAGCCAACCATGCGCAAATCATTTGTGATAAGAATTCTATAGAAATTCAAACACCTACAGGAGAGATAATTAAGATTTCAGGAGATAAACCTCGGAAGCCGTTAAAGTTCATATCAGTAATGAAAATTGCTAATTATGAACGAAACCAAGGAATAGTATATATGATTTCTGTAATCATTTGTACTAAAGGCAAGGAACTCAAGGAAATTCCTGTAGTCTCAGAATACCCAGATGTCTTTCCCGAAGATTTACCTGGGTTACCACCTGATAGAGAAGTAGAATTCAGAATTCATCTAATTCCAGGAACTACACCGATAGCCAAGGCACCTTATCGATTAGCTCCTACCGAAATGTTAGAATTGAAAAAGCAATTAGATGAGTTACTAAGCAAAGGATTTATACAACCTAGTTCATCCCCTTGGGATGCACCAGTGTTGTTTGTGAAAAAGAAAGATGGATCAATGAGAATGTGTATTGATTATCGGGAATTGAATAAGGTCACAATTAAGAATCGATACCCATTACCTAGGATTGATGATCTTTTTGATCAATTGCAAGGAGCTAGATATTTCTCTAAGATAGACTTAAGATCCGGATATCATCAATTGAAAGTTCAAGAGGAAGACATACCTAAAACTGCTTTCAGAACTAGGTATGGTCATTATGAGTTTACAGTCATGCCCTTTGGATTAACCAATGCCCCAGCTGCATTCATGGACATGATGAACAGAATCTGTAAACCCTATTTGGATAAATTTGTAATCGTGTTCATTGACGATATACTCATTTATTCCAACAGTCAAGCCGAGCATTGTCAACACTTACACGCACTCTTAACTTTGTTAAGAAAAGAAAAGTTGTACGCTAAATTCTCAAAATGTGAATTTTGGTTACAAGAAGTGCAATTCTTAGGCCACATGGTGAATCATGAAGGTATTCATGTAGATCCTGCTAAGATCGAAGCAATTACTAACTGGAAAGTTCCACAAACTGCAATGGAAATTAGAAGTTTTATAGGTTTAGCCGGTTATTATAGACGGTTTATTAAGGATTTTTCCAAGATAGCTGTACCATTAACTAAGCTAACCTGTAAAGCCACTAAGTTTGAGTGGGGACCAAAGCAAGAAGAAGCCTTTAGAATCCTAAAACAGAAATTAACCAATGCACCAATCTTAGCCTTACCAGAGGGAACAGAAGATTTTGAAGTATATTGTGATGCTTCAAAATTAGGATATGGATGTGTATTGATGCAACGCAAAAAGGTAATCGCATATGCTTCCACACAATTGAAAAAGCATGAAGAAAACTATACGACTCATGATTTAGAACTAGGAGCCATAGTTTTTGCCCTTAAGATTTGGAGACATTATCTGTATGGAAGTAAGTTTACTGTTTATACAGATCATAAGAGTTTAAGGTATATATTCGGGCAAAAAGAATTAAACATGAGGCAAAGAAGATGGATGGAAGTTTTGAGTGATTACGACTGTGATATTCAATATCACGAAGGAAAGGCAAACGTAGTCGCTGACGCGTTAAGTCATAAGTATCATGAAAAACAAAAGCGAATCCGTGCTCTTAGAATAAATCTACAAGTAGATTTAAGGGAACAAGTGAAAGAAATCCAGAAAACGGCCATCAAGGACGACGCCGAAGAAATGAAAGGTTATCTAAAAGAATTAGAACAAGGAAATGATGGAATTTGGAAATTCCACAAAAACAGAATTTGGGTACCTAAACAAGGAAATTTAAGATCGAAAATCTTAGAGGAAGCTCATAAATCTAGGTATACCGTACACCCAGGAAATAACAAAATGTACCAAGATTTAAAGAAAAATTTCTGGTGGATTGGAATGAAAAAGGACATAGCTGAATATGTATCTAAGTGTTTAACCTGTTCACAAGTTAAAGCCGAACACCAGAGACCCTCAGGCTTGCTACAACAATTAGAAATGCCTGTGTGGAAATGGGAACTCATAACAATGGACTTTGTTACTAAGTTACCCAAAACCAGAAAAGGTAATGATGCAATTTGGGTAATTGTGGACCGATTAACCAAATCAGCTCATTTTCTACCAATAAAGGAAACCTTTAGCATGGAAAGATTAGCCAAGCTGTATGTGGATGAAATAGTATCTTTACATGGAGTCCCGCTTTCCATTGTATCGGATAGAGATAGTCGTTTCACTTCCCGATTTTGGACAAGTTTCCAGGAATCCATGGGAACTCGACTCAATCTAAGTACTGCATATCATCCACAGACAGACGGACAAAGTGAAAGAACAATCCAAACTCTGGAAGACATGCTCAGAGCATGTGTAATTGACTTTGGAGGTAATTGGGATAACCATTTACCATTAATTGAATTCTCCTATAACAATAGTTATCATTCAAGTATTGAAGCAGCTCCATTCGAGGCACTATATGGACGCAAGTGCAGAACACCCGTATGTTGGGCAGAAATAGGAGAAAGTCAATTATCAGGTCCAGAAATTGTGCAAGAAACTACAGATAAGATAACTCAAATCAAGGAAAGATTGAAAACAGCCAGAGATCGTCAGAAGAGTTATGCAGACAATCGTCGCAAACCTCTAGAATTCCAAATAGGAGACAAAGTACTACTGAAAGTATCTCCTTGGAAAGGAGTAGTCAGATTCGGTAAGAAAGGAAAACTGAGTCCCCGATATATTGGACCATTCCCAGTAATCCAACGAATCGGACCAGTTGCTTATCGATTACAATTACCAGAAGAACTTGCTGGAGTACATGATATATTTCATGTATCCAACCTCAAGAAATGTTTATCAGATGAATCTCTGGTAGTACCTCTTCAAGATATAGAGGTGAATGAGAAATTGAAATTCATAGAAAAAACCTCTACAGATAGAAGATAGGAAAATCAAGTTTCTCAAACACAAACGACTTGTACTGGTAAAAGTCAAGTGGAATTCCAAAAGAGGACCAGAATACACTTGGGAACTGGAGTCAGAAATGAAGCGCAAATATCCTCATTTATTCCAGTAAATCTCGAGGACGAGATTTTCTTAAGGTGGGGAGGATGTAACAACTCTCACTAAAATTAATAAATTAGAATAATAATTAGACAATAAGAACATTCTAATTGAGACACCCAAGTGATTTGGCACTAACCCTGAAATTTCCGGAATAATCGGAATCAGGATCAGGGCCCCTAAAACTCAGGGGGGCTAAACCCTGTTTAATATTTATCTTTAAATTCGTTGTGTAAACTGAGAATTGATTTAATTGAATGATTCACCGAAGCTATAACAGTGAGGAGGCTAGTCTACAAGTCTAAAACCATCCCTTACGGACCGTAAGGGTGATGGCTTACGGTCCGTAAGCAAACCAGGTCCCTTACGGACCGTAAAGCTTAAGTCATACGGTCCGTAAGCGAGACAATTTTCGAGCTATAAATAGCCGACATTGGCAGATGAATTCTGATGTTCACTGTTCGATCAAAAGAGTTCGGAGCATCGAATTAAGCTTAGTATATCACAATTAACACACACGCACTAATCGAGGTGCTGCCGCAGAACAGGGTAATTACTCGATCGCTATTACGATTCATTTCCGGGATCAATATATCCAAGGAATGCCTAAGTGCCGCCCACATTGGGCTATGCTTTATCGTTGTCGATAATTCGATAATGAGCCGAAGCATTGTACTTTGTCGTTGTCGATAATTCGATATACGAGTTGAAGTACTATACTTTGTCGTTTGTCATTTTGATAAATGAGCTGAAGTATTGCACTTGGACATTCATTGTAAAAAAATTAATCTCGGGGAATTATCGTAATCGTTGTATTGATCACTAATCCTGTTTTGTGTGCTTTATTGTGAAATTAGGTTAACAGGGATTAAATCTTATTCTGTCCATACTAAATCTGCAATGTGAGTCATTCTCTTTTTATCAACTGTTTTACAATGCTCCAAATCATTTTTCAAAGTTATAATTACAGTGATTAAGTTTATGTAATCACCAAATTACAGCCGGTATGTGGGGTATTGTGCACAGTATTATTGTTTTAATCACATTAGGTGGGCGAGCCTAAAAGAAAGTGATATACGTCACTCATTGGGCCAGCCAATGGTGATATGACCACAGTCACAGAGCTGGTCTGTGACAAATACCTATTCTTGAAATGTTGGTTGATAATAAACATATGTAAAAACCCTTAATACTGTAATTTATAACAAACGTGTCGTTTTCAGTAAAACGAATGATTCACTCAGTATTTCCCCGCTGACAAAACCTTTTTCAAACATGTTTCAGGTGATCTGCTGTAAATCAGGAAAAAGTGCTGAGGAGCATTTAAAGCTTAAAATAGTGGCTCAATGTAAAATAAATAAAGATGTTTTGAAATAAGAATTTATCACTAAACTTATGTACTGTGAATTATCGGGGTTTTATCCCGAATTGTGAAATAAGAATAATCGGGAAAAGTTTTAGCTGTACAACGATCCTGATGTTTAAAATTTTCCGCTGCAAAACTCAATTAAACAAATACCGCAGACTTTCTGTCTCACGGGTCCTGAAACGGGTAAAACCGGGACGGGGGCCGTGACAATGGATTCAAGGTAAACCCGGAGAAAGTCCAGGCGATCGAGCGCATGCCATCGCCTTCATCGATGAAAGACATGCAACGACTAGCCGGCAGGCTAGCGGCACTCAACAGATTCTTAGCTAACCATGCAGCTAAGTGTTATCCTTTCATCAAGACCCTGCGGAGCTGTTCAAAAAAAGAACAATTCCAGTGGACCGCAGAGGCTGAAAACGCCTTCCGGGAAATGAAGGAGTGTTTGATACAACTCCCGACTTTAACCGCACCACGAAAGGATGAGCCACTCATCTTATACCTGTCCGCCGCAGACAACGCGGTAGGTGCGGTATTGATAGTGGAGCGGGAGGGGGTTCAAACACCCATCTATTACATCAGCAAAATGCTCAACGACCCAGAGACAAGATACTCAATAATGGAGAAGTTGGTGCTAGCACTAGTGCACGCTTCAAGACGGTTACGACGCTACTTCGTAAACCACGTCATCACAGTGCTAACCAATTACAGGATCGGCCCGATCCTATCCAAACCCGACATCTCTGGAAGATTAGCAAAATGGGCAATCGAGCTGGGCGCGCACACGATACACTACAAACCGCGCCCCGCGATTAAAGGCAAAATCTTAGCTGATTTCGCCGCCGAAGTACCAGTGGATCACATCCAAGAATGCGAAGAAGCACAAACTCCTGCGCCAACGCCATCCTCCTCAGAAACATGGGCACTATTTACCGATGGTGCCTCCAACGAGGAAGGCGCGGGCGCAGGTCTGCGACTCGTCAGCCCTGATGATGGGTTGATAAAATTCCTTAGCTTAATGGTTTTAATTTCGGTTAATTACACTAAGTTACTTTCTAGAATACACTACTTTGATATGGTTTGTGTTTTGCAGGCATTGACGGGTTTAAGGTGTATTTTGGAGAATTACCGAAGCTTTGGGCGGATGCTAGAGAGAACATAATTGAAGAAAATGCAAAAAGAGGCAAAACTGAGCTGAACTCTGCGCCAGAAACAGTCCAAACTTCATTTTGGCTTATCCTGAGCTAGAAAATGAGTTTCGGGGCTTATAATATATGCATTTGGGGTAGCTCGACGAGACGAATCAAAATATAAGGTTTTTAAAGGCCAGAAATTATCGCATTATCTGCTGCACACTGGCTGATTGGTAAAAACGGGATTTTTTAGAGAAATAGTCAAAATTGGAAAAGGGGGAGTTACACTTTGTTATTCCTTCAACTCCCATTCATTGAAAAAAAAAACCACTTCATCTTCATCCATTCTCCACCATCCAAACCCTAAGCCCTAACCCTCAACTCTCCTTCAAGACTCAAGATTATGGTTCGGTGCTCGTATTCATCCTCCGGTGATCGTGCCTCTTCGACCATGAACGGCTAGCCTCTTCGGTTTCACCCCGGTGTAGATTATTGTAAGAATTCTAGGGTTTATGCATTCGTATTTGATTTGATTTTGTGACAAATTGTTTAGTATTTGAAACCTTCGATAATTGTCTTGCATTTGTTTCGAATTCGTAAATTGTCGAACGATGTTAAAAGTTATGACTTTGCGAAATGGTTATGTGCACTTATGCCTTATCGTAGGTTAGGATTTACATGTCCGAGGTAACGAAGTGCATTACGGTCCGTTGTCTATGACGTCGATAGCAATTGGCACCTAAGCTTCGTGATAGTAATCCGTTAATCACTATATGCAATTGAATCAAGTTAAAACATGTAGGAACCCTAGGTCTTGAAATAATCGAACCGGGTGTGGAACTTGTCTCTAATTTCTTGTTTTAGTCATTTTAGTAATTTAGTTGCAATTTTAGTTAATCACAAATGTTTTAGATAATACCAATTGTCGGGTCACTCCGATTTATTTTCCAACCCAATAAACTTATAAAAAAATTAGCAATCTTCATAATCACATTGTACATTTTTGTAAATAGTCTAACTAGTCGAACAGGTCGTGCAATACTGACCACAAGCTCTTCGTGGATTCGATACCCGACTTACCCTAGCTACCTAGGTTTAATTGGGTTTTTGACTGATCGGGACGACACGGTCACGTCAAAATGGCGCCGTTGCCGGGGAGCTAGTGCGCTTAGTATTTCATTGCTTGTTCGATTTTAGTTTAGTTTTTTTTTCTCTTGTATTTTTTTTTTTTGTGATTTTACTTTGGGTGGTCGAGCTTGTTTGTGCAGGTACATGTTTTGCAGGTACCATCTGTCACACCCCAACCAATGGCGGAAACATCGGGATGAGACGAAGTGTGAAGATTGCTAGAGACTTCATAACACTATTTGTGTCAATATTTAATAAACCGATTTCATTTCATAATTAAATTGTCAACAATACAAGGAAATTCAAATAACAAGTTCAAAAGAAATACATAACGACATAATCAAAATTGATACAACATTTAAACCTAAACGTCTATATGTGTATCTAGGCATCATTGCTACTTCATTTCATAGCATCATCATCATCAACCTGTAACATGTTAAAATAAAATTCAATGCAAAAGCAAAGGCGAGTACACAAGGTTTAAATAGTATAGCATAAGTATAAAGCATTTTACTCGAATCCACATGGCAATTTGTAAGCAAGGTAATTAGCATGCATATCATTACGTCTAAACCCAAAGTGTCCACTAGTATTTAGCATCCCTCGCCACAAAAGTGACGAGACCGTATTGTATAATGACCTAACAATCCCCCGTCGGGTGGTGTGCTACTCCTATAGCGCTATAATTGTTAAGCGAGGGTATAACATAGTAATGGCATAAAGCATGTATTATCTAGCATAACAAGTAGCATGTATAACGGATTGAGTTCATAAAGCATGTTTATGTGTGTGTAAGTGTAATTTTGTATGGTAACATGTTACAACCCAAAAGTGGTTTAAAATGTAAATGGGTCGAGTGTACTCACGGTTTTGCAAGCTTTCCCACTTGAATCCGTGAAGAGTTGATTTGATGGAGGGAACACCAAGTTATCCTACAAGAGGAAAGTCAAGGTGTATGAGTAATTTGGAAGAAAGATGGGATATTCGGACTTAAGATTCAAAGAATGAAAAAGTAAATATAATGAAAATATTCACTATGGTATTAGCACTTGTCTTGACACTATAGTAATCCCTAAGGATTTGTATGTGATTTCATAGGTTCAAGACCTATTAGAATCGTGACAAGGAACTACACACATAGTGATAAACTTATTAGCTCGATAGGGGATTTATATAATCACTACCAAGGGTTCGGTTTTAAGGTTTATCATAGTTATAATATATATAATAATATACTTAGTCATGTAGGAGGCGGGAGGTTGGACCTTCCACTTTAGTACCTCTTGGTGTCATATAAGTCAAGTAGGAGGTGGGAGGTGAAACCCTCCACTTTGGTACCTCGAATGATTTATTAACATGTGGTCATGTAGGAGGTAGGAAGACGAATCTTCTCTTTAGGAACCTCATAGATATGTACAAGAAATAATACAACTAACTAAGCAAAACATCAAGTGGTGTGTGGACATGTATGTAGGTTAGCCTAGGCTAGCCAAGTAGTCACACCATCTTCAAGTTCAAGACTTGACACCACTTGTGAGCTAAGAACTCGATTAAAACAGAAAGTTTAGAGTGTTTAGACACTCCTATTAAGTGTAAAACAACCTTGGTTTGGCTTTACTAATCATACAAGAGACTAGAAGCATAAGAACACAAGTTTGTTTGAAGTAAACAAGAGTTTAGAAAGTTTTTAAAAACACAACAGAAAGTTTATGGACACTTTTAGGGTATTTCCAGGTCTGATTTCTCCAAGGAGAGATCAAGGAATCAAGCCCAAAGATTATCCAAGCATTTAGAAAGAAGAATCAAGTGATTTGGTTGACTTTTGAGCAAGTTGTGCTCACTTTTGTAAGGAGGTATGAATCTGTCCGAATTTCTGATTTGCAAGAGCTTTGAGAGTGAGATTTGAGTTTGTAAAGTGTTAAGGGGGCTGAGCTTAAGTTGTATTTATAGGGAGTAATTAGGGTTTAAGTAGGTTGCAATTAATACAAGTAGTTGAGACATTAGCATAAAAAAAAAGAATAAAACCAAACACCCTCAAAGGGGCCGCGGACGTAAGGCTGCTTCGGCAGCCACTTGATATATATATTTTTTTGTCATATATTAGTATAGGTTTAGGGTATATACTACTATTAATTAAAATATCATAAAGTTGAAACACATTTTCATAAGTTTGGCAGTTTGCCGTCGCTGCATACATTCTTTCTTCATATTTTATTTAAAAAAAATATATATATCACATAACCTAAATACTAACCTAAGTGAAACATTAGTAGTGGAGGTAATGCTAAAAGACAATTAATAAGTATAATTATTATTATATAACTTAATCAAAAGCTATGTAACAACTTTTATTATATATATATATATAATAGAAATGAACATAATACATCAACGTAAAGTTGATGTTTACTATTTTATTATTATTATTATTATTATTATTATTATTATTATTTAAATCACATAATTAATAGTTACCAAGTATGTATAAGTCATGAGTATCATTATGTCGCGTATCAGTCACACGTATCCATTTGACATTGGTAACGTGTAACCCAAGTATTTTGCAAAGCGTATAGGCATGTATAAAATGTATAATGAATCGAGTATAAGTATAATTTGCCCGAAATAACAAATTTTATTATGATCAAAGTCTCGATTACACAACGATACAACGAAAAAAAACGATTATAAGAACACAAGACTTCCAAAAATAGAAATACGAACAAGACTTGCTATAATTGGAAAGTACAAAATAGCTGGGCGTTACAGTCTCCCCTCCTTTAGGAAATTTCGTCCCGAAATTTAGGAAGACGTAGGGAAAAGGTGAGGATATTTCGACTTCATTTCGCTTTCGAGCTCCCAAGTAAATTCAGCGCCACGTTTTCCTTCCCATCGAACCTTGACGATAGGAATTCGACTGCGCCTCAATTGCTTGGCTCCTCGGTCCATGATTTCGACCGGTTTTTCCACAAAGTGAAGCGTTTCGTTGACTTGCAAGTCTTCGAGAGGAACGTGGAGTCCTTCGTCAGCTAGACATTTCTTTAAGTTGGACACGTGGAAGACAGGGTGTACATTGCTGAGTTCTTCGGGCAGGTCCAGTCTATACGCAACCTCGCCAATCCTCTCGAGAATTTTGAAAGGACCAACGTAGCGAGGCGCGAGTTTCCCTTTCTTGCCAAATCGAACCACGCCCTTCCAAGGGGATACCTTGAGAAGCACGAAGTCACCTGTCTCGAATTCCATAGGTTTGCGTCCTTTGTCAGCGTAACTCTTTTGTCGGCTCCTGGCTTTCAATAAGTTGTCTCGAACCTGTAAAATCTTGTCCGTCGTCTCTTGTATAAGCTCGGGACCGGTGATTTGGGCTTGACCGATCTCGTGCCAGCAAATAGGCGAACGACACTTGCGACCATACAATGCTTCGAAAGGTGCCATTTGAATACTCGCGTGATAACTGTTATTGTACGAGAATTCGACCAAGGGCAAGTGTGAATCCCAGTTGCCACCAAAATCTATTACGCATGAACGAAGCATATCCTCTAAGGTTTGGATAGTACGCTCGGTTTGACCGTCAGTCTGAGGATGGAAGGCAGTGCTAAGGTTGAGTTTAGTACCCATAGCAGATTGAAAAGTTTGCCAGAGACGAGACGTAAAACGAGCATTACGATCAGAAATGATGTCGATGGGAATACCATGGCGACAAATTATCTCCTTCATGTAGACCTTAGCCAATTTCTCGACTTTGAAATCTTCACGAATAGGGAGGAAGTGAGCTGACTTGGTCAATCGATCAACGATCACCCAAATGCTGTCATGACCAGCAGTAGTGCGAGGAAGCTTAGTGATAAAATCCATGGCAACGCTCTCCCATTTCCAGATAGGAATTCTTGGTTGTTTGAGTAAGCCAGAGGGACGTTGATGTTCAGCTTTCACTTTGGAACATGTGAGACATTTTGAGACGAAGGTGGCTATATCCTTCTTCATTCCAGGCCACCAATAGGATGTACGCATATCATGGTACATCTTGTCGGCACCAGGGTGAATAGAATACTTCGTGTTATGGGCCTCCTTCATCAAGAATTTGCGAAGATCATCACGGTTGGGAATCCAGATGCGATTGAGATAGTATAAAATGCCATCAGATTTGGACACGAGACTATTTTCAGCACCACATTGCATCTCGTTGTAGAGGTTACCCTCATTAACGGATGTATACTGAGCGTTACGTATGCGATTTTGAAGATCGTGGACGAGTTGGAAACAACGGATACTTTTGACATGAGTTTTACGACTAAGGGCGTCGGCTACTACATTTGCTTTACCTGGGTGGTATTTGATTTCGCAATCGTAGTCGTTTAACAATTCCACCCAACGACGTTGACGCATGTTTAGTTCCTTTTGGTTGAAGATGTGTTGAAGACTCTTATGGTCGGTGAAGACCACACATTTAGTACCATAAAGGTAGTGTCGCCAAATCTTCAATGCAAAAACGACTGCACCAAGTTCAAGGTCGTGGGTAGTATAGTTTTTCTCATGAATTTTGAGTTGTCTTGATGCGTAAGCGATAACCTTGTCACGTTGCATAAGGACACAACCAAGGCCGAGGTTTGAAGCGTCGCAATACACGACAAAATCATTGTTACCATCAGGAAGCGTTAGGATAGGAGCATTGCATAGCATGTCCTTGAGCGTTTGAAAAGACTCTTCTTGTTCGGGACCCCAAACAAAAGGTTTCTCTTTTTGAGTCAAGGAGGTTAAAGGAACGGCAATTTTTGAAAAGTTGGAGATAAAACGACGATAGTAACCAGCAAGACCAAGAAACGAGCGAATTTCAGACGGAGATTTAGGTGCGATCCAATTTTTCACAGCTTCGATTTTAGCGGGGTCAACGTGAATTCCAAGTTCGTTGACAGTATGACCAAGGAATTGAACCTCTTTTAGCCAAAATTCACACTTGGAGAATTTGGCGTATAGACGTTCAGTACGAAGGAGTTCAAGGATAAGGTGCAAGTGTCGCTTATGCTCTTCTTGCGTCTTGGAATAGATGAGAATATCGTCGATGAAGACGATCACAAAACGGTCCAAGTATGCTTTGCACACGCGGTTCATTAAATCCATGAAAACAGCAGGTGCGTTGGTCAAACCAAAGGGCATGACCACGAACTCGTAATGACCATAACGCGTGCGGAAAGCGGTTTTTAGGTACATCTTCTTCGAGTACTCGAAGTTGATGATACCCAGAACGAAGATCGATCTTTGAAAAGCAGGTCGCGCCTTGCAATTGATCGAAGAGGTCATCAATGCGAGGAAGAGGGTATCGGTTTTTGATAGTAAGCTTGTTGAGCTCACGATAGTCAATACACATACGAAATGATCCATCTTTCTTTTTGACAAACAAAACGGGAGCGCCCCAAGGAGAAGTACTAGGGCGTATAAAGCCTTTGTCAAGAAGCTCTTGAAGTTGACTCGATAGCTCTTGCATCTCAGAGGGTGCTAAACGATAGTGGGACTTAGCGACAGGTGTAGCACCAGGCACTAAATCGATGCGAAAATCGACAGAACGAGCAGGAGGCGGACCAGGAAGATCGTCGGGAAATACATCCGGAAAGTTTCGTACAACAGGAACGTCGCTTATGCTTGGGCCTTTGTCCTTCTTTTCCACAATGTGGGCGAGAAAGGCGAAGGTAGCCTTGCGTAAGCACTTGTTTGCTTTGATACACGACATAAGCTTAAGGCCTTGAGAAGGCTTTTCACCATAGACGTGTAGGGAATCACCGTTTGGAAGAGGAAGGCGGATAAACTTTTCAGAACAAACAACTTCAGCACGAACTCGCCTAAGCCAGTCCATGCCTACTATGATGTCAAAGCTACGCATTTGCATAGGTATAAGGTTGATCGAAAACGTATGATCGTTGAGAATCAAGGAACAATTGGAGAGAACGGAATCGACAGTGACGGTTTTACCATTAGCGACCTCGACAGCGAAAGATTTTGGCAACTTAGAGCGTTTACACTTGAGCAAGGACTCGAATTCTAACGACACAAAACTTTTATCGGCGCCAGTATCAAATAAACAAGAAGCATAAATATGGTTCACAAGGAACGTACCAGTAATGACATCATTCGCGTTTTGAGCTTGAGCAGTAGTGAGAAGAAAGGCTCGGCCTCGAGCGGGTTGTTGAGCCTGTTGTTGTTGCTGCTGCTGTTGTTGCTGTGGTTGCTGTGGTTGTTTTCGTTGAGGACAGACATCTGCCATGTGGTTGACATCACCACACTTATAACATGCTCGCACACGAACAGTTTGGTTCTGAGGTTGATTGGGAGCAGGGTGTTGAGCTACCATAGCCTGGTTTTGATCGGGCTTCAGGTTGTTGCGACAACGGTTGGCAAAATGTCCTAGTCTGTTACAGGTGGAGCATCTGCGACATGGGGTGCCAGTAGGATGATGGTAAAAGCATTGGTTGCATTTGGGCCACGACCCAACGTAGTTTCCTTGTGGTCCAAAGGTTGTGGGATTAGTGGCTAGTACGGTTTGTAAAGGTTGTGGGTTTGGCGGAGTGACGACCGCACAATTTTGGCTCGAAGCCTTCCGCTTCTTGCCTTGGTTTTTCTTAGACGGTTGGGAGGGTGAGGGTTCAACAATGGCAATATCAGTCGTAGCTTGGCGTGCATTCTTCGTTGAAACCTTATCAAAGACTCCCTGAAGGACACAGTTGTTGTTAAGTTCAGTGGCTATGGCGTAGGCTTCCTCTATGGTCTTAGGATTAGCAGAGGCAAGGTGATTGGTCAAGGAAGGTGCAACACATCGAATGAACTTGGCTATGGTTTTGGGAACGGTTTCAACTTGTCCAGGACAAAGAACACTAAGTTGTTTAAAGCGCATAATCAGTCCATCCATGTCACTCCCCTTCTGAGTAAGGTTCCAAAATTCGTTCTCCAATTTTTGGAGTTCATGAGGAGGACAGAAGTGGTCTTTCATAAGCTGTTTGAGATCGTCCCAAGGCATAGCATGTGCGACCTCGTTTCCCCTTTTGTTGCGTTCAGTCGTCCACCACTCGAGTGACTTTTCACGAAACACCCCAGTTGCATTCAAGGTTCTTAGTTCGTCAGGGCAACCACTTTGCAAGAAGGTAAGCTCGATGGCATCAAACCAGTTCATCATGGCGGTAGCGCCATTCTTGCCAGTAAATTCTAAGGGTTTACAAGCCATGAATTGCTTAAAGTGGAAGGTCGATTTGGGTTTTTCTGCCTTTGAGTCAACGGAGCCATGCGGTGATTCGGTTTGAATCTTGCTAACGATGTCGGGTAGGACTTTAGCAAATTGCTTGGCCATAAATTTCATGCAATCTTTTTGAGACATGGCGGAGGAAGTCGAACCCTTCTTAGACTTGAGTCTCTTGGAGGAGCTAGCCGACATCTAAAAGATTGAAGGAGAAGGAAAGAGTGAGACTTTGATCATTAATTGAAAACAAGATTTTGTGTATGTAAAAGCAAGTAAATGTTCATGTATCAAGTAAAGTTCACATAGAGCATAAGATTCCAACATACATTCAACAAGTACAACACATAAGTTGCGTGAAGGGGTATAAATTTAGTTCGTTCACGAGAATTATTATTGTTTGTGATTGCGGTAACGTGCGAAATGATTAAAACGACATTTCGAAACGAATGAACGTTCAAGTATAAAATCACATATAAATTGAGATACATAAAAGAGAGGCTCAATAAAACATAGGAATGTTTCGGGTAGAGAAACGTCGACAATTCCAAAGTGGGTCGAAAGTCCTTTCGATTTAGAGATATTGTGCTTTGGCCTATAAGTAAGATACTCTCGTCGAGAAGCGATTAACGGTATCTTACCCTTCCGGTTACTACACATCTCTAAATGATTGGAACATTCGGGACTTTGGCGAGAATAAAAATCAAGGAATGGGACTTAATCGACAAGATGCGGGTTTCACCCCTAACTTGACGATTTCGTACCCTAAATGTGGTTGGTACTTGTCGGCCAAAATAAAATTTTGACACTTTGACAAGGGTCCACTAGAGTTGAAATGGAAATTACCATTAAGTTGTGGATATCACTCCTAGCTTAATGGTGAAATTTCGTGCAAAATAGATAGAAGGTGGAATGAGAGTCGTTTACCAAATTGTGGGTTTCACCCCTATTTTGGTAAAGTTGTCTCGTTGATGTTACAAGAGTATAAAATAGCATAAGTGTATTCGTGTTAGCCTTAGGAAAGGCATATAAATTTAATAACAAGAAGTGTAGCTAGGAAGCATGTAAGGTAGAGTACAAATGTTTTAAACAACAAATAAGAGACAAAGTTCCTAAAACTATAGACTAGGGCAAAAGCATGGCAATTTTCCTAATTCCCTATAGTTATGGCTCTGATACCAATCTGTCACACCCCAACCAATGGCGGAAACATCGGGATGAGACGAAGTGTGAAGATTGCTAGAGACTTCATAACACTATTTGTGTCAATATTTAATAAACCGATTTCATTTCATAATTAAATTGTCAACAATACAAGGAAATTCAAATAACAAGTTCAAAAGAAATACATAACGACATAATCAAAATTGATACAACATTTAAACCTAAACGTCTATATGTGTATCTAGGCATCATTGCTACTTCATTTCATAGCATCATCATCATCAACCTGTAACATGTTAAAATAAAATTCAATGCAAACGCAAAGGCGAGTACACAAGGTTTAAATAGTATAGCATAAGTATAAAGCATTTTACTCGAATCCACATGGCAATTTGTAAGCAAGGTAATTAGCATGCATATCATTACGTCTAAACCCAAAGTGTCCACTAGTATTTAGCATCCCTCGCCACAAAAGTGACGAGACCGTATTGTATAATGACCTAACAATCCCCCGTCGGGTGGTGTGCTACTCCTATAGCGCTATAATTGTTAAGCGAGGGTATAACATAGTAATGGCATAAAGCATGTATTATCTAGCATAACAAGTAGCATGTATAACGGATTGAGTTCATAAAGCATGTTTATGTGTGTGTAAGTGTAATTTTGTATGGTAACATGTTACAACCCAAAAGTGGTTTAAAATGTAAATGGGTCGAGTGTACTCACGGTTTTGCAAGCTTTCCCACTTGAATCCGTGAAGAGTTGATTTGATGGAGGGAACACCAAGTTATCCTACAAGAGGAAAGTCAAGGTGTATGAGTAATTTGGAAGAAAGATGGGATATTCGGACTTAAGATTCAAAGAATGAAAAAGTAAATATAATGAAAATATTCACTATGGTATTAGCACTTGTCTTGACACTATAGTAATCCCTAAGGATTTGTATGTGATTTCATAGGTTCAAGACCTATTAGAATCGTGACAAGGAACTACACACATAGTGATAAACTTATTAGCTTGATAGGGGATTTATATAATCACTACCAAGGGTTCGGTTTTAAGGTTTATCATAGTTATAATATATATAATAATATACTTAGTCATGTAGGAGGCGGGAGGTTGGACCTTCCACTTTAGTACCTCTTGGTGTCATATAAGTCAAGTAGGAGGTGGGAGGTGAAACCCTCCACTTTGGTACCTCGAATGATTTATTAACATGTGGTCATGTAGGAGGTAGGAAGACGAATCTTCTCTTTAGGAACCTCATAGATATGTACAAGAAATAATACAACTAACTAAGCAAAACATCAAGTGGTGTGTGGACATGTATGTAGGTTAGCCTAGGCTAGCCAAGTAGTCACACCATCTTCAAGTTCAAGACTTGACACCACTTGTGAGCTAAGAACTCGATTAAAACAGAAAGTTTAGAGTGTTTAGACACTCCTATTAAGTGTAAAACAACCTTGGTTTGGCTTTACTAATCATACAAGAGACTAGAAGCATAAGAACACAAGTTTGTTTGAAGTAAACAAGAGTTTAGAAAGTTTTTAAAAACACAACAGAAAGTTTATGGACACTTTTAGGGTATTTCCAGGTCTGATTTCTCCAAGGAGAGATCAAGGAATCAAGCCCAAAGATTATCCAAGCATTTAGAAAGAAGAATCAAGTGATTTGGTTGAGTTTTGAGCAAGTTGTGCTCACTTTTGTAAGGAGGTATGAATCTGTCCGAATTTCTGATTTGCAAGAGCTTTGAGAGTGAGATTTGAGTTTGTAAAGTGTTAAGGGGGCTGAGATTAAGTTGTATTTATAGGGAGTAATTAGGGTTTAAGTAGGTTGCAATTAATACAAGTAGTTGAGACATTAGCATAAAAAAAAAAGAACAAAACCAAACACCCTCAAAGGGGCCGCGGACGTAAGGCTGCTTCGGCAGCCACTTGATATATATATTTTTTTGTCATATATTAGTATAGGTTTAGGGTATATACTACTATTAATTAAAATATCATAAAGTTGAAACACATTTTCATAAGTTTGGCAGTTTGCCGTCGCTGCATACATTCTTTCTTCATATTTTATTTAAAAAAAAATATATATATCACATAACCTAAATACTAACCTAAGTGAAACATTAGTAGTGGAGGTAATGCTAAAAGACAATTAATAAGTATAATTATTATTATATAACTTAATCAAAAGCTATGTAACAACTTTTATTATATATATATATATATATATAATAGAAATGAACATAATACATCAACATAAAGTTGATGTTTACTATTTTATTATTATTATTATTATTATTATTATTATTATTATTATTATTATTTAAATCACATAATTAATAGTTACCAAGTATGTATAAGTCATGAGTATCATTATGTCGCGTATCAGTCACACGTATCCATTTGACATTGGTAACGTGTAACCCAAGTATTTTGCAAAGCGTATAGGCATGTATAAAATGTATAATGAATCGATACGTATAAGTATAATTTGCCCGAAATAACAAATTTTATTATGATCAAAGTCTCGATTACACAACGATACAACGAAAAAAAACGATTATAAGAACACAAGACTTCCAAAAATAGAAATACGAACAAGACTTGCTATAATTGGAAAGTACAAAATAGCTGGGCGTTACACCATCTTTCAATATGAATTGGGTAGATAATGATCCTTGTGAGTGTTGTGGAAGCGGAGAGCACTATTTAGAGGATTGCTCTGTTTTCTACGAAAAAGTTCAAGCTAACAAGGAACGGGAAGACTACCTCAGCGGATTGTTTGATTATAGGAGGGCGGATCATAAAGATTTCAATGGTCCATCCTCACATTATCCATACACTAGACCACCTCTACCACCAAAGCAAGAAAGCGGATGTCCTTGTTGTGGAAAAATTCATATACATGAAGATTGTCCAGTGTTTTGGAAAGATCCGGTGTTTTGGAAAGGAAAAATAAAGTCTGGTTACAAGCCACCACCACATTATCAAGAATACTACTATGAACCCAAATCACCATATTTCTCAAGTTACCGGGAGGAGGAGTATGATGATTATTATAATGAATACCCTCAACCGGTATACGAGAACCCACAAGATTCGATGCATTCTAAGCTTGATTCTCTCATGGACATGATGAAAGAATATCACCAGGATATCAAAGATATGAAGAAAGCGAATGAAGTGAGAGATAAAGCCCATGAAGCATTGGTGGTGCAAGTGGGTCAATTAGCGGAGGAATTAGCCCAACTTAAACGAGACCAAGAGGTTTGGGCCAATGGTACAATAGTAGATGGTGATGTGGTGGAAGAGGTTATCGATCTTCCCGAGCAAGAAAATGAATGTTTGAACCGAGCGGAAGACATCCCACCGCGAGACGAGTCGGATCCCAAAGATGCCCACGTTCATATCCATCCTTATCCCATATTTATCACTCCAACCAACAAAGTTGGGGATGCGGGTTCGGGTATAAGGATTCGAAGGGTGGCGTTGCAAGACATAGGCCAGTTTAGTAAGAAGCGACCCCAAAGTTGTACAATATGCATGCCGAGCAAAATAAAAAGAGAATGGATCCGGCATGCCAAATACCGAGCGTATGTTGGAAACTCGGTAGGCAAATGTGCACTTCGACCACCATGAGAGGTAAATCAGGTATAATTGTTGTATATTTTGTATTATTATTTGTTTTATTTTTTTTAGTAGTTAAATGAACGTTGTGGGTGTGTTCCCTATATAACCCTCACGAGACCTCTCGTCCTCCCAAGCTATTGGGGGGTTTAAAAGGGCTTGTTGCATAAGCTAAATGCAACCGTGATTCCTACGAAAGTGAGTTAGGCTTGTTATTGTTGTAAATTATTTTTCCACATAAATCAAAGTAAATTAATGTATGACTTGGTAATATTTTCATAAAAGTGGTAGAACTAGGTAGCTAATAAATTTTAATGGTTGTGAGAAGCATGCTTCTACACAAGGGTTAAGATTTGTAGGTACATTATGTTTGTGAGACGACCGCTTTGTTGAAGAGATGAAGAGCACACGAGGAATGAGCTCTAAAAATCAGGTGCATACGTTCCCTTTTTACTTTTGATTTTTTAGTTAGCAAATAAGTGGATTGTAAATTGTATATTATTTTTCCGGGGTGAAATTTTGGGGAAGTTAGTCGTGTCACACCCCTTGTGCGTTTTTAAAAAACTCTAGTTCTTACACATTGAGGACAATGTTTACCTCAAGTGTGGGGATGGGGGAGTAGTAAAAGTTTTTCGATTTTTGACCCGTTCATCTAAACACTACACATTGAGGACAATGTTTACCTCAAGTGTGGGGATGGGGGAAAATTTCAAAAAATTTTCAAAATGTCGTTGTTTGAAGCAATCTAAAAAGCACAAGTAACTAAGTTAACGAGGGATGTCACAACTCATTTGGTCTTTTGTCATGGTCAAGTTCAAGTTAATAGCATGATGGGTATTTAGCGGGTGGTTATTTGGGAATAATTCGCCTAAGAAACTAGCACATCATGCACGTCACATACCATACCCTTTATATATGTGAGGTCTTGAGCCACTTTTACATAATAGAATTACATATATATGTTTCTTTGTTTGAGTAGACCATTAGTCATGTATTGTAGAACTTGCATCTTTTGATACGTTTGAGACCATAGACCGAATACAAGCACGAGAATGATTAAGGCATTAGGTAAACCTTTTTCTTTTACACCATTTGCTTACCTTTACCCAAATAAATCCCCTAGTCGCCCACTTTGAGCCTAAACCTTTCGTTTGACCACCCTATAGCCCATAACCGTAAACCTTTTTCTTTTAAACCCGTGTGATGGAAATTCGATTTTAGGATTATTTGTTTGTATAGTTGTGGTTTATATTTGCAAAAAAAAAAAAAAAAAAAAAAAAAAAAAAAAGCAGAAAAATTGTGAAAAAGAAGAAAAAAAAATTGTTAAGAAAAACACAAAAATATGTGTTTATAGTTTGATTTAATAAAAGGCGAAAAATTGTTGCCTTCTAGTCGATGTTTGTAGATAATTGTGTTTAGCATAGTTATTTTGTAATAAAAATTTGAGTTTTCATCACCTTAGCCACTTAAAAAAAAATATCCTATTCCATACCCTTAACCTAGCCTTGTTACAACCCTCCAAAGACCTTTTGACTTGTGCTTAGTATTCATGTTCGGTGGTGGAGAATGATTGAGTTGCAAGCCTATGCGGGTACGTGTTCTAATCGGTTTTGAGTGATTACCTAGAAAGTGCTAATTCATTAACTAATTAGCCAAATTTTATAAACCGAGTGGAGAGAACATTGTGAGGGATGTGCATGACTTGTTAGTTTTACGGGCGGGTTAATCTTGGATAACCATATTATACGTGATTATTCACTTTACCGTTAGATATTTTGTAAATTGTAAAAAGTTTTGAACCGGGCATGACAATAGACCTTAACCTTAGTCTCAGGAATGGGGAGTGTGTTTTTCGTTCGACCCACGTGAAAGTGAAAAACAGATTTGCTTGAGGGCAAGCAAAAGACAAGTGTGGGGATGTGATGGGTTGATAAAATTCCTTAGCTTAATGGTTTTAATTTCGGTTAATTACACTAAGTTACTTTCTAGAATACACTACTTTGATATGGTTTGTGTTTTGCAGGCATTGACGGGTTTAAGGTGTATTTTGGAGAATTACCGAAGCTTTGGGCGGATGCTAGAGAGAACATAATTGAAGAAAATGCAAAAAGAGGCAAAACTGAGCTGAACTCTGCGCCAGAAACAGTCCAAACTTCATTTTGGCTTATCCTGAGCTAGAAAATGAGTTTCGGGGCTTATAATATATGCATTTGGGGTAGCTCGACGAGACGAATCAAAATATAAGGTTTTTAAAGGCCAGAAATTATCGCATTATCTGCTGCACACTGGCTGATTGGTAAAAACGGGATTTTTTAGAGAAATAGTCAAAATTGGAAAAGGGGGAGTTACACTTTGTTATTCCTTCAACTCCCATTCATTGAAAAAAAAAACCACTTCATCTTCATCCATTCTCCACCATCCAAACCCTAAGCCCTAACCCTCAACTCTCCTTCAAGACTCAAGATTATGGTTCGGTGCTCGTATTCATCCTCCGGTGATCGTGCCTCTTCGACCATGAACGGCTAGCCTCTTCGGTTTCACCCCGGTGTAGATTATTGTAAGAATTCTAGGGTTTATGCATTCGTATTTGATTTGATTTTGTGACAAATTGTTTAGTATTTGAAACCTTCGATAATTGTCTTGCATTTGTTTCGAATTCGTAAATTGTCGAACGATGTTAAAAGTTATGACTTTGCGAAATGGTTATGTGCACTTATGCCTTATCGTAGGTTAGGATTTACATGTCCGAGGTAACGAAGTGCATTACGGTCCGTTGTCTATGACGTCGATAGCAATTGGCACCTAAGCTTCGTGATAGTAATCCGTTAATCACTATATGCAATTGAATCAAGTTAAAACATGTAGGAACCCTAGGTCTTGAAATAATCGAACCGGGTGTGGAACTTGTCTCTAATTTCTTGTTTTAGTCATTTTAGTAATTTAGTTGCAATTTTAGTTAATCACAAGTGTTTTAGATAATACCAATTGTCGGGTCACTCCGATTTATTTTCCAACCCAATAAACTTATAAAAAAATTAGCAATCTTCATAATCACATTGTACATTTTTGTAAATAGTCTAACTAGTCGAACAGGTCGTGCAATACTGACCACAAGCTCTTCGTGGATTCGATACCCGACTTACCCTAGCTACCTATGTTTAATTGGGTTTTTGACTGATCGGGACGACACGGTCACGTCACCTGACGGCCAAGAGCTTACATATGCAATCCGCCTCGATTTCAAAAGCACAAACAACGAGGCAGAATATGAGGCACTGTTAGCGGGGCTACGTTTAGCAGTCAAAATCGGCGTGCAACATCTGGAAGCACCCGTCGACTCTTTGTTAGTTGCAGGCCAAATACGCGGCGACTATGCCGCAAAAGGGGATATCATGATCCTCTACCTCGAGCAAGCCCTGCAACTAATATCCAAATTCGCTTCGTTCAATATTCGCCATATTAATCGAAGCGAAAACAAGTCCGCAGATGCACTATCAAAACTTGCATCTACCAGCTTCCAACACCTGGCACAGGAGGTACGCATCGAAATCCTGCAAAATCCTTCGGTACCCCTACGCCAGGTCAATGTCATTCAATACGGTACGACATCGTGGATGACACCTATTATCGCATATCTACAATCAGGTGTGACTCCCGAAAGCAAGTCAGAGGCACGCAAGTTGCAACACAAAGCGTGCCACTATCAAATGGGAGACGGTATCTTATACCAAAAGTCTTACCTCGGGCCACTCCTGCGATGCGTCAACCCGCAGGATGCCACATACCTCATCCGAGAGATACACGAGGGCATATGTGGCATACATGCCGGACCACGCATGGTAGTGGCCAAAATCATGAATGCCGGGTATTACTGGCCCGGCATGCACCTGGACGCCGTCAAAGAGTTGCGCAAATGCATCGACTGTCAACGTCATGCTCCAAAAACTTTGCGTTCAAAGAACAACTTGGTCCCCGTCACAACCGCATGGCCCTTTCAGAAATGGGCAATTGACGTTGTGAGACCTTTCCCTGACGCACCAGGTGCGGTCAAATTCATCATAGTAGCGGTTGATTATTTCACAAAATGGGTGGAAGCAAAACCGCTCGCATCAACCACTGCTATGATAACAAGAAAGTTCATTTGGGAGCACATCATCTGCCGTTTCGGTTTACCAATGTGCATTGTTACCGATAACGGCACCAACTTCGCTGCTGACGAATTCCAAAAATGGCTAAAGGAACTACATATTCAGCACATATTCTCATCAGTCGCACACCCGCAAGGGAACGACCAAGTTGAGAGTATCAATAAAAGCCTAGTCGAAGGGATCAAAGCACGGTTGGGAACGGCCAGGCGTGGCTGGGTCGATGAACTCCCAAGCATCTTATGGGCTCACCGTACAAGCCCAAAAACAAGCAATGGGGAAACACCCTTCAGCCTGGTCTACGGTTCAGAAGCGGTGATCCCCGCGGAAATAGGTCTCCCATCTCCTAGAATGTTGGCTATTGAAAAACTAGACAACAACACGGAGCGCAGGATCGATTTGGACCTCTTGGAAGAAAGGCGCGAAAACGCGGCCATCAACGAGGCCAAATATAAATCCAAACTGGAAAAGTACTACAACACGCGCGTCCGCGTTTGTACTTTCAATCCAGGGGACTACGTCCTACGCGACAATGAGGCATCTAATGCCGAGCGCCCAGGCAAACTTGCCCCCAAGTGGGAAGGACCCTACCTCATCAAAGAGGTCTTAGGGAAAGGCGCGTACAAGTTGCAAACGCTAGAAGGCGAACCTATCGCACGAACATGGAATGCACAACAGCTTCGACGCTGTTATATGTAAGCCATGTTCTTACATTTCTCTATGTAACCTATCGGGCTGCAGGCCATTTGCAAATCAATAAATAAGCAATTTTATACATTATTGTTTGTTACTACTATTACAAATGCGTGTTCTAAAAACAGATTGGCAAAATCTTCATTCGCGATACCCATACAAAGTGGTAACCACACACAAATATTGTAATAGGCCAGCACAAGGCAACAAGACCAAGTGTTTATCCGGCCGGATAGACATATTTCTTAAGTCTAACACAATTCCTAAGCCCAAAAAAGGCAAACAATGGAATTGACGCATACTCGTACCGCAACAGTATGGAGTACACTCGACCCCATTCACAATGGGTAGAGACCCGCATACATACGTTCAAACATACAAGAATTAAAAACACTCGTATAAACTGAGCAAAAAACCTTATATTCAAAAAATTCATGCACCCACGCGATGCTTAAATGGATTTACATAAGGTTCCTATTCTATACAAGAGAAAAACAAAAAGGGGGCACACTGGCCAACCTAAACCCTATTTCGTACCGCTGGTTCCCGCACCATCTCCGGTACCACCAGCAGGATCTTCCTCTTCCGCATCCAGATAAAGCATCCGCAAGCGATCAACATAGTCCGCAGCCTCTAAACAATTGTCCAATTCCTCTACACAGGCAAGGGACGTGTCATAAAAGGAGGCTTCGGTCGCTCATCAGTATAACCGCCCGTTGACATCACATTCAGATGACCAATACAGCGGTTCTAACCGGCTTTAAAACCAGCATCGCGGGCACGATCCTTGACCAGGTTCAAACCAGCTGCGGTCTCAGGGGCATTCATGATAGCCTCAACAATCTGCAATAAAAGGATCATAAGTCTCGATGCTAGTCCAAGCAAATCTAAAGGCAAGGGATACTTACACGCACGATACCGTGAGTCCGCAACCACTCACGGTCAGCCTTCAGCTGGTCAAAAGAGGACACCAAGGCATCCTTGGCCTCAACAGCGGCATCAGCCCGCTCTTCCGCAACCGACACGCGGGCAGTAAGGTCTGTAACCGCGACCTCCCGAGCCTGAACCTCAGCCTGTCAAAAAACAGCAAACAGTTTACTCGATAAACATTTACAAGACAATGAACGAAATATACAACAGAGGTAACGAAACATACCTGCAGGCTGGCAACAACTTTATCCAAACGAATGCGCTCCGCATTCGCCTCTTCAAGAGCCTTCGAAGTGCGGTTCTCCCTTTCTTTGGCCTCATCAAGGGCCTTCACAGCACGGGCTCCCGCTTCTTTGGCCTCTTCCAGCGCCTTCATGGTCGCGGCCTCCGCCTGCTGCGCATTCACTGCAATCGCCTCAACTGCAGCTTTTTCCTTACCCAAGGCAGCGTTCGCTGCCTTGACGTTCGTCAACTCCTGCCGAGCACGAAACAGAGTGTCATTCTGCTTGGCCCACGATTCATTCCACTTCTTACGCTCATTGGACAACTTTTCATTCCAATCCTTGCATTCATCAGAAAGAAGTTTGGCAAGAGTACGCACCTGTTTAAGCTGAGCAGTGGCAGCCCACTCAGAGGTTTGTTTCTGCTTCTCAAAAGCAGCCTTATCTTTCTCAAGCTGCTCCGCACCCGCACGAGCAGCCTCGACCAACTTTTCCGCCTCAGCCCGCATGCGAGCGGCTTCTTCCTCGCGGCGGCCCAGCACCTTATAGTCTTCCAAAATGGAATTCGCCACGATGGAAGTCCCTACTAACATGGTTGAGAGCTGTTTGATGCGCAGCTCACGGGGTGCAGCACGGGCACGTTCCACTTCAAAAGGGGTGCCCAGACCACCCAAAATCTCCTTGCATGCAGAAGGGTCATTGGAAATATCATCCCCCTGCATAACAGTCCAGGGGGGTCGTTGATACACAGTACTTCGACCCTGGGTATAAGTGCGGTAATAATACTCCAACTCAGACTCCCCAGGCTGGATTGGAAGCCCATCATAACCCGCACCACCGGCATCAGAACCGGTAACCTTCACACCGGAAGAAGACTTTTGCGGCTCATTATCAGCTTTTTGCGCCTCCGCATCAGACTTTTGACTCCCAGAATCCGAAAACCGCAGATCCAAATTATCCCCTTCAGGGGGATAGATCAGGTTGTTGGAAGAATCAACAGTATCGAAGATCTGAGTCGCAACCTTCTCTGCGGTACCCTCCGTCCGCACGGTCGAATCAGACACCACCTTGGCAGGAGGTGTCGAGGGTACCTCAGTCGCACCCGCACCCGTGGCACGCGGGGGGGACTCCGGAGCATCAAAGATAGAAAAATCTTCATCTTGAGGCTCTGCAAAAACAAAGTCAAATGGCTGTCAAAACAAGTTATACATAACATTTCAGACAAGCTATGCAACACTTACCAACAGTAACCGTAGGCTTCTTTGGAGTCGGCCCAGCCCTCTTAGACTGCAACCTCCGACGTTTCGCTCCACCGGCACCAGCGACCGTCTCTTCTACTTGCCTCTTCGCAGCACCAGACTGTGACCCCGCAGCTGTACCCAAACCCTCAAGGGTATCAGATACTATCACATAATCCATGTATCTACGGAAAGAAGAGCAAGAGATACCTGCCGCCTGCGGCACCAGATGAGGCACAGCAGTGACCTCCTTTATTTTCTTTTGGCGAAAGCGCACGCCCTTCACAGTTTGCCTTTTAGGCACACCTTTCGCTTCAGGGTCCCCTAAGGCCCCAAGATCACCTGCATGGAAAACATCCAAAAGATGCGTCAGTAAAACCATTCTTGTTATCACAAGTAAAAAAGATTCCAAACTATACCTTTGCCCCGCGGCAACTCAACTGCCAGTGCGGCCTCAGTAGGCACCCGGAAGTTATCCCGGATGATAACATTAAACTCCTCCTCATCATCCGCACAAACGACGGTCTCAACCGTACCCAGGAAATCCGGGGCAAACATCCTCCATAAAGGAGCGTCCTCTGATAACAAACGCACAAGTCAGTAACGCAGACAAGGATAAGAAAGTTAAATAAATGAAAAGTACGTACCACCGCTTTTCTCCCGCACCACGGGCTTTGACTTCTTGTTCCTCCTCGTCAGCATCATACGCAACACCCACAGATGTGTATTGTTCAGGTTCACAGACTCAATGGTCTGCAGCTGCGGAAACCACTCCACCGTTTTCAAACTGGGGACCCTAATGGTCTCTGCTATGATCGTTTCGGTCACATTCCGAAACGTCATATTTGCAACAATGGCAGCAGCCTTGATGTAGAAAAACTTCTTTTTCCACATTGTCATCCCCTTGGGAGGAGTCATCAGCTTGGGGCTACCGTCTCGTTGACGGAAAGAAAAGAACCCCAACGACACCGTCATTTGATAAAACCGTCGGAAATCTCCAACGGTTGGCTCTATGCCAAGAGCATGAAAGGTGAACTAAAAATTCCGAATCCGGATCATACCAAACGGACTCACTTGAGAAATGTGGACCTTGTACCACTCCAAAACCTCGACAACAAAAACAGTCAAAGGTAACCGGAGATTACAGACACCAAAAAAGTCTGCCCACATGGTCACGTAACCGGCCGGAGCATCGGCACCAGTGTCACCCTCCGATGGGTAGCATGCCCCATATTCAGGAGGCATTTGGACATCAAGAATCAGACGATCAAAGCTCTTCTTGGTCCACTTTAACGTCGGTAAACCACCACCGGCGGCCCCCTCCTCTTCTTCCTCAGCCACTACCGGCTGTTCAGGGTTTTCACCCTCCACATTATGTGGATTTGATGGTTCAGCCATCAGATATGTCAAAGAAAAAGAAGACAGTGAGTGGAAAAACTAAAAACCTCACCGGAACTTCAAGAAATATCGTCGGAGAAGACAAAGAAGAAGTTTTCTCTCACCGGCAAATTTTTGAAATTTCGAACAAGTGAGGGGAAACCACGAATGGTTTCCCCTTATATACCCATCGCAATTAATGCGGAGGGAGAAAGCGAATCATCACGTTCAAAAAGAGCGAATTGCGCGACACCACGTGTCAAGCGCCATTTTCGCTGACGGTTATCACGCGCGCGTGGCCGCCCACGCGCCTGACATAGGAGACGTTTACACTCCTTGCTACAGTGCATTTAATGCCTCGGGCAGTGCAAATGTCCTTTCATTTCAGCACATGACCGAATGACCTCACCAACTTCCACCAACTCACACATGAGATCAGCCACGTAGGCAAGAAAAAGCGACTACATTTTCCAACAATAAGCGGCATGCGATTTCTCTGGTATACCGCACCATAACCCATACCGTATGTCGTTTTTTATATACCCCTAAAAATAGGTAAAAACATATATCTCTATACTATAAAGGGGTATAATACCTATCCGCACTACCCACGAGCACACGTGGTGTATGCGGAAATGACACACACGAGCACGTTCAGGTGTGTCAGATACTCAGAACCAGCGTTGTTCTTTGGACTGAACCGCATCTCAGGAACAGGTAAACCGCATTGACTTCATTCTCTTCAAGCTTCAAATCCCTCCTGTCCGGTTCACAACCACAGAGGGTGCATGAACAACTTCTTCAACAAGAAGAAGGAAGGGAATCTACGCGACCGCACATCAGCAACCTTGACTCCTGAACCTTCAAGAGCTACATCCGAGCAACACGCCCACTTCGAGCGAATATGGGAATGCAAAACCGCAGACACTCATGAGTAGCTACGGACATAACCATAGCTTCCGCAGAGTGGTTGCTATGGAAGAGCAAAGCTAACTACACATCACCGAGCGAAGCTACTTCAAGGCAAACTCGGTATTGGAGCGTGAAGGAAAGTGGCTCCAGAAAGAACGCAGATAAGCGCTCTAAACAAGCCCTTGTCGAACAACAAGCGTCCGAACAGCGGTAACAAGTCTGCTTATGACTTTGTTTGCCCGCCTATGGACCGCATAGAATAAACAACAGTGGGCATACCCTTGCCTATGACCATGTTTATTTACCCATAGTACAGATCTACATTGTTCGACCAAACACGGCCAACAATGACGCAACGAGGTAACCGCAAAGGACGTGCGGTTACTTGAGAGCTATGACGATGAACACGAACACCCAACAAAAAAGGGATCGTCATCTCATAACTAGATGCTGAACATAGAGCTTGAGCAAAGCACTTGCAGCATCAACTACTTTTGATCCCGATCTCAGAGATTGGTTCAAAGTTTCTTTTCTTCTTCATGCACCATTTCAACAAATGGTTTGAAGACAGGACCACCTCTCAGAGGTTGAAAGAATGTGCATACCTTCGAACCACCATCTCAGAGGTTGGTTCGAAGTTTGTGCATCATTACTAACAAGGTCCCCAGTAGACCTTCAACACAACAACAGGTGGCAACCCACCTGGTGACATAAAACGGCTGAGAATTTCGCATCAAACAAAATTCCTTCACCGGTACGGAAGAGGCGTCACATGACTCTACCAGATCACCAGCCTGATCTGGCCTAGAATTTTCTCCAGACTGCCAACTACCTTCCCATACTATAGTCCAGTGCTCCTCCCACATGCAACTTGCACGAGGCAGCAACACTAGACTGGGGGGACTTGAAGGGGTATGGTCCCAAATCGACCATCACCCGCATCAAACAAACCCCCGCCAGTAAATGAACCGCACCCATGCGGTCACATCCTTCGAATCTAATCGGTCAGAGGATGAGAAGCCTTACCTTAAGCATAGAAGAAGATGAACATATCGATGCGGCTGGCACCGCACCATATGGGCATTTTCGTCACGATAAGGGATGCAGGCAAATAAGTCTCCGCGTACGACGATGCGGCCAGCACCGCATCTAGCGTATTTCTTGATCACAAGTAGGAGACGCGGTAACTTCAGACGTTACCGCATGCAGCGATGCGGCTTGCACCGCATCCTATGCATTCAACAAGTGGGACTGACACCACAGTGCAAGTGGCACCAATGGCAGTAACCTGTCAGAGCTACGTAAGCAATGGACTGACGTGGCGTAACCTCCACAACCGACAAGCCTGACACACCTGCAAGGGTGCAGCACGTCGTCAGTCCATCCATCAATCTCCTCCTTCACTCCTCGGCTATAAATACCAACCCCAAACCAGGTTTGAGGTATCTCTTCACAACTCTCTCACTACTACTACTATCTTACTTTGCTTCCCAAGCAAACTACTGATTCTCACGCCGGAGAGTGGTAACAAGGAGCACCCCCCACCCCATCCTCCTTGTTACGAGTCACGGCTTGTTTCCTTGTGCAGGAGATCGACCACCGGTGATCCAGCCAGCGATTCTCGAGAGGAAGGGATTAACCCTTCTTGACGAGACCAGTGTGTTAACCCTGCCTGGTTAACCATTGTTTCATCAATGAGAGAACTAAAGATTAGAATGATGTTACATGACATAAAGTTTGTAATAATTCAAATAGGGTAGATCATGAGTTTCTTAAATGAAAATTGTTATATCAAAAAAAAATGAAAAAATTATTTTCACCGTTATAAGATATAACGAAATAAAGTGACTTGTATGTCACATTTCATATTAAATTAGAACTCGATCAGACTGGATCATCAGGGCTAAATGTGCGATGGCCGGTCAAACTATAAAATGTCTACATAACTGGTTCTATTGAGTACTCTTAAACCATCTTCATTTTGAGTAGTCGATTATGATGTTGGTCGTTTGAACCGTATTGACGAACCTGATTATAAAGTCATGCTCTTAAAAATATTACTATTATAAAGTCATGCTCTTAAAAATATTACTATTATAAAACATGCTTAAAAATATTACTATTATAAACCATCTTCATGCTCAAAGCTTAAAACATGCTCTTAAAATATGATTATAAAGTCATGCTCTTAAAAATATTACTATTAATATCAAAAATAGGAATTTGAAAGAGATGGTTTTGCTTCAACCCTTAGCTATGCTTATAGTGCATCATCCACCAAGACATGGGTTTTAGACTTTTATATTTCTAACACAAAATTTTAAAGGATTATAACAGATAACAAAAGTAAGAGAACAAAATACAAATATATGTTTTCAAGGTAAAAAAGTTGCAAGTATATTATAATAAGGTTTATAAATAACATTAAACAGATATTAAAATTACAAAAGTGCTTTTTATAGAATATTTCATAGTATATTAAATTGATTAACTAAAAAAAGTAAACTATAATCTGTAATCTGCGTCCCTGATGTAGGAGGCTGGTGTCAGATCGAGTTCGTATTTTCAAAATTTTGCTTCCTACGTCCCCAGTCCTGGAAAAACGCTACATATTGAGTCTCCGACGCTAACCTAGTCAAGTTTATTGGTTAAATGACCAGTTTACCCCTTCTTGGTAGTCCTTGATGTATGTAAGCTTTGGATATTTAAGTCTTCCGACGATTCTAATTTTTTTACCTGCCAAATTCAAATATAACGACTTCATTCTGGGTCCAGAAGGTGTTCACTGAACAGTAAAACGCATCCCTAACATATGTAATTTGTATAAAGCGCATTTACAAAAGGTATTGGACTAGTATAAACGCATGATTAAACATACCAAAAATATATTACCATAGCTAATGTTCAATATTACGGGTTTAAAAGCACAAATAAGCATACCAAATTAAGATTACATATCAAAATATACCAACTAACGTTAAATCGTAACACCCTTGCCCAGTCGGGATGAAACACACCGGAACGCTGAAGCGGCAGGATGTAGGCAACCAGTAGGCTAATCGTTAGTGTCACTTCTCCCCGAAAGCCGAGTTTCACTTTTATCCTAGGTTCAAGACTAGGGTTATCAAGCTTGATTCCCACTACAAACAAAAAAATAAATAAATGATTTAGTGGTAAAAATTAACAAAACTAGTTGATTTTTCGTACGCGCGTTGCGGTGAGGATCCAATGACTGTAAAACGCATGTCAGCAATGGCAAGCAGATACCGAATATCAAAACATAAACAAAAATAACGTAGTAAGGATAGTCAATCCTTCCTAAAAAACGATTTTAAATAACGTAATATATAATAATAGGACCCGCACTACCTACACGTTGAAAATTCGGTTGTTTTCAGTTCAGTTATTACGGTACTAACACGTTAAAATATGGATGAGATCGGTACCGGTAACGGCACCTAAAGTACCGATCCGGAAAATCATCGAAATTAGGTATCGGCACTGAAAATGCTCCGTACAATACAATATGGTATTTGAAGGTAAAAATTAATAAATACATGTATGGTGCTAGACCAGTGTCGAACCGAAAGTAACGATTCTGAAAACGCCAAAAGGTGGGTACCAAATTGGTACCGAAAATGATTTGGTATAGTAAATTTCGTACTGATACAATACCGGTTTGATTATAGGATTTGATACGATTTGCTAATCAATAATCTAATATCCAAGTTAATTTTGCATGCTACAATTCACTCATTACAGAAAAAGACATAAAAGAAAGCAAAATAAGTTGTTGTGTATATAAAACCTCAGTCAAACGAAATACAATTTATGTCACACCCCGACCACGTAGGACAACAAACCGTGGCGGAAACATCGGGGAGTGTTGTAACAGAAGCAATCGTTTCACAACCATGGATACAAAAAGTGTTTCGTTTTATTGCTAATATTACGAATTGCATTGTCTTAACATAAAATAAACAAGTTTTATATTGTTTATCATAGTTATTATGTCACTAAGGCCTCGTCCAGATCCTATGTGACGCATGCATCCTAGCAGTCATTCAAGCATCAACACCTGAAACATATGTAAAAACTTAGTCAGCAAAGAAATGCTGGCGAGTACACAGGTTTTAAAGGAGTGTCGAATTCATGGCTAGTTTAAGTGTTGCAATACTTTAATAAAAACTTTGTTTTGAAAAGAGTATAATGTTGCAACTTAATTAACCAACTTGAATCAAGTGGGTTATAGTTTATAAAACCTCGTAGTCATGATTCTTAACCCAAAAACCTTTGCTTTAGAACACCAACTTGTAAAACATCTTGTAAAAGCTCGTTAAAACTCGTATAATTTATATCTCTTAGAAAAACATCGTTGTGTGATATTGTTCAAAATTGTTTCCTCGGTGAGCTAAATAACGACACGCAATGTAATATGATAGAAGCACTTATATACATAAGATGTACCAGCGGCGCATCTACCATGATACTATCATACTACACCCGTCCCATTAGCTAATCATTGCCCAAAACCAATCGTTTACTCGTTTCACCTCGTGTATCTCGTTTCAAATTGTTTAACTTGTCTCAAAATTGTATTCGTTTTAGTAGTGAAACTACTTTTGGTCGTCTCGTTAATAACATTCAAACCTGTGTGACTCGTTTATTGTTCAACTCGTTTCGTATTAACAAACCACCAAAGGGTAAGTTAACAATCATCAGATTCAGTCGTTACCCACAACCCCCACACATAACCATGGGTGCAGTGCAATAACGGGATTTGTCAGATCCTATGGTACCATAACCTAATACTGGTCGGCTTGATCAATGCTAATGAATGTCATTCGTTATGTAATTACAACCAACAAGTCGTGTACACCTTATCTAAATCGTTATTAGTTTTGTATAAACCACCTTAATCGTTGTGAAACCATCGCTAAAATATCAAAATCGTTTTGATACATATGAATCACCCCAAAACCTTTGAAAACAGTAAAATAGGGGAACTATGTACTCACCTTGGGTGCGTTTTTAAATGTTAACACAATCCCTCAAATTGTTTATGCGTCCTAAATAAAGTAAGGATGATTTTTAATAATCAGTGTTCACATAAATACCGAAGTTTCTCCGATACTTAGGATTTCCACATAACTTTGAGTTTTCTCGAAAAGTTATTATTTTTGATTATTTTAGTGTATTGTATATATACATATACTCAAGCGTAACACGCATAATCTTGTCAACACTAACACATCATCATACACATATTGTAAAACACATAGCACATTGTGACACATTAAATTTACTTATGAACAACCCATTCTAGTTACGTCGAAAAATACTTATTTTAGCGATTCGGTGACATTTTTGGGCGTCGGAAGTCACGTATGACTAACCAATCACCAAGTAAACTTAATATAAGTTAAAATACTTATTTTTATACCAAAAATATCAGTTTGGTTACTGATCTAAAACAGTTTAATAAAATCCTCCGAAAAGGCGATTTTTAACCGTTTTACCGCATAGTTTTTCATCAAACGTTACCCGAACCATCCCAAATCGAAACGACTTGAAATTTTGACACAACCCATGTTATTTACTGAATAAAATAATGGTTATACTCACAATAGTGCAGGTCTTAAATAGAGCATATAAATCATGCAAATTTCACCTATTTCACCACTTTTTAAGCTATATGTACAACATGCAAAGCTATCAACCCTATGTCAAAGTTTTATGCCATTATATTACACCAAATAATGTCATTTTTAGTGTTTATAAGCTGTTCAAAATCACTTTTGTCATACAACCATTTTTTTATCACTTCTTGCACAAATCATCAAATACTTACATTTAGACCATTTTTCTAGAACATGCAACAACATAAACATGTACTTAACAAGAAATCAAACTTCAAGACTCATCCACACATATATATATACGGTTATACATACATATATATCACCACCATTTTTTTTGTATCAAGACCCATTTCATTTTAGACTTCAAGTTTAGTGAAAATCCCAAGATTCAAGAGAAACTTCAAATCATCAAGAATCATCCAAGAATCTAAAGTATGATTTAAACATAAATGTTATACCTTCAAGATTCAAGTAAGTTGTTGGATGAGATTGTGATGATAGGGAGCTTGAAATCACTTGAATGTACCTTGGAAACACCCTTGGATCTTCACAACCACTTGAAATATGCTTGAAATGGAGTTGGAATTGGATGAATGAAGTTTGAATGCATGAAGATGGATAGAGAGAGAGAGGGGGTGGACGGTTTGGGGAGAGAGAGAGAGAGAGAGGAAGTTTGAGTGTGTGGGAGGTATGAAGATCTAGGAAGGATTTATGTAAGATATGGGAAGATTCATACATGAGCATGCAACAACACTTGTCACAATAAGATCATATATGAGATTTGCAAATATTTGATGGGGTCCATACACCTATTATAACCGTATAAGCATATGGGGGAGGGGGTCCATGTGTAATTTTTATATAAACATGTTATATGTAGGCTAAAACGGGTGTTTAACTGGATACCGGGTATTTTATCTAGCGTTTAAACCCCGGTTTATGGCGTTCTAGATTATTTTTAATATTCTAAAAAAAATAATCTTGCCAAAATATTACTGAAATAAATTTCAGTTGCCAAGACTGGCTGCGTTGTCCGCGTTTCGCAGTAAAAGCACTGTGTCGCGTAGAAACACACGGTACGCGCTTAAACTTGAAAAATAACGTTTTTTAAGCGTTTTAACTTATTTTTCAACATGGACCTGATTAAAATAAATTTTTAATCATAACAGAATATTTTTGGGATTTAGATATTATCCGGGCGGTCACCAACGTTCGCTTCGCAGTTTTGTCGTAATTAGTTCTTTAGTTCATATAAACATGTTTTCGCCATACCAAATCCTTCGAAACTTATTTCTAAGTTCTAAAAGGGATATTTAGGGTATGTTTAGCTTACGTCACAGTTCCGGAGTGTACGTTGCGTTAAACTGATTGCGTTTAAGCACCAGTTTGCGTATAACCTTCCAGAAGGTGATCTAAAGCTTGAAATCGGAATCGAATCAAATTGTAAATTTGTGAAACACAATACACATATATTAACACTAAAGCACATAATAACACCAAAGCATATTGTTTTATTATTATCGGACATTGTTTTACATAATACGATGATTACAGATCACAGTTGTCACAGTCTCCCCTACTTTAGGAAATTTCGTCCCGAAATTTTACTTAGGGGAATCTTGTGAAAACAAATGCGGATATTTCTCCTTCATCTGGTCCTTATGTTCCCAAGTAAACTCGGGGCCACGTTTGGATTCCCAGCGAACCTTGACCAAATGAATCCGTTTGCCTTTCAACTGTTTGTATGAACGGTCCACTATCTCCACAGGTTTCTCGATAAAGTGCATCGTTTCATCGATTTGAATCTCGTCGAGAGGGACGTGAAGATCAGCGTCAGCTAAACACTTTCGCAGATTGGACACGTGAAAAGTCGGATGAATATTTCCAAGCTCTGGAGGTAGCTCTAGTCGATAGGCAACCTTCCCAACTCTTTCCACAATCTTAAATGGTCCTACATATCGTGGTGCAAGTTTTCCTTTCTTTCCAAATCTCACGACTCCTTTCCAAGGTGAAACCTTGAGCAGGACACGGTCTCCGACTTGAAGTTCTAAGGGCTTGCGTCCTAAATCCGCATAACTCTTATGACGGCTTCTAGCTGTCACAAGATTATCGCGAATTTTCTTGATTTTGTCTGTTGCTTCCAGAATGATCTCAGGTCCAGTAAGGTGAGCTTCACCGGTCTCATCCCAACAGACAGGTGAACGACATTTTCGACCGTAGAGAGCTTCGAATGGTGCCATCTTAATGCTAGCATGATAACTATTATTATATGAGAACTCGATCAATGGTAAATGAGAATCCCAATTACCACCAAAGTCTATCACGCATGCTCTAAGCATATCCTCCAAAGTTTGAATCGTCCTCTCAGATTGACCATCTGTTTGGGGATGATAGGCAGTGCTTAGGTTCAGTTGGGTTCCCAAAGCAGATTGCATGGCCTTCCAAAAATGATATGAAAATCAAGCATCACGATCAGAAATGATATCCAAAGGAACACCATGTCGTGATACAATCTCGTCTACATAGATCTTTGCAAGTTTATCAGCAGATAGGTCCTCGCGAATCGGGAGAAAATGAGCTGACTTCGTTAATCGATCGATAACAACCCAAATAGCATCATGACCTTTAGAAGTACGCGGTAGCTTAGTGATGAGATCCATCGCAATGCTCTCCCACTTCCAAACCGGTATCTCTGGTTGTACAAGCAACCCAGAAGGTCGTTGATGTTCAGCCTTGACTTTAAGACAAGTTAGGCATTTCGATACGTACAAGGCAACATCTTTCTTCATACCAGGCCACCAGAACTTAGTACGAAGATCCTTGTACATCTTATCAGCACCAGGATGGATAGAATATCGGGACTTGTGAGATTCGTCCATCACTAGGGTGCGGAGATCGTCTTGTTTCGGGACCCACAAACGATCCTTGAAATAAAGCAAACCATCGCTTTTTGCTTCGAGTTTAAGCTCAAGCTGATGTGGTAATTCCATAACCATCAAACTCTGTGATACACAAACTTGCTGAGCTTGAAGAACGCGAGATTGAAGATCAGATAGTGTTTGAACAGAATGAAGCTTGACTCGCTCTTTTCGACTAAGCGCATCGGCCACGACATTCGCCTTACCAGGATGGTAGCGAATTTCGCAATCGTAATCGTTCAAGAGTTCAACCCAACGTCGTTGCCTCATGTTCAATTCTTTCTGATTAAGAATATGCTGAAGACTTTTGTGGTCTGTGAAAACCACACACTTCGTTCCATAGAGGTAGTGTCTCCATATCTTAAGCGCGAAAACCACAGCTCCTAACTCGAGATCATGAGTCGTATAGTTCTTCTCGTGGATTTTCAGCTGTCGAGATGCATATGCAATAACTTTACCTCGTTGCATGAGGACGCAACCAAGGCCTAAGTTGGATGCATCGCAATAGACAACGAAATCATCGTTTCCCTCGGGCAGAGATAGAACAGGAGCATTACATAACTTTTGCTTCAGCGTTTGGAACGCTTCTTCTTGCTTGGGTCCCCACTCAAAAGGCTTATTCTTCTGAGTCAAAGCAGTGAGTGGAACCGCAATCTTCGAGAAATTAGAAATGAATCGACGATAATAACCGGCAAGACCAAGAAAAGATCGAATCTCTGTCGGCGTTGTCGGTGTATTCCACTCCTTAATAGCAGCAATCTTGGATGGATCCACATGAATACCCTGCTCGTTGACTATATGACCAAGAAACTGAACTTCTTTAAGCCAGAATTCACACTTGGAGAATTTAGCGAAAAGTTGTTCCTTTCTAAGGAGTTCCAACGTTAAGCGAAGGTGTTGCTCGTGATCGGCTCGAGTCTTCGAATAAATGAGGATATCGTCGATGAACACAATAATGAACTTATCTAAATAAGGTTTACAGACCCTATTCATTAAGTCCATAAAGATAGCTGGAGCATTCGTCAAGCCAAAAGGCATGACTGTGAACTCGTAATGCCCATATCTCGTGCGGAAAGCAGTTTTGGGAATATCTTCTTCGAGAACACGAAGTTGATGATACCCAGAACGCAGATCGATCTTAGAAAAACATGAAGCACCTTGCAGCTGGTCAAAGAGATCATCAATTCGAGGTAGGGGATATCGATTCTTGATGGTAAGCTTATTAAGCTCACGATAATCGATACACATTCGAAAAGACCCATCTTTCTTTTTCACGAAGAGGACAGGAGCTCCCCAAGGTGAATAACTCGGACGGATGAATCCTTTATCAGATAACTCTTGAAGCTGTTTCGATAATTCTTGCATCTCTGATGGTGCAAGACGATAGGGTGCTTTCGCAATCGGGCTGGCATTAGGTACAAGGTCGATATGAAACTCAACTTGACGAACTGGAGGCAAAGCAGGCAGTTCATCGGGAAACACCTCTGGATAATCCCGAACAATCGGAATATCCTGGATACTCTTTCTTTTGCTTCTCTCCTCGGTGACATGTGCTAGAAAAGCAACATATCCCTTTCTTAAATATCTTTGGGCCTTTGTACACGACATAAGCTTCAAACCGCCAGATGGCTTCTCTCCACGAACTTCCAAAACATCGCCAGACGGAAGAGGAATGCGAACAATCTTATTGAAACAAACCACCTCAGCATGATGTTTGGTTAGCCAGTCCATCCCCACGATAATATCGAAACTCCCAAGTTGCATCGGCGTGAGGTCAATAGGAAAAAGATGGCTATCAAGGTTTAACTGACAATCACGAATAACAGAATCGAGAACAAGAGGTTTACCAGTAGCAACTTCGACAGATAAGGGTTTCCTTAATTTAGTTCTAGGTATCGCAAGCAAAGGTTCAAAAGATAACGAAACAAAACTTTGATCGGCACCAGAATAAAAAAGAATAGATGCGGGTTGATTATTAACAAGAAACGTACCGTTAACAACCTCGTTGTCGGCCCTCGCTTCGTTTGCATTCAAATTGTATGCTCGCCCTCGAGCAGGATTCACATTGACGTTCGCATTCGGATTTGCATTAGCATTTGCCAGCCTCGGGCAGTTGTTGCGGAAGTGGCCAAACTCTCCACATTTGAAACATGAACCTGGTGGGAATCTTGCCGCATTCCCCTGAACCGGAGCTTGAACCTGGGCAACTTGATTTTGCCCTGAACGACAAACATTTGCCAAATGCCCAAATCTACCACACGTCGTGCATTGCTTACAAGCTTGTTGTGCAACATGATGACCGTTGCAGCGAGCACAATGTGGTGCGGTACCAGCATATGCTTTCTTTGCAGGAGGTTGAGTCGGTGGGTTCTGAGGGTTCTGAGCAGTCTGTGCTGTAACAGCAAAGTTATGTGCACCCTTTCGCTTCCTTGATTTCTTCGACGACTCACCTTCTTTGCCTTTACCCTTCTTCTTGTCTTTCGCAGAATCAGATGATTTCTTCTTGTCACCCTTGTGGGTGAGTTTACCCTTTCTGACTTGGGATTCAGTCAAGGTAGCAGATAACTCGATCGCTTGACGAAGGGTAGTGGGATTCACAGCGGTCACAATGTCCAGCATAGAATCGGGTAGACCATCGATATATCTTTCGATTGCTTTGTCTGGTGGGGTAACCATGGTGGGACACAATAGACTGAGTTCCTCAAAGCGATCCGTGTACGCACGATGTTCAGCCCCATCTTGTTTTAGATCGTCAAACTCTCGCTCCAAAGCTCGAATCTCGTGACAGGGACAGAACTCTCTCATCATGAGAGCCCGAAGCTCATCCCATGTTTGTGCCAACGCCACTTCGGCACCCCTATCGCGCATAATACCATTCCACCAGGTAAGCGCTCGCTTCTCAAACACGCTTGAAGCAAATTCAACCTTACGTGCATTCGGACACTGCACATGCCTGAATGTGTTCTCAATACTCTCGAACCACTGTAGGAGCGCAGTTGCTCCTTGCGACCCAGAAAACTTTAGAGGTTTAGCGGAATTGAAGTTCTTGAAATTACACTGCGCATTGTTGTTGTTATTATTGTTATTGTTGTATATTTCGTGAACTTGAGTTACAACACCGGGAAGCACAGCAGCTACTTGTTGAGAGACTAGGGCTGCGATCTCTTCAATGGTGAAAGACTATGCTTCACGTCGTGGAGGCATTGTCTAACAAGGAAATATGAGAAACGAGTAAGGTTGATACTTAGGAAAAGCGAAAGATGTATCGACAAAACACAAGGAATGCGATCATTTGTTCGTTACCTCGAACAAACAAACGACACGCAGTGACTAATCAAAGTAAATGAATCAAAATAATGCATCACGAGGACATGCTCGCCTATAAGTGAACACTCACCCCGAGAGTTCCCAGGTAAGAGTGACTGGTCCGATTATGTGGATTTGTACGAACACTTTTGCCTTAGACAGAAAACTCAGGGTACAGGCATTCACTCTTCCAGTTTGCACGTGTTCACATTATTTTAACCCAAACTTCGACGAGATTTTGAAAATTAAAAAGGCACTAAGCCAAATATGAATCAAATTGGAAGGGTTCAAAACCATAAAACAGAGGGTTCAGAACCTAGTAATCAATCATCCTAGAACGGATGATAAATTCTCGAAGCAGATTCGGATTTGTGTTCTCATTGTGGTTATCACCTAAGGATAGGTGACGGTATTGTTTTAAAATCTAAACACAAGTAAACTTGTGTTATGGTCCTAAAGTTATAGTCTAGGTCAAAGCATTACTAATAACCTAATTCCCTATAACCATTGGCTCTGATACCAACTTTCTTCTGTCACACCCCGACCACGTAGGACAACAAACCGTGGCGGAAACATCGGGGAGTGTTGTAACAGAAGCAATCGTTTCACAACCATGGATACAAAAAGTGTTTCGTTTTATTGCTAATATTACGAATTGCATTGTCTTAACATAGAATAAACAAGTTTTATATTGTTTATCATAGTTATTATGTCACTAAGGCCTCGTCCAGATCCTATGTGACGCATGCATCCTAGCAGTCATTCAAGCATCAACACCTGAAACATATGTAAAAACTTAGTCAGCAAAGAAATGCTGGCGAGTACACAGGTTTTAAAGGAGTGTCGAATTCATGGATAGTTTAAGTGTTGCAATACTTTAATAAAAACTTTGTTTTGAAAAGAGTATAATGTTGCAACTTGATTAACCAACTTGAATCAAGTGGGTTATAGTTTATAAAACCTCGTAGCCATGATTCTTAACCCAAAAACCTTTGCTTTAGAACACCAACTTGTAAAACATCTTGTAAAAGCTCGTTAAAAACTCGTATAATTTATATCTCTTAGAAAAACATCGTTGTGTGATATTGTTCAAAATCGTTTCCTCGGTGAGCTAAATAACGACACGCAATGTAATATGATAGAAGCACTTATATACATAAGATGTACCAGCGGCGCATCTACCATGATACTATCATACTACACCCGTCCCATTAGCTAATCATTGCCCAAAACCAATCGTTTACTCGTTTCACCTCGTGTATCTCGTTTCAAATTGTTTAACTTGTCTCAAAATTGTATTCGTTTTAGTAGTGAAACTACTTTTGGTCGTCTCGTTAATAACATTCAAACCTGTGTGACTCGTTTATTGTTCAACTCGTTTCGTATTAACAAACCACCAAAGGGTAAGTTAACAATCATCAGATTCAGTCGTTACCCACAACCCCCACACATAACCATGGGTGCAGTGCAATAACGGGATTTGTCAACACAATCCCTCAAATTGTTTATGCGTCCTAAATAAAGTAAGGATGATTTTTAATAATCAAAGTTCACATAAATACCGAAGTTTCTCCAATACTTAGGATTTCCACATAACTTTGAGTTTTCTCGAAAAGTTATTATTTTTGATTATTTTAGTGTATTGTATATATACATATACTCAAGCGTAACACGCATAATCTTGTCAACACTAACACATCATCATACACATATTGTAAAACACATAGCACATTGTGACACATTAAATTTACTTATGAACAACCCATTCTAGTTACGTCGAAAAATACTTATTTTAGCGATTCGGTGACATTTTTGGGCGTCGGAAGTCACGTATGACTAACCAATCACCAAGTAAACTTAATATAAGTTAAAATACTTATTTTTATACCAAAAATATCAGTTTGGTTACTGATCTAAAACAGTTTAATAAAATCCTCCGAAAAGGCGATTTTTAACCGTTTTACCGCATAGTTTTGCATCAAACGTTACCCGAACCATCCCAAATCGAAACGACTTGAAATTTTGACACAACCCATGTTATTTACTGAATAAAATAATGGTTATACTCACAATAGTGCAGGTCTTAAATAGAGCATATAAATCATGCAAATTTCACCACTTTTTAAGCTATATGTACAACATGCAAAGCTATCAACCCTATGTCAAAGTTTTATGCCATTATATTACACCAAATAATGTCATTTTTAGTGTTTATAATCTGTTCAAAATCACTTTTGTCATATAACCATTTTTTTATCACTTCTTGCACAAATCATCAAATACTTGCATTTAGACCATTTTTCTAGAACATGCAACAACATAAACATGTACTTAACAGGAAATCAAACTTCAAGACTCATCCACACATATATATATACGGTTATACATACATATATATCACCACCATTTTTTTTGTATCAAGACCCATTTCATTTTAGACTTCAAGTTTAGTGAAAATCCCAAGATTCAAGAGAAACTTCAAATCATCAAGAATCATCCAAGAATCTAAAGTATGATTTAAACATAAATGTTATACCTTCAAGATTCAAGTAAGTTGTTGGATGAGATTGTGATGATAGGGAGCTTGAAATCACTTGAATGTACCTTGGAAACACCCTTGGATCTTCACAACCACTTGAAATATGCTTGAAATGGAGTTGGAATTGGATGAATGAAGTTTGAATGCATGAAGATGGATAGAGAGAGAGGGTGGACGGTTTGGGGAGAGAGAGAGAGAGGAAGTTTGAGTGTGTGGGAGGTATGAAGATCTAGGAAGGATTTATGTAAGATATGGGAAGATTCATACATGAGCATGCAACAACACTTGTCACAACAAGATCATATATGAGATTTGCAAATATTTGATGGGGTCCATACACCTATTATAACCGTATAAGCATATGGGGGAGAGGGTCCATGTGTAATTTTTATATAAACATGTTATATGTAGGCTAAAACGGGTGTTTAACTGGATACCGGGTATTTTATCTAGCGTTTAAACCCCGGTTTATGGCGTTCTAGATTATTTTTAATATTCTAAAAAAAATAATCTTGCCAAAATATTACTGAAATAAATTTCAGTTGCCAAGACTGGCTGCGTTGTCCGCGTTTCGCAGTAAAAGCACTGTGTCGCGTAGAAACACACGGTACGCGCTTAAACTTGAAAAATAACGTTTTTTAAGCGTTTTAATTTATTTTTCAACATGGACCTGATTAAAATAAATTTTTAATCATAACAGAATATTTTTGGGATTTAGATATTATCCGGGCGGTCACCAACGTTCGCTTCGCAGTTTTGTCGTAATTAGTTCTTTAGTTCATATAAACATGTTTTCGCCATACCAAATCCTTCGAAACTTATTTCTAAGTTCTAAAAGGGATATTTAGGGTATGTTTAGCTTACGTCACAGTTCCGGAGTGTACGTTGCGTTAAACTGATTGCGTTTAAGCACCAGTTTGCGTATAACCTTCCAGAAGGTGATCTAAAGCTTGAAATCGGAATCGAATCAAATTGTAAATTTGTGAAACACAATACACATATATTAACACTAAAGCACATAATAACACCAAAGCATATTGTTTTATTATTATCGGACATTGTTTTACATAATACGATGATTACAGATCACAGCTGTCACAATTTACTTACTGTGTGTATAAAAAGTAATCTAAACGGTGCAATTACTTGCATTGCTATGTTGCTACATGATTTGATGAGCTCGGTACCAAAAATACTGTTACCGAAATCCCCAAAAGTGGGTACCGGTACCGAATATACCTGGTACGGTACCGATCGGTACTGGTATGGCACCGGTATTTGAGTGTAAAAACCGGTGAATACCGGTACCGAATATACCTGGTCCGGTACCGGTCGGTACTGGTACGACACTGGTATTTGAGGGTAAAAACCGGTGCCGAAACGGTACCGAAAATACACCCGATTTGGTAAATTCGATTCTGATACCGAAACTAATACCATTTGGTCATCATCTATTAGTGTACTGTCATGTGACATGTAACACTGTTCAAAAACTTATGTTTTTAATATATAGGGTAATCATCTATTGATAGTGTAATGCCATGTAGCATCTAACACTGTTCAAAAACTTGTGTTTTTAATATATATAAGGTAATATATAATATAAATTTAACAAAACTAGGATTGCGACCCGCCGCAATGGGGCGGGAATTCTTTAGTTATAACAAAGGGGATCTAGGACCCCCACGTTATGCTAAACCTGTCAAACGGGGAAAAATAGACGATGTAAAAACGTTCACCCACACATGCACGTTGCGTCGTGTTAACTCGCAAAATTTAGAGCGAAACGTAAAGACGTTAAAGCAAAGACACACGTTGCAATGTGTTAAGTCACAAAATTTAGAACCAAGCATAAAGCGAAAAATTTGCGGAAAATGAAAACTATAATAGGCCAAAGTTGAAAGTAAAAAAAGTTTTGAGCATAGATTGCAAAACATAAAAAATTTTGGGTTAAAAGTAAAAAAATTAAATTGTTTTGGGTTAAAAGTAATTTATGACATGCTTTTTGGTGAATAGTAAAAAATCAGTTTTTTTTGGAAAACCCCCAAAGCTAACGTTACGACAACCATATGCATAACAATTTTTTCTTTAGAAAACCCTCAAAGCACACCCCGTGTTGCGGCGGGGCGTAAAACGGTGTCAAATAGTACTAATGTCACACAACCATCATCGATCACCAACACTGACTCGACCTAGGATATGCATGTTGCGACGAACCTTTCAAACGTGAAAAAATAGAGGTAAAAACGTTGAACCACACATGCACGTTGCGTCGTATTAACTCGAAAAATTTAGAACTATACGTAAAACGAAAATTTGCGAAAGATGAAAACTATAAGTGAAAAAAGTTGTGAAGTTAAATTACAAATAATGAAAAGTTTTGGGTTAAAGTTATAAAACCAAACTATGTAGGGTTAAAATTGTAAAAGATATAAACTTTTGGGTGAAAAGTAGAAAATCAACTTTTTTTTTTGAAAAACTTGCTAAGCTCATGTTACAACCTATAGAAGCATAAAGTAGTTGCTTCTTTATATAGGGTTTAATATATAATACAACCGTATGAAGTGTTTCCATGGTTCCCAGCATAGTTATATATGTGTTCATTTATAGATCGAATCCATATTTTTAAAATTAGAATTTGTGTTACTTAAATACATAAAAATCATGATTTAATTATAGAGATTTAACTGGATTGGGTTGAGTTCATTTCAAAACTCTAAATAACTACAGAACTTTCAGAACTCCTAATAAACAATCATTTTATATATAAGTGTTTGTATTTAGGATCTTTTTATCATCTATTATATGTATTTCTTTGATTATATACATGTTAAAAGTAGTTTACATATGTTTAACTGCCAAAATTATATATGTGTGTCATAACTAATTACATATACGTAAAAAAAACTAGTTTACATGTGTGTAAATATAAAATAACATATAAAGAATGATAAGATTACTCTTAACATGTATGTAATCGTAAAAATACACATAATAAATGATAAAATTATCCTAAACATAAATATATATATATAAATAAAAAGATTGTTTATTAGGAGTTCTGCGAGTTCTGTAAATATATATGGTTCTGAAATGATCTTCGCCCTAAAAAGATTAAAAATAACTATAACATATAGAAAAATAAAACGATAATAATATTGGTGTATCACTAATACTGTAATACACTATCGGAATATCACTTGTATGTAGTGCTACAATATTGGTTATATAACAAAATAAAACAATAAAACACAGTCGCCCTTTGACACCAAGGAATAAGAGAGGGCTAATTGTTGGCGATCACTTGGTGAAGGGAATCTATGAGGGAAGGTTCTCGACGAACCAGGTTCCGACCGAGTAGAGCGGGGAGCCAACGAGTTCAGTCAAACAACATAACGAGTCTAAAGGCACATGAAACAAAATAAAATAATAAAACACACGTTTAAGTAAGTTGCGGTTATTCTTAATTGTTAAGGCACTCATCAAGATTGATAAAACTATGAATAACATCTTTCAGGGTGGATCAAACATTTGGCTCGAGTAATATGTTGACTTTAGTATTTTAATTATTATTGTTTTACCCTTTATATTTTAAATGACAGTCACTCCAAACACAAAGCTTTAATACATATTCCATATTGTGTTTAGTGAGACTTGTATTCAGTTGTGCAGTTCACTTTCGATCGTTATTTACCGTTTAACGGCAGATGTATGATTGTAGTTATTCTCAACCATAAAGTAGATAAAAAAGATAATATTATAGTGACAAATTACAAGTTCAATAAAATTTACATAAAGTGGTTAATTTTTTTAAGGAGGTGCGTTTCTTATTTTTACATACTGAAGTTATTTGGGCCGTAAAGCCCATGAATTTGTGGCGATTTTCAGAATTTGAGTTCCAAGCATTCAAAGTGGTGTCAGAGTCAGACTGTAGGTTACCGAGTAGCGGTATAATGGGCTGTGGACTGGAAAACCCACAAAATGCTGAAGTGATGTGTATCATCAGTGTATGAAGTGTTCAAGGTAGAGGTGTCAAACTGCCAACCCACGTATTTTTAATAGCCTGTTTTGGTTATAGAGCCGGTTTCGGTTTCTGGTTTTAAGGGTTGAAACCGGTTATAAATCTATAACGCTTCGGTTTCGGTTTCGGTTATTTGACCAAAAAACCATACCCTATGTGATCGGTTTCGGGTAGGCTTCGGTTCCGGTTCTTAAGAAACCGGGTATTAAAATACCCTATTTTCGGGTTTTATATACCCTATTTCGGAGTTTTTAGTGCTACATTTTCGTATTTTTTAAATATTCTATTGTGTTTTTATTACCCTATTTTCTCGTATTTTTTGTTTATTATTATTATTATTATTATTATTATTATTATTATTATTAAATATGCATTGTATAATGTAAGAAAATTAGAATAAATAAATGTACTAATGTAAATTTAAAAGAAAGATATTAGTTTCATGTATCGTGTATAATCACTTCCAGTTCTTATTCGGTTTCGGATATCAATCGGGTCATACTGGTTTCGGTTCCAGGTATTGAGATCAAAATGCATACCTTATCCATACCCTACAGGTAGGGTCGGTTCTAGTTTCGGGTATAGAATACCCGGATATTAAAAAAAACGGTTTCGAGTATGGTTTTTTTTTTGTTCACCTCTAGTTCAAGGTGCATTTGAAAGTTATCAAATATGTGTGTGCAAGTTTTGCATACAACGGGTCGATTTGGTTTGAAATTTAAACAATGTGTCAAGAGGTATAAATTTTATATGAAAGGAAAAAGAACTGAACCCGTAGGATAAACCTGTAACCCAATAACCAAAACATTTATGATAGAAATTCGGATATGGAGTTGTTTTTAGAAAAAAAAAATTACAGGTTTGAGACAAGTTTGGAATTATTCGATACCGTCGAATAACCCAAACCTGTTTACCTAACATATTGATATACAATATCATTTAAAAAATATAATAAATGGTAGGTTGAATTTTTTTTATTTTTTTAAAAACTAAACTATTAAAAATATAGAAATATAGCTGAGTATATAGTGTTACGAATTTGTTTTTATGATTAACTTAAGAACATGTTTTGGGTAATAGTCATCCCACCATAACACCATATATGTGATATCCACGTGGGGTTGTTCACGACCTGAGCCAAGACAAGGTTTGTGTGAGTTGGCTCGAATTATAAGCAAGTCAGCTCGACCCAGCTCAAAATTTTCAAACGTGCTGCATTTTCAAGCTTGAATTTGACTGGTGTTTTAAACAAGTCAGATATACTCAAATCGAATACCTTGATTGGATCGAACGGCCTTCAATTTTCAAGTTGTACAGAAGAGACGTTTGGGACTAGGTTTTAGAGGAATTAGATACCTTGTGGGATTGAAACAATAAGTAATATAAGAACAACTTTGAAAGGAGAAAAAAAGGTTTAGGATTTCAAAATAAGTGATGTGGGATAAGAACAAAGGGGCATGGGATAGGACATAGGAGTAGGCGAAATGTTAACCGCACATGCCTAGCGTCGAACATGTAGTGGGAGGGCCTTTTAGCAAATCCTAAAAGGCCATGTGATGTCATATCTCTGGATACGGAAACTAAATATTATTTGAGCTAACGATCGAGGTGACCTTGGCTCAATCTCACCTCGTTTACAAACCGAGCAAGCTTGAATCGATATATTTCAAGCCAGTTTCAACTGAGCTTTTTTCGTAAATTTTTCGAGCGATCTTCGAGGTATTTCAACTGAGCTTTTTTCGTAATAGGTATTGCACAAACATTAGACATGGTTTTATAATTAGATATGAGATTATAATTAAAAAACCGTCTCATACATGACCCATTATCTTCCCAATATATTTAAGTTTAATTCGAATGTTCGTCTAAATGTTAAGTTTAATTCGGATGTTCGTCTAAAGTTTTAGAGTGATAATGAATCATCTCAAGATGCAAGAGAAAAAAGTGAACAAAATGTGGATGGTGGATGATATTTTGCGAATGATGATGACATTTTTGAGGGCTTCCATTTGTAAGCTCAATTTTGAAATCACTACGCCTTGTATTTGTCAATATGAGATTTATCACTTTTAAATTTGGATTTCCATGTCAGACAACGTCGTACCAAGGATCCAGTAAGTTACGTATACGCCATATATATCCCGTATAGGCCTATATGTGGGAAATATCCTGAAACGTATAGGCCTATACGTGTCGTATATATATACGTTACGTGTAGGCCTTTTATAATGTTGTCTGGCATAGGAAATATAAAAAGTGATACAACACGTATTAACCAACACGCATCGTATCAAAGGTGCCCGCCTATATAGATAGATGAGTGTGTGAATATGTAGACTCTTTATTTATTTATTTATTTATTTATTTATTTATTGTGTTCTAATAGATACAACATTAATAATAGTTAAAAGTTATATAACGTTTTTCATTTTATTATTTTGCGATCAAATCAGCTATGGAGTAAAAAGCACATAAAGGAAAAGGGCAATTTGGTAAAACACGAGAAGTCACCAGTCACAGTCACTTCACTCAATTTGACCATGACTCAACGTCTCCTTTCTCCGTACACTTCTATTACTAAGCCAGGCCTCCAGCTACATCTTTGACTTTGACTCCCCTAAATCGTTCTCTACTTTTTTTCTCTTCATATTTTTTTTAATTTATTTAGGCCATTCTCATACTATTATTTCTCTAAAATCAGTATACATCGACATATTTTTTTTATTAGAAATTTACCTCCTATAATTTCATCAACGCTATTTCTGGGATTGTTGAATGCTTATAAAATTTAATTAATTAATGCAGGTTAGCTATCAAAATTTATTTGATTATTAACAAAAATGTATACAAATTGTGTCTATTGTGTGTGAGCGTGGGCACCTGCAAACACAGATAGTTATTATATTAATAACTGTCCTTGATAATTTTTATGATCACTTTATCATTGCTTCTGTATTTTTTTAATTAAAAACAAAATGTTTTAAATAACTGTTTGAATTATTGACACAAAAGATAACAAACACATATTCATGGGTTGGGTTTAGATTAAATGGGTTTACGTAAGTTCAGATCATACCTACAATTCTACAAACGTGTTTAGGTTTGAGTTGATCAGTCTTGTTCAGTTGTTTAACACCTCTAATTTTTTAAATGAATTTTTATGTCATATTTTAAAACAACTGAGTGTTTTATGTCAAAATTTTAAAAACTGAAAGAGAATAAGACATTAAATTTTATAGTTTATACATAATTGCTATTATATGCATTTACATTCTTGTTGCAAATTAATAATTTTAGAGAAGTAATATGCCAAAAAAAATCAAAACAATTAAGGATATATAATTGTGTTCATGTCAATTCACAAATATTCATGTTGTGTTTAGTTTCATAAGTCTGACATGATTTTCGAATCAACCCGCAGTGGCGGATCTAGGATTCGCGCAAACGGTAACGTTTTATAAATAAGCGGTAACGAAATCAAAAAAATGTCAAATTTTTCCAAAATTTACACTAATTTTACACTACCGCCGGAGCGCCAAGCCGTAGCGGAGGCCACCCCTTATATCTATGTACATCCGCCCCTGTCAACCCGCATACCCACAAAGAATGATACATTTAACATGTGTAGTTTAAAACTTTTAATCCTTTCGTATATGAAGAAAAGTCATTTAATTTGAGACTTCATATTGTAGCTTTTTTGTCTTTTATGAACAGCCAAAGAGGATAGTTATATTCAACCACAACAAACACTCTTCCAGCAAGAAGCTAAAAGGGGCACTTGAAAGATTACATTATACCGGTAGCCTAATACAAAAAGTAGCCGTTTAAAAAAAAAAAAGTTACACTCGACAAATGTGATGCTTTAAGGGCAACCCATAAAAACGTTTATCTCCTTAACTTCTTCCACTAATTTCGCATTGAAAATATATCATCCCCCGAAAATCATCTCACTTCCAAAGACTATACATTACCACACAAATTACCATCTTTTTTACTTTCTTCGAATATGAGTGTATCTTAACTAGTGGTTATGAAATGCGTAGATAAAAAAAGGTATCAAATATAAAAGAAATCTCTAAAATTGATACGTACCACTCCTCATCCATGCGTACATCATTCCATGCATATATATTCACACATGAATACATGTAGCCCACGTTCGTGCAGCAAGTCTACGAATTATAGATATATTCTTTCTCATATTATTTATATATATATACCTCATGCCAGTTAAGTCTCCGAATCTGCAATAGAGTGTGATTTGTCCGTCGCTATTGATGAGAATTATAAAGTGAAGAGAGGGAGCAGGATCTTTCGAAGTGGCACATGTATGTATGTGGAAGAGAACATCGGATGGCCTTTATAAACTTATATTATGTTACATAACTCATGTTGTTAATTTGTCTTTCTCATATTATTATATACCTCATATTATTTATACGAATCTGCAATAGAGTGTGATTTGTCCGTCGCTATTGATGAGAATTATAAAGTGAAGAGAGGGAGCAGGATCTTCGAAGTGGCACATGTATGTGGAAGAGAACATCGGATGGCCTTTATAAACTTATATTATATACATATGTTACATAACTCATGTTGTTAATTTGTTTTTATAAAGATACACGTGCACACATATATACTTTTCATTTTTTTATATGTAGTTTAGTTAATATTAGATACATAATTTTCATACCTCTTATATAACCAACCTGATCGGTAAACAGAAAATTTTCAACCATATTACTATGTTAAATGAAAAAGTATTCTAGTTACAATAAAAATAATACTAGATATAATTTTCATAACTCTAATTGTCAATTAACATACAACGGAAACATAAATGCATCCATCCTTCGCACGTGGTGTCACGTAGGGGAACAGAAGCTGTGTCCTGCGGCGGTTGGAGTCGTTGTGAAATTATTGTTCTGCAAATCACAGTTCTGAAAAGAAAAGAAAAATGTTTCTATGAGGTATTTGCAATTTGCATCCTAAAACATAACACCAATAACAGAAAATGGTATAAAAACATAACAATATATAATATATAAATAAAACGTCATAGAAACACTAAGAGAAGTCGAAGGTAACATGCAATAACCCCGAAAATTAGACTATGTGTAACAGTATTTTTCATCAAAATTAAAATAAAATTGGAGACGTCCCTCTTTTAATGCTCATTACTCCATTCACGGAGAGCCCATCACGCCCCCTTGGGCCAGTGTTTCACTCCCGGTCACACCCTAATGAGTATGGCTGCCACAGTGGTAGGGGCGTTGCTCCATTACACATGCCCTTAGGGGTAAAGGTGTAAAATTATGCATCTAAGTCAAAATTAAAGCATATATGTACCCTCATATAAAGGCCCTTAATCTCAATCGTACGTCGTTAAAATCTTATTTTCAACCATGTCTAAAAGATGCAAATATAACAAAATAGTGTATAATCGTCTTCACAGCCTGCTCGTCTTCCACTCGAAACATTAGGTTCAGTGATGTTCAAGGAAGAGGAACGATGTTCAGTCGATTGCAGGAAGCGATGTTCATTAGTCGAGAGAGGGAAGTGATGTTCATTAGTCGAGAGAGGGAAGCGAGGTTGAGTCTGTCGTAGGGTTTGCAAGCGTGAGAAGAGGGAACGAGTAAAATGAAGATGAAACAATTATTGAATATTATGGGAATAGTCAAGGGTAATTGAGTAGTTTTCAAAAAAAAAAAAGGAAGATATATGTAATTGTTTTTTTTAATTTGGAGAAGTACGTTGCTTACAAGATGAAAATATGTAAAAATCCCTTTATTTTTCTTAGAAAAACCATATAGTCACTTTTTATGTGACGAATTGTTAAGTACAAATTTATTATAATTATAATAACAATTATATAATATAAAATATCGTTAAAGTAACGAGGTTGTAGGTTTACCCTCAAAAGTTTCACCTATAAAAACCACCAACACCTTCCACAAACTTATTTCCAACTACCCTTTTCATCATCATCTTCTCTCTCACATACATGCATTTGGTAAGAAGGCAGAGGGAGATGAACTTGAACAACAATGGTGGTGGTGGGCCATGTGGGGCATGTAAGTTCTTGAGAAGAAAATGTGTGAAAGGATGTGTGTTTGCACCCTACTTTGAACCAGACGACCGTGGTACAGCAGACTTTGAGGCCGTGCACAGGGTGTTCGGAGCCAAGAACGTCGCCAAGCTCCTCCTTAGGACACCGGCAAACACCCGCTTATACGCTGTCATTTCCCTATGTTATGAGGCTCTCTCTAGGATTAAAGATCCTGTGTATGGCTGTGTGGCTCAAGTTTTCAACCTCCAGCAACAGGTCGTCTTCTTCATTCATTATCTAGCCTATTTTAGACTTTTTAATATATAATGGTGTTTAACTATGACTACATGATGTGATGTAGGTTGATTGTTTGCAAGCACAACTAGCATATGTTCAAGCACGTCTTTCAATGTTGAAAGACCGACGTCAATCACCCACAAACCTTCTTATGTTGTCTTCTGGTTCTAGCCTCACTTCAGTAGACTTTGGTGGACAAACTTCATCTTGTTTTTCTAGTGAAGGGAATGTTTCATTTGGTGATCACCCATTGTTTGAACAAGTTGATGTTGAGATTTTAGCTCCAGATGTCTTCACCAACTATCCATCCAGACAGTCGACCCTAAACCCTAAATCGTAAACCATATATTTTAAGTTCTAAATCTTAGTTTAGCTTGCATGTGTATTATGATATGTAGTAGAATGAGAGAGTTTTATAATCATTGTACTTGTGAGTGGATGTTCGAAATCACTTGCTTTTCAAAAATACTATACGTGTGTCCTGTCTACAAATCTAACATTGATGTTACCATACAAAGTAAAGTAACCAACAAGATATATGGAGGGATATTTATTTGCTATAACTAATAAAATTATAATTCAACTTGTATTATTTCATTATTTTGGAACATACCCACAAAATATTGTGTTTTGGGTGTATTTTGTTTGTGAATGAGATTAGGAGTAACTAACTATATTCTTAAGGATGTTTTTATGTAATATTACCTATATATAAGCTCCTGCTATAAAAATATATTTTACTCAAACTTGTATATTACGCAGATCTAAGCTCATGTCAGGGTCGGTTCAACCATTTTGGTGGCCTAACGCGAAGTAAAAACTTGTGGCCTTTTTTCAAAACACGCTAAACACAGATATCTCTTAGACATTATAAATCTATCACAATTGCTAAATTATATCACAGATTCACAGAACACGTTAAACACAAATTTTAACTAGGGCTAAGCACTTCAAAAACTAGCAAATATATAACAAACTTCAATTAGGCAACTAAGAAATTAGGGTTAATATCACAGAGTTCAATTAGGCAATTAGCAATTGGAGAAATAGTGATTAATGTACCTTAATTTTGAATCGAAACCTTCAATTTCGTCACTAATTGTGTCAGCCACAACCATTGCCCTTTCAATCTCGTCACTTTCGATTCAGATTTCATAGATTTAGAAGCCTTCTAGTTCGAACAAAGAATGAATAGAGAATGAGTAATGATGATATAAAGAATAATTATCGAATTCTAAACTCATATCACAAAAACTGAATGAGTCATTTGATTTAAAGGTTAAAAGTCTTTCATATTACAGTTGAAGATGATGATTGATGTAGCGACTGTTTCAATTCTTCATCTCTATCTATTAGCGGCATATTGTAGACGATAGTTTCTCTTCCCCGTATCTTGTAAATTGCCATAACCTACGATCTATACGACTTCCATATATGTAGCGCCCTTTCATAACCTATTATCATGGCAGATTCGCAGACAAGGCCCATATCCATGGCAGATTCGCAAACAAGTCCCATATCCATATCATATATATATTTTTAGAGTAAATTACAAAAATCGTCCTTTATGTATGTCACTTATTACAAACTGTGTCCTTTATTTTCAATAATTACAGAAAACGTACTCGATGTTTGCAAACTCTTGCAAGTTATGTTTTTTAGTCCTAACTTAGTTACTTTTTGTGGTTAAATCTGACCAAATGGACCCCACATGAGGGTATTTTGGTCATTTTACTCTTATGTGGGGTCCCTTGGTCAGATTTAACCACAAAAATACCCTCATGTGGGGTCCATTATTTAACCACATAAATTAACTGAGTTATGGCTAAAGGACATAACTTGCAATGATTTGCAAACATCGAGTACGTTTTCTGTAATTATTGAAGACAAAGGACACAATTTGCAATAAATGACATACATTAAGGACGATTTTTGTAATTTACTCTTTTTTTTTTAAATCTGGAGGCCCTATAGATTTGGTGGCCCAAAGCCCAAGCCTCAAAATACGTGGGCTTGGGCCGGCCCTGGCTCCTGCTATAGGAAATTGGTCGTGTATACGTAGTGCGAGGGCTTGAAAAGGGGGTGTAAAGCCCATGTGGCAGCAACGTCAACACCTGTTAGAAAATTGTTGTGTAAAAAAGGACGGGGTGAGACTGTTATGAGCCCAACAGACTCACATATCCAGCCCAACAGTGGTAGTCTACAACCTGAAGGTCCAGACCAATTAAGAAGAAGTGAAAGAACCAGAAATCAGCCAAAGAAATTCGTGGACTTCATCACCAGTGCCACATTAGCAAGTGCATAACAGAATTGGTTATTATCATATTTAAAGTAATTATTGTGTGAGGAGGAGATAGGAAAAATTTGTTAGATCTCACTGGTCAGTCTCTCCCTCTCATCCCACTTCTGCATTCTCTTTCCCACCTCCTTCTTCTTCCAACTATCAATGAAAATAACCTTTCCCTTATAATTGTTACTGTTCCATTGTCATTTAACTTTGTTTATTACAATTGGCGCTTTCATTGCACCTCTGCTCATATGGCTGAGGGAACTCGATCTCGTACCATGGATGAAACAATTAAAGGTGTGCAGGCTGATCAGAAAGAGATGAGGCAAGACCTGGATACGGTTGTGGCGGCGATTGCTTCCTTACAGCAATATATGAATGAATTGATCCGTCGCTCTGATGCGGGTTATGGTAGCTCGAAGAAACCATCGGTTGTTCGCGGAACGAATGGACCGGATGGTGAAGGAACCAGTGTTTTGGGGAGACACAAACCAGCTCCGGTGTATTTGGCCAGATTCAACGGTGAACACCCCGAGCGGTGGATCGCTCAAGCCAACCAATATTTCGAGTTTTATGAGATTCCGGAACGAGATCGGTTGACGATTTCTTCGTTTTATCTGGATGACGCAGCGGCGGATTGGTATGATTGGCTACAACGTCAACAACAGATCACCAGTTGGAACGGATTTACGGCGGCGTTGTTGAAACGATTCCGGTCGGCTGACTTTGAAGAACCCGAAGGTTTACTAGCTAAACTTCAACAGACTTCTACCGTCGCTGATTATCGATCTCGTTTTGAAGCTATTTCCAATCGGACCATGCCTCTTCCGGTGGAATTTCTCATCAGTTGTTGGATTTCCGGTCTCAGATCTGACATCAAACAGTTTGTTATTTGTCATGGGCCTGTCACACTTGAAGATGCAATGGATAAGGCCCAATTGCATGAGAGGAGGATCCAGTTTGAGCGAGGTTTGGGCCGTGTATCTCTGGGATCCTCTAAACCCTTGTTACCTACACCAAAATCAACAACATCTACACCTCCGACAAAACCTTCAATATTCCCTGCTTCGAACCCAAGTGTCAGCTTCCGTCGATTATCATCCACTGAAATGGCTCAGAAACGATCTCAAGGATTGTGTTTTCGCTGCGACGAGAAATACACTTGGGACCACAAATGCAAATCCGCACCACAACTTCTTTTCTTCGATGATGATCCTCCCGATTCAGGAGGTTCTCCGGATTCTCCATCATCAGAAGGTACTGATTCTTTACTGGCTGAAAAACTCCAATTAGATGAAGTTAAAACCCAGTCGGCTATCTCTTATAATGCTTTGTCGGGTGGTTGTTCGACCACTACTTTGCGTTTTACGGGGTTAATTCATGGGAAGCAAGTTCAGGTTCTATTAGATGGGGGCAGTACCCATTGTTTTGTGCAAACCCGTATCGCTAAATTTCTTAATCTCACTATTGAAACGATTGAACCATTTTCGGTTTTAGTCGGTAGTGGTGAAAGGCTTCCGTGTTCGGGTTTGGCTAAGGCTGTAGAATTGGTCATCCAGGGTCACCCAATTGTGGCAGATTTCTATGTGCTACCATTACAAGGTTGGGATGTTGTGTTGGGCGTTTCATGGTTAGCTACTCTTGGTCCAGTTCTTACGGATTACTCGACCTCGTTGTTTGAATTTTCTTTAAATGGGCAACAAGTAAAATGGCAAGGGGATGTGTCAACCGGTCAGGCAATTCAATTCCATGGGTTTAGACATCTTATAAATACAGATGGCATTGGTCAGTTATATCATTTAACCCTTTTGCCACCTGATTCCCCACCACCTACATACCCCACGGACTTACAAGACATTTTAAATAAATTTGCTGTTGTTTTTAATCCACCCACGGGTTTGCCTCCTACCAGATCTCAGGATCATCACATTGACCTATTACCTTCTAGTAAACCAGTTTCGGTCTGTCCGTACCGTTACCCCCACTTTCAAAAACAGGAAATCGAACGGTTGGTTCATGACATGTTACAACAGGGTATTATTAGGCCAAGCACAAGTGCTTTTTCTTCACCGGTTCTATTAGTTCGTAAGAAAGACGGGACGTGGAGGTTTTGTGTGGATTATCGTGCCTTAAACGCGATAACAGTTCGGGATCGGTTTCCTATTCCATCCGTGGATGAGTTATTCGATGAGTTACACGGTGCCCACTATTTTTCTAAACTTGACTTATTAGCTGGTTATCATCAGATTCGGATTGCGAATGGGGATGCTATGAAAACCGCCTTCCGGACACATGACGGCCATTATGAATTTTTGGTCATGCCCTTCGGGCTAACGAATGCACCATCCACGTTTCAACGCCTTATGAATGACGTTTTCCGACCTTTTCTTCGGCGTTTTATCTTGGTTTTTTTCGACGACATTTTGATATATCGTCAATCCTGGCCGGAGCACTTGCATCATCTTACTATTACATTACAACTGCTCTTTGATAATCAGTTGGTTGCTAAACTCTCCAAGTGTATCTTCGGGCAATCTCAAGTTGCTTATTTGGGCCACATCATCTCGGCTCAGGGGGTGGCAGTAGATCCTGAGAAAATATTCACAATTCAGCAATGGCCGACTCCTACAAACGTCAAACAAGTCCGGGGTTTCTTGGGTATTACCGGTTACTATCGCCGGTTTATCAAAAACTATGCTTCTATTGCCGGCCCTTTAACCGATCTTCTTCGCAAAGACGCTTTCTGTTGGACCGAGTTGACACTTCAAGCTTTCACCAAGCTTAAGGATCTTCTCAGTTCTACCCCAATTTTGCGTCTTCCGGACTTTTCTAAACCTTTTACCATCGAAACGGATGCTTCGGGAACCGGTATCGGGGCTGTTTTGTCTCAAGATAAACACCCATTGGCATACTTTAGTAAGAAACTTTGCCCTCGCATGCAGCATGCTTCAACTTACCACCGAGAGATGTACGCAATTACTCAAGCAATTTCCAAATGGAGGCAATATCTATTGGGTCATCGTTTTACTATCATTACTGACCAACAGTCCCTTAAAAGTCTTCAGGATCAGGTAATTCAAACTCCTGAGCAACAAAAGTGGCTCGGAAAACTCTTGGGTTTTGACTTTGAGATCGTGTACCGACCCGGTGCACAAAATGGGGCTGCTGATGCTTTGTCTCGTATACCTACGGGCCATCTTCTCGCCATTTCAGCACCGGTTCCCACTATATTACAGGAGCTACATTCTGCTGGCCTCTCGGATCCAGATTTTAGTTCCCTGCTGCAAAAATATACGGCTGATCCAGCCATGTATCCTGACTACACACTTCAAGATGGATTGTTGTTGTTTAAAGGTCGTCTTTTGGTTCCTCACAACACAGCCTTACGCCATCAAATTCTCCTCGAATTCCATTCTTCGGCTTTCGGGGGCCACTCGGGTGTTACACGAACTTATCAACGCTTGGCTGCCACGTTTTATTGGAAGAATATGAAAGCCGATGTTAAGGAGTTTATTGCACAATGTCAAATATGTCAACAAACCAAACTGTCCTTCTTATCCCCGGGTGGATTACTACAACCGCTTCCGATTCCCCATGCGGTATTTGAAGATATTGCACTTGACTTTATCACTTGTCTGCCTAACTCTCAAGGTAAAACGGTTATTATGGTGGTGGTTGATCGTTTGTCTAAATATGGTCATTTCATTGCCCTACCAACGACTTTTACTAGTTTTACGGTGGCCACGGCGTTTGTTAATGACATTGTCCGACTTCACGGGATTCCACTTTCGATTGTGACGGATCGGGATGGCCGATTTATGACTGAGTTTTGGAAGGAGTTGCATCGTATAAATGGTACTACCCTTAAATTTAGTACCGCCTACCATCCACAAACAGATGGGCAGACCGAGGCTCTTAATCGATGTTTGGAAATGTATCTTCGATGCTACGTTGCGGAGCATCCCCAAAAGTGGCTCCAATTCTTACCATGGGCTGAGTTTTGGTATAATACTTCATACCAAACTTCGTCTCAAATGACTCCCTTTGAAATATTGTATGGTAGAAAGCCTCCAACTCTTACACGTTACTTGAGAGGTTCAACTCCAAATGTTACTTTGGAGGACCAGCTTGTGGAACGTGACATTGTCTTGAACCTGCTGAAGGTAAATTTGTCAAAGGCTCAAACTCGAATGAAAACGGCTGCTGATAAACATAGACGGGAGGTGAACTTTGAAGTTGATGATTGGGTTTTTGTGAAGTTGCAACCATTTCGACAGGGTTCGGTACGTTTACAGCGCCATCATAAGCTTGGACACCGTTATTTTGGGCCTTACCGTGTTCTTTCCAAGATTGGTTCAGTTGCTTATAAGCTCGACTTACCTGCCACAGCTAAGATTCACCCGGTTTTTCATGTATCCTTGCTTCGCAAATGTCTTGGTACACCAGTACACCAGATTACACCCTTACATCTCGTTGATTCCACCTCTACAATCATTCTACAACCTCATTCTGTTCTTCAGAAACGTACTATTTTGAAAGGATCTCAGCATGTGTCGCAAAGTCTTATTCAATGGGATGGGTTGCCTCAAGAAGATGCCACTTGGGAGGACGATTCGCAGTTGACCCACCAGTTTCCTAATTTCCCCCTTGAGGACAAGGTGGGACTTAATGGGGGTGGTATTGTTATGAGCCCAACAGACTCACATATCCAGCCCAACAGTGGTAGTCTACAACCTGAAGGTCCAGACCAATTAAGAAGAAGTGAAAGAACCAGAAATCAGCCAAAGAAATTCGTGGACTTCATCACCAGTGCCACATCAGCAAGTGCATAACAGAATTGGTTATTATCATATTTAAAGTAATTATTGTGTGAGGAGGAGATAGGAAAAATTTGTTAGATCTCACTGGTCATTCTCTCCCTCTCATCCCACTTCTGCATTCTCTTTCCCACCTCCTTCTTCTTCCAACTATCAATGAAAATAACCTTTCCCTTATAATTGTTAGTGTTCCATTGTCATTTAACTTTGTTTATTACAGAGACGGGGTTTGAAAGCGTCACATTGTGTGACTTGTATATTATGTTGCTTTGTTTGGGCCTGCTATTAGCCCATGGTAACAGGGTCCACATTATCCTTGTTGGACCTTTTGTCACTTATTAGATCGTGTTGTACTATTTGTTATGTGGTGGTGCGAATTCTATATCCATAACTCTTGGTGCTGAACATGTTGATCCTATGCTTAAATATATAGACGTATAATAAAGAGCTAGAACTCGTGGTTCGGACGAGTGATTTAGAGGTTTCCATTCTATAATTTATCTAATTGTTTATTATTAGATCGTATTTTATTAGCCTTAAAAACATAGTTAAGCACCACATACGAATAGTCACGTTTAAAGAGATTTCTAAAGGACGTATAGATGTATCGTAGTTTTGTCTTATGTGTTATCTTTTCATACCCTTTTATGTAATTTTATCTATTTTTCTTCCTTGGTGTTCATCCTAGTTAATTACTTTCTAGGTGTTTTCTGATCTTCCATTCTCTTCTACTCCTGGTAGTTCACCATTATTGCTAATCTTTCACTTTTAATTATAAATACTTTATTATGTTATATATATTTCTATATTGTATATAAAAAAAGAAAAAAAAATACTTTTTAGACGAATGTCTCATTGAAACTACCCATCCATCTCATTAGACCATGTGTAGTCAACTAGTCATAAAGCCTCTTAGGGGCTTTATATCAAAAGTGGGTGTAATGAGGTTATATATGTATGAGGCTTCATATATGTGTATGTATATATATGTGTGTGAGTTAGTATATGAAATAATCTCCCCTCACGCCGCTATGATTTTCATGGGAGAAAGAATAAAAAACACCCCATAACGCCCGCCGTAGTGGTGTTGGCGGCGCTATAGGGGCGCCATATACCATTTTGGCGTGATATAACATGCCACTACAGATGACCTTAGATAGAGGATATGTTTGTCATCATCTCATCCTCAACCCTACTCTATAAGTAAGATTTTAATTTGTTATCAAGTATTTTCAAAATCAACTTTACAATGTTTATGCTATTATTTTTTCACATTTCAGGTAATTATTTATTTATATATTATTGATCTTATTCAATATTCACGGCACATTTAAATATACGATTAGTCCTACAAGTAGACCTAGCAAAACAAGCTCATCCATTCTATTTTGGGTTGATATGGGTATTTTAAATTTTAATATGGGTTAAGATGGGTCAAACAAAATTAGACAACACATTAATCAACGTTCCTCACACATTTTTGTCTTTTATTGACCGTCTCAAACGTCTTGATGTCGACGGGGACGGAGGAGGGCGGGATGGTGTACACGTGGCGCCGGTTCTCGACGGGTATAGGGACGTACCCCATACCGCACAGCCTTATGAATAACAACACAAAAAACATACATCATTTATACGTGACTTGATTTGCTCTATTTTTTTAACATTGGTTGCGTTATTAACTTATTATATGATTTATCAAATTATCAAATGACTACAAGCAAACCAGAACACAACACAACCCACTAAAATAACATTAAAAAAGAAGTTGTTCTTATACAAAGAAGTGAACGAATCTGTTGTCGGAGTAAACAGAAGTGAAGCTTCTTTTCTTTCTTGTTAACCATTTCTCTCTGTCCGTCATGAATCCAAGCAAAGTCGAACAAGATATGTTCCACCACCATCTCGATCCCATCCCTCAATCTCACCCCTTGATTCTAGATCTCCACCACCGTCACGATCCACTTCAACCACCGCCCTCCTCGGACTTCTCTCTACCGGATTTCGTCCTCTTCCGCGACGAAGACGACGACGACTCCCTCAGCCACACCTCCTCCGACGCCGACGCCGCTCCACCCTCAACCACCACCAACAACAACGAAGCAGTTTCATTGCAAAAAATAAACCCTAGGTTTCAATTCATCAACCCTGAGCCTCACATATCCTCTCAGTTCTACACATTCAACACCGAATCACACACCTTGATGATCCGATGCATTCTCGACCGCCGTATGGCGTCGCCGGAGGAGATCAGGGCGGCGACGCCGCCACCAGTTCTGTCCAGCTGGCGGTCCGTGTGGAAAGACCGGAATGAAGACACGGCGTATTTGACGGCGTGGAAACGGATTCAGGATAAGTTAACGGTCCACGTGGATGAAAACGGTAACGAGTTTTTATGTTTTAAGAACAATTCGAATAATCAATTTGTGTCACATGTTAGTCAGTGGCAAGATATTGTTATGAGGTTTCATGGAGATGCTGATTTGAAACATTTAGGGTTGAAAGATACCATTGATAGAATTAAGCAAGTCTGGACTGTAGGTGCTAAGTTTTATGGCATACCTGAGTCTTATATTAGGGTTTGTGTAGCAGCGTGTCCGATTTGTAACGATTCCGGGGGTGGGCGGGGGAAACGGAGGAGGAGGTTCGAGTATACGGAGTCCTTTGATGTTCCCGCGAAAGAGGTGCCGAACAAGCTGCAGCAGTTGGCTGCCAAACATAAGGTTGTCTTGTGTATAAGGCAGAAGTATATTAGGTATAAACCGTTTATGGCTGAGGTTAAGGATTACGCGTGTCATAGAGCTGGGGAACCGACTTCGTCAAAGAAGTCCAAGATTTTGAAGAGAGAACCGTATGCGTCTAAACGGTGCGGCTGTGGGTTTCGGATAAGAGCGATTGTGCCGATTTCGAATTATAATGAGAAAGATAAGACGTTTGTTTATCAGGAAGAAGGGATGGCTGTGTTTAAGCTGTATGCGGTGCATACGGGGCATAAGCCCGGGCCGTCGGATGGGAATGCGAGGATTATGCATAGGGTTGTTGGGCTTAAAGGCGGGTTTTTGATGGATGACGATATGATTTATGATGAAGCGGATCATGACAGTTTTTCGTTTATGGGGAAGGATGACGGGGATGTGCAATGTTCTGTGTTGCAGCAGCAAGTGAAGGAATTGAGACATGAAATCGGGCTGCTTGAAGGGAAGGTTACGAAAATCCCACATGAGTTACTGGGTTCGGTATCTCAAGATCTGTTTGATCTTTTGAATAAAGTTAGAAGCATAGGCGAGTATGGATCAAAATCAGAGGGGTTTTCATCTGATAAGTTGCAGTCAGATGATGTTTTGGTGGGTGAGAATGATTTAGCAGATTGGAGCCGTCATCAAAGGATTTACGAGGACGGTAAAGATGCAGAATTGATCGAAGACGATGATGACAGTTTTGGGCGAACGATCGGCGATGTTGCTTCATGGGACCAAATCAGATCAGATTGCAGGAACGAAAAGGATCTGTTAGGGGAAACGAATAAACCCGAGAAATGGCTAAAATGTAGTGATTTTGATGAAAAAACTATAGTTGGTTGTGGGGATTCCAAACTAATAAAGCCTATAGAGACAGACAGCCTTGTTAGTTTGCAGGTTGACAATTTCTACCCTGAGAATCCGAAATGGTACGACTCTCCTCCTGGTTTGGACCCTGGAACGAATTGCGATTGCAGTGGATTCAGCCATGGTGAAATTGTGTAGAATATTACAGAAGAGAGGTATGTTTGATGTCATTCACCGTTGTCAGTTGTTGATTGTATATCCATGTACACAAAAGAATGTAGCAGTTCACATGCTTAGGCGCTTGCTGCTTTTGAATCTTTAAAGTATAGCCATTAGGCTTCTTTGCACATAGTTTATGGGTTAACAAGGCGCTCCTGATGCGTGAGGCAATCACGGAAGCGTCTCCGGGCCTTGAGGCATCCCTTCTTGTACATCTGGGTCAGAGTTGGTAGTGGTAGGTATAAGTGTTTGCAGGAGGCTGATGTGTAAAAACAACCAAATTGATGAAAAAAAATTATAAAAGGTTTACTTGATAAAAGGTTGATATGTCAAATATAGATGAGAGACGTTACTTTTGGTTGTAAATAAAACTTATTTGGTTGGAGCGTCTCTACTTAAACGCCTCGGAACCAATCATTGATTTCTCTATGACCATGTTAACCTTGCATTAAACCACTAATGGATAAATTTGATTGTGTATTTCAAACCATTTAGTGATTAGCATATCAATGACACTGTATTTGACATGTGCATAAATTATGCATCCTGGAAATGAATCTTGTTATATGTATTTTCTAGCAGATTGCAGGCTTGTCTGTTAGGTGGCAATTTTGTACCATTCACAAGGAACTCTGAAGTGAAAACACCTTAAAAACATTCTTAGTTAGTTGCCACATCATCATAACCTTCATAATTTCTAACCACTCATTCTCTTTCTATATGTTATGTTGAATTGTTGATATATATTAAAAGCACATAGGACCAATGTGGGAATATGTTGCTCGATAGAGACACCTCTTTTAAAGGGGAGATCACAAATTTAAAACTAAGCATGATGAGTAATTTAGATTAATTGACTTAAAGTAGAAATTTAATAAGTACTCTTTGCAGAAAAAAAAAAAGTACATAGGGGGGCCTGCCGCTAACTTAATTTTGAGTGTTTTTGTGTAAAAAACAAACACAAAAAACATAACAAAAAAAACAAGTCTCACAATAACAAAAACATGGTAATATGACAAAAAAAAAAAAAAAAAAAAAAAAAAAAAAACCATCTAAATATGTCTTTCAGAAACATCTATGAGTAAATTACTATTTCTGTTTTAGTGGTTTTAACTACTTAAGTCTAAAATCAAAAAGTTTCAATGTTTTAAAAACCGGTTTTTAAGTCATACCGGGTTGTGTTTTAAAATGGTTCAACCGGTTGAACCGGGTTGTATCGGGTGGTTGAACCGGGTTACTAGTTAACCCTATAAATTCCATAAAATACAAATTCATCTAAAAAACAATCCAATCTCAACTAGAATTTATGTAACTGATCATACTTTTATCTAAAAACAACTATTTTTATTGTAAACTAGTAAGCATTTTAAGAATATTTTTATTAGTTATAAATAATATTGCCTTGTATGAGGTGAGTAACAATTTCAACAACGACGAAATATTGGAACAGAAGCCACTAGGTTAATTACCGGAAATATGGAAGATTATTAATATTACCTTAATATTGCATTTTATTAAAATTAAGAAATCAAATCTTAAGATAATGCAAACCTGTTCTATGGTTTGAACGGTAGAACCGGATTTACCGCTGGTACATAAGACATACCATATTCGGGTTTTACCGGCCTTTATCGTACTGGACTCGTGTCCGATATCCGGTTTAACCGCTATAACCGGCCGGTTTATACCGGTATTTAAAACATTGAAAAGTTTAACGTCCTGAGTCCCTGACCACTCATTTTATAACGTTTTGAGTCCAATTTTGAACACTTGTACTTTTGATTTTGGACTCAAGTGATTAAAACCTTTAAAACATAGGGACTAAATACGTTATAAAATGAACGGTTAGAGACTCAGAACATTAACCTTTTAATTTTGGAACAAATGGTTAAAACTACTAGAACACAAGAACTTAAAAAGTAATTTACTCAACATCTATTGTGGTAGCTCTAATGAATCATATGTGGGTTGCTTCTAATCTCAGATAGGTAAAATAAAATTAAGTTATATTAAAGGAGAATCAAGGGACGAGCTTGAAAAGTTTTTCATGAGTCAAACTTAACATTTAGACATACATCATGAGCTCAGTGTCTCTTTATTCATAAGAGTCATGGGTCGAGTTTAATACTTTACGGAGTGGGGACTTGAAAAGGGGGTGTTATGCGACATGTGAATGTCATGTCAGCACGTGTCGGAAAAGTGGTATAGTGCAAAACGGGAGGAGTGGAATGGGGCATGAAAGGGTGGCGATATTCGACACATGACACACTTTTTATTATTATTTTATATTTAAAATTATATAAAGAGTAAACTGCCATTTTGGTCCCTGTAGTTTGGTCACTTTTGCCACTTTAGTCCAAAACTCAAACTTTTTACATCTGGGTCCCTGTGGTTTCAGTTTTATTGCCATTTGGGTCCAAAAATGAAATCATGTCATATTTGCCTTATAAAATCCTGCAAATTTTGTCATTTTCCGCAGGGGGCAAAATGATTATTTCTTTTTATAAATAAATACCATATTTTATAAGACAAATATGACATGATTTGCCTCTGAGGAAAATGACAAAATTACAGGATTTTATAAGACAAATATGATCTGATTTCATTTTTAGACTAAAATGGCAATAAAACTGAAACCACAGGGACCCAGATGCAAAAAGTTTGAGTTTTAGACTAAAGTGGCAAAAGTGACCAAACCACAAGGACCAAAATGGCAGTTTACTCTTATATAAAATTTATTAAATTTAATTAAAAATGCCCTTAAATACAAATTAAACAAATAACATTAAGAAAAAATACATTACATAATTTAAAAACTAAAAACATTACATAACTTAAAAATACGCTGGTAAAAGAAACATTACATAAAGAAATTTAAACATTAACCTAAACATACTTAACCAAAGAATCGTAATATTTGTCATGCTGCGATGTCTTTGAAGTCACGGTCCCGTGTGGCTATACTCGACGAGGGCGACTTGGATGACGTCGTCTTCGTTGTGTTCACCATCATCGTTGTCCATAGCGTTGACAACAATCTCAAATCTAGAGCTATCCATACGAATAATCCGGAAATGTGAACAAAGTGTGTTCATGGTTCGGGTGCCTCACCCCTATGCATACAAAATTGTTGAAAAACTTGTTCCCGAAATGGATATGTGGGTAAGGGAACCCCGTTGTCGATCACTGTTGGGGTTAACATAAAGCAATGTCCTCTTCTTCGTTCAAACATTGGCATTTTGAAGAGTTTTGTGAGAAATGAAATGAAAGTTGGGAGATTTTGAAGGTAAAGAAATGGAAGAAAGGGTTTTAATTAAATAAAAGGAGTAAAATTTTTTGAAAATTGTTTTTTTAAATAGCCGTTGGGGGCAACGACTATAATCCACACCAACCACGAGATGCCACGTCGCCACCCCAAATCCTTCCACACCGGTGGAGAACCCCCTGCCTCCAACTCCACGTTGTTCCTTGGGTGGTGTACCGAACTTGAAGAAGCCCCCACGCCGGAAATCCACACTCACACTATGTGGTCTAAGACTAAACAATCTCTGGTAAAAATGTTCTCATTTATATTCAATATAAAGCATGCTTTTGTATAAAGACACAATGGATCGCAAAATATAACACAATACCGAAACATACAACACAACGTCGAAAAAGAAAGAAATGAGTCACGAAAAGACACAACGCCGCAAACACAGAAAAGAGACAATGATAAATAAAAAGACACAATGACGTAAACAAAAATTTTAAAATCTACAACCTAAACATTAAGAAGCAAACACCTAAAATCTCATATCGTATAGTTTAATAAGACGGTTCCAATTTCGCTTGAATGAGATAAATTAAAGCGCGTTTGATACCGTTATTACAATTTCTTTATTTTTAAGGGTGTCCGGGGCGCTTTGCGGGGAGCGGTGCGGGGTGTCAAGTCCCCGAGCGGGAACACCGCCGCCATCAAATCGGGGAGGCTAAGCGGTGAGTGGGAGCGGTGTGTACTCACTGATTGAGAGAGAGAGAAGAGAGAGAGAGAGGGGGTGATTGGTTCTTAATGTGGGTCCACCCTTTTTTTACCAATCATATTTTTTTCTTCTTTTTTATAAAAAAATCAAGGTTGGAGAACTCGCTAGTCGCTAGTCGGCCGGTGAGGTGGGGACTAGCGACTACTCGAGATTACTCGGGATTACTCGGGACTAATCGGATCGGAACTTTATATGTAAATTTTATTATATATATATATATATATATATATGTATATAGGGAGGAGCTCATGCGAGAACCACCCTTATTGTGAGAACCTTGAGAACCAATGTGAACACAACCTAAAATAGCTAAAAAACCTAAAAAAACCTAACCCCCAACCCCCCCCCCAAAACCTAAACCCCCCACCCCCCCCCCACCCAAAAAAAACCTAACCCCCCCCCAAACCTAACCCCCCCCCCCCCCCAAAAAAAACCTAAACCCCCCCCCCCCCCCCAAAAAAAACCTAACCCCCCCCCCCAAGCTAAAAAAAACCTAAAAAAACCTAAAAAAAACTAAAAAAAACCTAACCCCCACCCCCCCCCCCAAAACCTAAACCCCCCTCCCCCACCCCCCCAAAAACCTAACCCCCCCCCCCCACCCAAGCTAAAATGCTAAAAACTAAACCCCCAAAAAACCTAAAAAAATCTAAAAAAAATCTAAAAAAATCTAAAAAAATCAAAAACAAAATCTAAAAATTTTTTTTGATTTTTTTAATATTTTTTAGGTTAAAATCGCTACTTTTCGAAGCAAAAAAAAAAAAAAAAAATTTTAAAAAAAAAAAAATTTTTTTTTTTTTTTTGATTCGAAAAGTAGCGATTTTAACCTAAAAAATATTAAAAAAATCAAAAAAAAATTTTTTATGTGATTTTTAGCTATTTTTAGGCATTTTTGGTGTGTTCACATTGGTTCTCGCGGTTCTCACAATAAGAGGTGGTTCTCGCATGATCTTCTCCCTATGTATATAATATATATATATATATATATACACTCACATCCATATCAATATAATACTTAAAAAGGTAAAAGTAGTTCAAAATGCAAACTAAACTTACATATAAGTCATAACATAACAAGTCTCAGTACTTAAAATTCAAACATTAACAAATAGCTCAAATGTAATCGTCATCCCCGTAGTGTTCAATGATTTCGACACCATCCGACTCGTATTCAATCTCCTCGTCTACTTCACCCTTTTTCTCTGACACAAATTCTTCGTCATATTAGGGTAAGGGATAAGGAAAATGGGCTAAAGTTGTAATCTTGGGCCTATTTTGTAAGGATTTCAAATGGGCCGACTAGGGGTACTAGGGCGGCTTGGACCGGCTTTGACCGACTAGCGATTTTTTGACTGATTAGTTAAAAATTACTCGGTAGGAGGCCGACTAGCGACTAGTCGGTGATTAATCGCTGAGTAATCGCGATTTTTGCAACACTGAAAAAAATAATTGTGTGAGTGGAGTGATGCCAACGTTTGAGTGCAAAATGGAAACTTAAGAGGGGAGTTGAAATGACACGTGCTGATTGGGTGTGTGTAAGAGATGTCACTCCCCTAAAAGAGGAGTGCCCCTCTCACCCTAAGACCATCCGTAGTGGGGTGTGATTTTTAAAAAAAAATTGAAAAATAACGCCCCAAAACGCCCCCACTACCATTACATAGGGCGTTACTTTTTAAAATTTTTGAAAAAAAATGCTTCCGGCGGTTTATTAAAAACGCCCAAGTGGGCTGACACATGGGAAGGAGCAAGTGGGTTGTCCAATGGGAATTATACAATTGGGCTAACACATCACTAACCAACAGCTTTTTAGATAAAGTTTCTTTTCTTTTTTTTTTAAATCCTTTTTAATGATTGGAAGAGCATTATTCGGGCATTATTTCCATTACGCCACTTTTGCAATAACGCTCCATGCTAACTGGGATGCCACGTGTCGGATAATGCCCCATGGTAAAGGCATTATAACAACTTACCACTACACATGTTCTAAAAGAATTCATATTTCATCTAACCCGTAAAATTATTATTTCAAAGATGAGATAAACAAACAAAGTAATGAATAAAAACAAGAAATGAAGAAATTGATTGGGTGTTATTTACGTAACCTTTATTCTTATAAGACAAAAGTCAGGTCAAATATCAGTTTGAATTTTCACTTTTATTCTTTACACACACAGACAGAATTATTTTTTTATTTAATATTTTATTATTTTTCATGTTGTCAGACAATTCATTAAAAGAGATATTACAACGATATATTCAATATATATTACATTATTTTTGTACTGTTGTATTTTGACTCAACTTTTGAAAATTGAAAATTACTTGTAGTTCGAATTTTCTAAAATTAAAAATGATCACATTCTTGTCCAAAACGTTATTCCATCTGAAAAAAAGATTTTATTCCATAAAAAAAAAGATTTATTAGAGTTATCAGGGTGGAAGGGGCATCATTCGGCAACCTCTTCGATGAGTATGGTTGCCAATCGGGGAGGCGGCCCTGTTACAATTTCGGTGAGTGGTGAATGGTGAGCACGGTGACTAGTCACCGATATGGGAAGAGAAGAGAGAGGGGGTTAATGGTGGACCCCACTTTTTTTCCAACCAATCACACATTTTTTTTATTTTTTATTAAAAAAAATTGTTTACTACTCCTCATGTGGGGAGCACCTAGGGGCGGAACCAATGTAGACTTAGCCGTAGCACGGGCTACGACTCAACCCCGTATTCACATTCGTAGTGTAATTTTTTTCGGTTTTATACATAAGATACCCCTAATCATATACGAGGATACCCCTAAAAGAATATTATGAAACTTGATATTATTTATTAAGCCCAAAACCTTTAGTAACTAAGCCCAAATAATTAGTTTCATGATAATTAAGCTCAAATTGTAATAACTAATAAAGCACAAATAACAAAATAATTCAATTGAACAATGCCATGGTTTGTGCGGTTGAAAATAATTTTTTTCACAAGGTAAAAGACGACGTTGTGATTAAGCGATTTCAAGCTATGATAAAAAGAAGAGGACAAATCTATTATGTATTTTTTATTCTATTTATTTATTGTCGTTTTTCTAGTATTATATGATTGTATGGTAAAAAAAATTGGGATACCCTTGATTTAATGGGCTAGTTTAGGGGTGTACAAAATGCTCGCGGCTCGCGGCTCGCTCGAAACTCGCTCGAAAAATGCTCGAAAAATGCTCGACTCGAAAAAGCTCGTTTTGCTATCGAGCCGAGCCGAGCTGGCTCGATTCATAAACGAGCCGAGCTCGAGCTAGGGTGCTCAGCTTGTGGCTCGGCTCGTGGCTCGACTCGTTGGCTCGGCTCGTGACTCGACTCGTTGGCTCGGCTCGTGGCTCGACTCGTGGCTTGATAAACATATGTTTTATATAATAGATATTAATTAATAATAACTAGTTATATAGTTTTCATATCATCATCAGAAACCTTTTTGTTGATATGATGTAGGCTACGAAATGTTTTTAAAACTGTCCTAGTATCAGTTTGTTAAATGGTAGATTGATTGATATAAAAATTATTATTAAATTAATAAAATGTACCTCAATAATAAACAGTTTGTCCACAATATAATGAAAACATATCTTTTTGTTTATTTAAAAGATATCTTAACATATTACATACAATAAACATATCTATTAATTAATAAAAATATATATGCTTGAAATTTAAGTCACCGCCATATTACCCTAAATCCATTCAAAACCAATTTCCATATGCAATTTACACAATAATCTATTTCATTCCTAAATTCTTTGATTTCTCTCACACAAATACACAAGCGGCAACTCAACCCCTGCGACTAAACCCTAGCAATTCATCTTTCTTGATTCAAGGTAAAGATTCATCTACATATTCATGTTAACCTCTTAATTACAATCTTTCCTAACTGCTTCATCTCCATATACATATTTATTATTTACGAAAAGGTGACATGCTTGGTAGATATTAGTTGGTGGTATAAAATATCTTGATAATGTAACTGTATGTCTTATGATGAATGACAATTGATCATTCTTTTGTTATGAGAAAAATAGATTTGATAACTGTTTTTTTGTTAGTATGTATCATGTTAGTATGATTATGGTGTTTAAATCAAACATGATTGAAAAAAACAAGTGCTACTAAAAAAGAAATTCACTAACTGATAATGGTGAACACCTTTTGTGATAATGCTCGTAACATATTAGTGATAATGTTGTTTAAATCTAGTTTCTTTGAATTGAATTGTTAGTTTAGGTTCTTATATTATTATATTTATTATTTGAATTATTAGTATAGGTTATTACGTTATTATATTTATTATTTGAATCATTAGTTTAGGTTATTATGTTATTATATTTTTTGTAGAATATGAATAACTTTATCATCAGCTAATTAATTTAGTTTAGGTTATGAAATCAGACACACCTTTTTTATGTATATTTTTAGATCGTTTGATTTGTTAATTAGTTATTAATTTACTTATACTATATAAATTTAATTTATTATATTCATCAAACATGAAATAAATGTATGCTTAAAATATTTCTAGGGGTGTAAATGTATGTTGTACTAATCATTGTTAGCGAATATTTTTGGGTGTCTCACTTTGTAGGATGTCTTCACTTAAAGAATCACTTGATGCGACCGACAACCCAAGTGAGCATGTTGATTTAAATGATGAGGAAAGTTTTGAAGAAGAAAATATGATTGACGAAGATGATGTTGATGCTGGTTCAAAACGAAAAAGTAAATCTGAAGTTTGGCTTCATTTTGAAACAGTTGAAATGATGGAAGGAGAGAAGAAGGTCATGAAAGATCGATGCATACATTGTAAGAAGCTATACAAACCACAAGCTTCAAAGGCCACAACACAGCTAAAGCGACACTTGAATAAGTGTTCATACTTGAAAAGGTCAAAAGGTATGACACACCTACTCCTAACATACTTGTAGCATACGTGAATTATACTTACTAATCTTGTATAAATCATATAAATTTGCACAGGTAAAAAAGGTTTTATAAATTTTGAAAAAGCTGGTAATGAAGCAACTGAATATGGGTTGAGTGGGGGATTTGAACAAACAAAATGTAGGGAAATAATTGCCAAAATGATTGTAGCCCATGAGCTACCTTTTTCCTTTGTAGAGTACCATTGGTTTAATGCCCTGTTGAAATACTTGAACCCTCTTTTTCAAAAAGTGAGTAGAGCCACAATTAGAAAAGATTGCATTAAAGTGGTTGAATCAGAAAGAGAGAAGATGAAGAAAGTTTTTAAAAAGACTGATATGATCTCACTTACTAGTGATTGTTGGACCTCAAATCAAACTATTGGGTATATGTGTTTGACAGCTCATTATATTGACTCTGATTGGAAAATGAAAAAGTGCATAATTGGATTTAATGAGCTAGCACCGCCCCATAGTGGTGAGGTCATTTCGGATGCTATTCTAGAGTGCCTCATTAAATGGGGTATACAAGATAAAATAGGTACAATAACATTAGACAATGCATCAAATAATGATAGGGCGGCCGCAATTTTAAGGAATACCTTTCAAGGAAAGGGAACATTGCACTTTGAGGGTTTATTTTTTCATGTGAGATGTTGTGCTCATATACTAAACCTGGTTGTACAAGATGGACTTGGAACAATTGATGGTTGTCTTGTCAAAATAAGAGAAGGTGTGAAATATTTGAAGAAGTCAGCGGGTCGCCTCTTGAAGTTTGGTGAAATTTCGATCACCCTTGGTATCGAAACCCGCCGATCATTGTGTATTGATGTAAAAACCCGATGGAACTCAACACATCGTATGCTTAAATCAGCGATTCACTACAAACATGCTTTTGAAGGTTACGCGTTGAGGGATTCGAATTATGAGTGGTCTCTTACGGATGAGGAGTGGGATCGGGCTAAAAAGGTATGCAAGCTACTTGAGGTGTTTTCGGATGCTACAGATTTGTTTTCGGGTACATTATATCCGACCGCAAATTTGTTTCTTGTTGAGATTTTTAAAGTAAAAAGAGAGATAACTAATGCTGTTAAATCAAATGATAATTTCTTGAAAAATATGGGAAGGCCAATGTTTGACAAGTTTGAGAAGTATTGGGGAGAAATCGGGGTACTTATGTCAATTGCTTCTCTTTTAGACCCGCGTTTTAAGAAGGAATCTATTTCTTGGACATTTAAGAAGTTGTATCCAGAAAATGAGGTTGATGGTCGGGTTGAAGATGTGATTAATAAGTTAAAACCACTTTTTGAAAAATACTCTAATGCATATCAAGTGGCTAGGGCTGCCGATAGCAATCTAAATGGTACATCATCTGAGGGCCCAAGTATTCGTGATGGAGACGATGATTTTTACGCTTATCTTGAAACTAAACCCGTTGAAAGTACACAAAAATCAGAACTTGATGTGTATTTAGAAGAGCCAAATTTTGTAGTTCCAAGAACTATAAAGTTTGATGTGTTACAATGGTGGTGTCAAAATTCTAGCAAGTACCCCGTGCTAAGCAAAATGGCTCGTGACATTTTTTGCATTCCAATCACAACGGTTGCCTCGGAATCAGCATTTAGTGCTGGGGGACGTGTATTGGATGACTATAGAAGCTCTCTTTCTAAAGATATGGTCGAGCTTCTTGTTTGTGGAGGAGATTGGATAAAGTCGGCATCAAAATCATTTATTAAAACACTAGAAGTAAGTTTATATATATCTTTCAAATCTTTAGTTTTATAATTTATTTCTAATGTTCGTATTTTTTTATATGTAGCAATCGGCAAAGGAAGAAGAAAATTTAGAAATTCCAATCCCGACGAGTGATGGGGCATCTAGTTAACATAAAAGGTAATTTAACTACTATTTACAATATATATATATATTGAGTGTAAAACAGATTGCAACTTAGATTTTAATTGAAAATTTAATTACAAAGGTCTTTGATCTAGCAATATATACACATAATTAACTTTGTTTTTGACATTGTAGATTAATTCGTTCTCATGGCTATGGGCAAGTGTTGGTGAAGGAATATAAGATGGTGATGGGCAAATTTTTTAGTGATGGCATTGGTGCTAGTGACGTTGTTTTGAAGAACTTAGTTCTACTTGTTATTTACTTTTTCTAACTTGGTTAAGAACTTATGTAATTAACTTGGGTTTTTTTTTTCCGAATGGATATCTTGAATTTGGTTTTATTTTAATGCATTGAGCTGGATGTATCTATGTTAATATAGTATTTTATTTTCTTTAAACACAACAATATGTAAAAATATAAATTATACAAAAGAAAAGAAAATCGAGCTGGCTTGTCGAGCCTCGAGTTGGCTCGAGTTTTTTCGAGTCGAGCTCGAGCTAAAAAATCTAGCTCGTTTACATTTTCGAGCCGAGCCGAGCTGGCTCGATTCCTATCGAGCTCGAGCTCGAGCCCATCCTGGCTCGGCTCGGCTCGGCTCGTTTACACCCCTAGGCTAGTTTTGCCACAGGAAGCACCCTACTCTGTTCCCAAGTCTCATTTAACAGGGGAAGGGAGGTAAAAGAGATGAAAATATGAAAAACCATGTTCCTGAGTTTCATTTAACAGGGGGAGGGAAAAGGAGGGAAAAGGGAAGAAAATATGACCAAATGTTCATCCTCCCAAATTGGAGAGCTTAGGAGAGAAAATTTTCCTTTCCCTCCCCCTGTTAAATGAGACTCGGGAATATAGTGTTAGTGTTTAAGTGCAAAATGAAAAGTGAAGAGAAAAGTTAACAAGGCATGAAATTATTGGCTAGAGAAAAAGTTTATCACTCCCCATTTGGAGAGCACCCCTTCCACCCTCAATACATCAAAGTCAAAAAATTATGGGTTATTAGATTTTATCACCCCCAACTATCGGCCTTTGGCCGTTGCCACCCCCAACTAACACTTTGACACACGACACCCTAACTTGACTTTTAGTTTGTGCTGGCACCACTTAGTTACATCTTTACTAACTGAGTTTGTTTATGATTCTACGTGGCACATAGCTAATGAGTTGGACAAGATGACGTGGCGAATTCGTGGCACAAGTAGGCATCATCATCATCCCTCTCATGGAGTCTCTCTCCATCATCCTCTCATTATCCCCAATTCCCCTAAATCAAAACCCTAAATTTCCCAAATTTAAAACTCTTATCTTTAAAGGGTGGAGTCGTTTTGTTAAAGATAAGAAGATTGATGCTGAAGTTTCGACATAGGGATGATGAGGGTTTTCTGAAGAGTGTGAATGAGAGTTATAAAGATGAGAGGTTGAAATTTGGGAATTTAGGGTTTGGGGGAATTGGGGATGATGAGAGGATGATGGAGAGAGACTCCACGAGACAGACGATGATGATGATGGCTACTTGTGCCACGAATTCGTCACGTCATCCTGTCCAACTCATCAGCTATGTGCCACGTAGGATCACAAACAAACTCCGTTAGTAAAGATTTAACTGAGTGGTGTCAGCACAAACTAAAAGTCAAGTTGGGGGTGCCGGATGTCAAATTGTTAGTTGGGGGTAGCAACGGCTAAAGGCCGATAGTTGGGGGTGATAAAATCCAATAACTAAAAAATTATGTGTTTTAACTTTTAACTAGTTGAGAGAATTCTATTTACATCTTAAATATCACCGATCACACTCTTATCTTATGCCAATTTTTTTTACAAGTTTTAGTGTATAATGTTTTATAAAAAATAAATTATTATTATTATTATTATTATTATTATTATTATTATTATTATTCATTAACAATTTCGCATTAACTTTATCAAAAAACTGAACAGGATAAAAGATAATCTATCATTTTGGATACGGCTATGATTGTGATAAAGTCTATATCAAAGATGGATTAATATAAAACATCATTACATCTTTTCGGATTTATATCAAAGATTTTACATTAAAATATATCATTTAAACTAAAAAACAGAAAATATATGAAGCCCCGTCTATTAACACACCTCTTTTGTTTATTTTGACATCTGAAGCGCTGAGCTTTGGCCAAAGCTCATCGTTTTCGGGTAATACTCAGCATTAAGCTTTGGCCAAAGCTCAGAGCTTCAGGGTAACACTCAGCGCTGAGCTTTGTTCAAAGCTCAGCGCTTCAGGGTAATACTCAACACAATTAGACTACTTATACTTTGTCATGTAGCATGATTTAATAAACTAGACGCCTACGTAAAAAAAGTGTATTTCAAATTTACATACATGCCTCAGATTTAAGGATGACAAAAAAACTCGAGTCCGGATGGTATACCAGAAACCCGAAATATTCGGGACGGGTATACCTAATACCCAACGGGTAGGGGATTGGAAAAAAATATTTCACGAGTATGGGATTTGATAATACCCGACCCGATTACCCGAAACCTTATACTCGTTTACCCGAACCATGTGCCTAAAAAAAATATTTTCAAAAATAATTTTTATTTCCTATTTATATTTTATCGTCTTTCATTTAACATTTTTTCTCATATTTCATTTAAAACAATCTGTATCGCATAAGAACATGAATGGTATTTAGTTTTTAAATTAACCACTGTTATATATCTAATCATATCATTATATACGGATAGAAAACGTTTCAATTATTAGAAAAACGACACTATACTTCTAAGATATTGGAACACACAGCCGTTAACCAGAAAAACGGCACGTTAGACTACAAGTGATATCAAAACAGAATTGCATGAAATCATGGAATACGGCAATACACGTAACCGAACTTATCCGGAACGTACCGTATAGATCATATGCTTCATAAAATGACGTGTAATAACAAAATACCTCAAAGTTCGACAAGTATAGGTGCGTTTTTGAATTAAAATCAAATTTTAAAAATTAAAAAACCATCCAAACGCCAAGTTTTGGCCAAAACGTTGAGTATTACTCTGAAGCGTTGAGCTTTGGCCAAAGCTTAACGTTGAGTATTACACTTAAGTACACCTCAAGATGTGAAAATAAGATGATGAGTGTGTGAATAGTATGGTCGTATATGAAACTTAGAGCATTCACATCCAATCCATCAAATTATACATACATTCCACTAAAAAACAACTCCTATATCAATATATTTTCACTAAAAACAAATACTTTTTATCTCTCCGTTTCAATTAAATAATATTATCATTACATTTTTCTCTCTCCTTCACTCACAACCACTTTCAATATATATTAAAAAAATTATAGTGGGTGAACAGTGTCCCCTCAAATATACAAATGAACAGTAACATTTTCTCTCTCCTCCACTCACAACCACTTTTTATACCCTTTAAAATATAAAAACCTCCCCTCACTTTTTATACCAAGTACATGCCTTTGTTAAAAATAGTACGGTGTCTCCACCTGTCACATATAAATGAATAAAATTAAATACATAAAAAAATGTTTTATTTTTAAAAGTTATTGGAGGGGTGACTTTCTCTTCCTTATTTTACTTTTGAAATTCAAATCAATTCAGATTATAATAAAATATTATTGTATATTCTTGATTTTTGGTTAACTTTATCGACCTGGACTTAAATTTTTAAGTTAATCAAAATTTACTTTATTGGTATTATCAACCCAACTGCTCATTTATGAGTTGTTATTTTTAAATTTTTTGAATTATTACTTATTTTATTTATTGTTAATAATTTAATAATAATTTATTGTTGATTGATTACAGAGAAAGAGAAAACAAAAGTGCATGTGTTTTTGAAGATTTCAGTTTTCACACACATATTTGAGTGCATTTCACTGTGTGTTTTGAAGCTTCATCAGAAGAAGGTACCATTCTTTGAAATATTTATTTTTCCTGTAAGTTTTTTATTTTTATTTTTTAGGCTTTTAATTTCCGTTGAGTTGTTTTTCATGTTGTTACACGATTATGATTAGGTACGTGAAGAACTTTTGGCGAAGATTAAACTGTAAGCACTAATTCTCATGATTTTAGTATGATTTATTTCATTTTGCATGTATGTAATTCGGAATATTTGAAGGTATTTTTTTTTTTTTTTGTTGCTAAAATTCATTTTCCTATGTGTTAGTTCTTATCATCTTATGTAATTTTTCTCTATTTAATTATATTTTTGCTGCTAAAATTCATTTTTGTATTTGTTCTTGTGTAAACTAGGAATTAATAGGTTTTGATCTTGTAAAATAATGCACTTTGCTCTTCGCTTTCGCTATCGAATAGGTGTAATTATAAGCATTTTGTTAATAATCTCATCAAATGTTTAGAAATGTGTTAACAAATGTGTAGAATTTGGAAATCATCATGGAATCAAGAGAAGTGATAATGCCAGCAGCAGTTGAGACAAAAGCACCCGAGGCTCCATCAAGCCATCAATTGGTCCTGGCCACTAACAGCCCCACACAAACTGCAAACCCTACCCAGGTGATGGGACCGCAAGGGTTTTCTACGGAGACTAGCGGCGGCTTCCCCTCTTCGTTGGCAAAGAAAAAGAGGGGTAGGCCCAGGAAGTATGGCCCAGATGGGACGGCTGTCACTGGCCGCACATTGTCGCCAATGCCGTTGTCCGCCTCTTCACCCACCTCCGGCGGCTATTCAGACTCTAAGCTTGGTGAGTTTCGGGCTGAGAAGAAAAAAAGGAAAATGAACTCTGCAGCAGAGAAATCAAACATGTTTCTAGGTATATCAATTTGCAGTTTATTTGCTCAGTTAATATTAATTTGCCTACTTTTTATCTTGTAGAAAGTATAGTTGAATTAATTTTGAAGTGTGTTACAACTTAGGATATGTTTCCTTCTTCTGGTATAAAATGCAAAAGATTGTATTTTTGGATTTTTTTATATATGTTTTGGCCAGGTTTTACTACTCACAACAATGAAATTCTTTGTGATCATGGTTTTTGTACTATTAGAGTTAGTAACCAATTTCTATTGTTTTATGATCCTGTAGTGTCGCTGTAGACCCTGTTGCGATAGACAACGGATTTTTTCATTTCATTTTATTTTATTTAATTTATTTATTTGGATGATTAGTGATATCGTATTTTAGCGTATTTTTAGCATTTGTATACATAATTTGTGTGTTCATATAGTTTTTATTATTATTTTTTTCTACCCTTGTGTTGTTAAACATGAAACAGCGGGCACTATTTCATTACTATCGTTACGTAGCATATAGGTAGCCTGTCGCCATTGTCCGCTATTCGCTATTAAAAAATATGCGTATGGTCAAGCATTACTTCAAACCCTTTTTTCACAAGTGGTTCATCTCTTTGCATTAAAGAGCCATACAAAAAATCGTTTCCATGATTTATAATATTTAATTTTTTTTGGATGATAAAATAGGTCAAATTATGTGGACCATGCTATCATATTTGAGATCTGATTTCATTGTGGTTTATGTAAAATCTAGAAACTCGAGGGTCCTCGCACAAATTTCTGTTCTTACCCTACAAACATGAATATGTTCATTTACATCTTTTGTGTTTTCATGGCAGGGGACCAAATTACTTCTGGTGGAAGTTTTACCCCTCACATGGTCACTGTTAATCCTGGAGAGGTATGTTTTACTTGTGAACGTTTGGCCCCTCACATTTTAATAATCTTCTTTTTTTTTTATCGAAACTTCTGATTTGCTTTTTTATAAGATTCTCCTGATCTAAATTATTGAAAATTATCTTAAGACGTTTAAGATCCAGTCAAACACTTGCATCCAATGCTAGTTGATACGAAATGCACCATTTTGCAACTTTTTCAGGACGTAACGTCTAAAATCATATCGTTTTCAAAATATGGGCCCCGAGCAATATGCGTCCTATCCGCACTTGGTATTATTTCACATGTGACTTTGCGCCAGGGTAATTCATCTGGAGGCACTGTGACGTATGAGGTATGCAATTTTTATTTAATTTTCTTACAGATTAACCCATCAAGTAAACTTTTTTTAAACAATTTTATCTATATAGGGAAGGTTTGAAATTCTTTCGTTGTCTGGATCTTTCACACCTGGTGAGGTTGGAGGAATATCATCAAGAGAAGGCGGCATGAGCATAGCGTTATCTAGCCCTGATGGCCGTGTGGTTGGTGGTCTGCTTGCGGGACTTCTCACTGCAGCTGGCCCTGTTCAGGTACCCTTCCCCTTTTGTGAATGTTTGACCTTATAGGTCTGGTCAAATGAGGAGAAATTAAATTGAAATGGAAACTGGGGGTGCAAACGAGCCAAACTACTTGCGAGCTACTCGAGCTCGGCTCGAAAAAAAGCTAGAAACGAGCCGAGCTTAAAGGAGCTTGAGCCCAGGCCTAAAAACAAGCTTGTTTAGTAAACGAGTCACTGTTTATATAAATTTTAAATAATGTATAAAATAATACTTAATAATGATAAAATTATGAAAAATAACTACATCATATATAAAATCATAATTACAGTTAATATGAATTAATCGATATTAATAAATAATAAACGAGCCGAGCTCAAGCTTACATAAGTTAAACAAGCTCGAGCTCGGGCTTGGTTTGGCTCATTTGCACCCATTAGAAACCATTCATCATCACATTCAGAGGCTCAGGTATGGATCAATATGGGTTTATTTCAAAATATACACTTGGGTTGACCCGTTGTGCATTTTGTCTAAAATACAGTAAATTAGACGGTTTGATGCACTTGGACGAGTTTTTGCATACTTCTTTTAAATGCTAAAATTTATTGACCCGTTAATCGCAGGTTGTTGTGGCCAGTTTTCTCCCTGATGCAGGAAATTCAGTAGGGCCAAAACCAAGAAAACCAAAAAACACCGTTAAACTCTTGACGCCTGTGGCAGACCCTACTGCACATATGTCTACAAATACGGAGGAACAGAACTTCAACGAACAAAGCCAAGAAAGTCCTACGAATTCTACTCCTACCCCTACCGATGCCCCTCACTTCCAGCATGAGAACCGGAGCCCAATGCCAGGTGTGCACGACTGGAGGAGGGCCGCCACAGATATGAATGTGTCCTTGAGGGAAGATTGAGTCTTTTTGGTTGTTAGTAGTAGTCTGTTGTAGGATGCTTTTATAAATACTTGGGGAGATATATGTCAACTTAATTAGGTGACTTTGTATGTCTTTGGTTTAGAGATTATCAAACTTTTCGTGAAAATTTTATTGCATGTTTTTTTTTTTGGCCAATTTAGTTAAAAGTTACTTCACTCCAAACATTGTAATAAACATGTATGATGACAAAAGTGCCTGAATAGAAAATGTTATATCTAGTTGATGAAACAATTATTAGGCACAGACGCCCACAAAGCGACCGAACTCATTAACTTGTAAGGCTGTCTGGGGCGACCGAACTCATTAACTTGTAAGGCTGTCTGGTGCGGGTGCCAAACCCACAGCGTGTGCTGAGGTGGAACCCCATCACGTTGTGGAATACCGCACCTGCAAAGTCGTGGTCATGGTGTGGCGTGGGTCGCGTGGTTCATTTCACGGCCGTAGAAAAGGTGTGCAAGAGGTGGGACCAAGGTTAATGGTGTGGAGCGATGAGATGTAGACACGTGGCAGTTTTCATTCTGTAGAAATAATGTGATGCTTACGTTGCTGTTTCCATGGGGTGTGGAAAGTGAAAGCTCACCCATAAGACCATGCGTAGTGGGCAGGATCCGGCGTTTTTTATAGCCAATCACGCCCCATCACGCCAAGCACCCACCCCCCTTGGGCGTGTTTGGGCGTTTTTTGTAAAAAAACTCCCTCCGTCGTGGTTTAAATCATGCTTAAAAGGAAAGTTGTTGGCCAATCAGATTTATCTCTCTTTTTCTGGCCAATCCCCTTTTTTTGGTTAGTTTTTTTTTTATTTAATTCTTACACCCCTTTTAAATAATATACCCACATCCCCACTACACCCATTTTAGAAAAACGCTTAATAATGCCCATTGCTGACTGGACTGTCACATGACGGAAAACACCCAAGGGTGGGGGCATTATTGACCCTTTGATAGATGCTCGAAAACAAGAGGCTGATTTATTGAAATAATAAGATAGTTGGCCTGATTCGAGATGGCTAATCTCCAATACAAAAACACTTAGATAATCAAACTAAACAAGAAATGGCAAACTCGAACCTGAAATGTAATACTTAGATGAAAAATAAAAGAGTTACTTCCTAAACTTCAGCCCCTAAATTCAGCCTTTTGACTTTGACTCTCCTAAAATTCAGCCCATCCAGATTTGAATTAGCAGGTTTGTATCACCCTTACTACTACGCATGGTCTAATACTAAAGTGTTAGGTTTTGACTTGTTTGGAATCATGTTGGCATTTGGTGTGTTAGGATTCAGATTTCTCGAGTATAATTACTAATTTACCCATTGTGATAGGTTGGTCCCATGTATGCTTTTACATTCTTCCAATCTTCATGACATATATGAAACAAATTTGGCATGTATTTGTAAAACCCCAATAGTATTTAAATTACATATACCCTCTTGTTAATTAAATGTCAAACAAAAATGCTGAACTTATTTTAGCCATTCTTACAGAAGATGTCCACACTTCCCGGGAGATTCAGAAGAGTCAGCTTTCGCCAATTTTGATAAAACTTATGGGTCGAACCACTTAGTACGGTTTTGAAAACAGCAAACCAAACCTACCAGGTTGGTTGGATCAGCTGGACACGCCAAACGGTCCAGTTTGGCGGTTTTAACCATTTTTTTAAATGTCATTGTGTTTAAGATTGTTACTTTGTATTTTTTTTAAAGAAAAAGCCCTCTCAACTTTGTATTAGTTTCTTTTTTTTTTAAACAACTCATAAAGATGGTCAGTTTGGTTTATATGGAGGGTTCCAAGTTTCAATGATTATTATTGTTATTAGCGGCTAACTCGCATACCCTCAATCCTACTCCTAAATTTACACCTATGCCCTGGTTTCAGTAAATTGTGAATTGGACCGTATAATCTCAAACCGGAAGAAGCTGCCGATTTCTTTGCTTAAACTACTAACAGCAGTTCTTCCAATAAATGAATATGAAAACATGACTATCACTGATGAATTTTTTTTTTATATAAAATAAAAACTTACTATCCAACATAAAAGGGAGCAAATTACAGCCCATAATCTAGTAAAATATTAAATATACAGATACCTGTACACAATATAGTTGTTCAAAACTAAATATGATCGACTAGGTTCATGTTAAACTCGTCCAAATTAGAAAGCCTTCATCAACGGCGACTGTTCCTGAAAAGATTACATCCGAATCCGATCAGCATTTTAAGATCAACAACAGGAAAACATTTGAGGGTACTGGAAGCTGGATTCTATTTTGTCATCCACTTTGACTTTAAGGTCAAACTAGGCTTCTAGGATTAATTACTCAATTACTCTCTGTTTACTTGTTGCACTTGTTTACAAGTTTAATGAGTTTTAGTAATTACTTACAGTTGTATTACTCAATGAGGAGCGTCGTCTTCTTAATCCATATCCACGATACTCCAAATCATCCTAAAACAATACAGAGAAACTCATCAATGTCAATTCCAGGTGACCAAAACTCGAAAAGTTTTTTGTGTTCATACCAAAATATTGAAAAAAAGAGAAGGAAAGCAAGATAAACAAGTTTGAATATTCGCTGTTTCTTTTCCCTTGACAGCTCACCGAACACTTCAGTTGCATAAACTAGATGGCGTTTATGAATGTACCTATATATAAACAAAAACAAAAACAAAAACTTATGTTATAGGTAATTACAAAAGGTTAACTAAAAAGTCAAAATGTTCCCTGTCCAAACAATATTTTGTGCAAGCAAATCATCACTTCCCAGTCCCTCCCAGTAAAACATTATTAAAAGGCGTAGGTAAAGTTATTTAGCAAACCAATAAATAGAAAATGTAAAAAAGAAAGAAGAGTGAGAAATGGAGTTACAGGTTCACATTATAACATAAATATGGCAGGCACAACAAAAACATGAACCAATGCCGTGTGACGAGATGTAAAAAGCACAATACTCCTTGAGTGATAAACTCTGGCAATGTAATGCTGTTTATTTTGGTTGCTAACTCATACGGGTTGATGTAATCAGTCTCTAAATCCAAAAAGCACATTAACTGCAATAAAAGATTGTAATTGTTAATTACACCATAAAAGTACAAAAGATACTTCAGTTCAGATAGTAAGTGCTAATAAATAAGAAGTTCTGGCAAGATATTTAACGGGACTGGTCAGTATCGACCTCTATAGTTTTTTAAACTGAAGGTAAATTATATATAAAAATACATGTGTACCTAAATACAGTTTAAGCATAAACAAAAAATCTTCATCATAACATAAATGCAAATTTTGACTAGATGCAAAAGTGTTTGACTATAGATGAAATATCAAGTATCAACAACAACAATATAGTGAAATTTTGTATAACTTTGACTTTATTAGATTGTTACGTATCTTATTTATTTTATATTTTAGTTTTATTATTATTGTTAAGTCAAGGGATTAGGATGTTATTTTGGTTTAGTTTGGGGGTGTCTTGTGTAAGTGTCTTGTTTATTTAATTGGTTTACGTATGGAATGGAAATCAGTCAGAATTTGAGTCAAATTTCCTTCTATCTCTTAGCTTTCTTCTTCCCCAAGATTTAAACCCTATCAAGGGTATCAGAGCATTCCAGTCGATCCTTATCGGAAAAAATTCCAATCACCATGACGAACACCAGGAACCAAGAGGTCGACAAAGCAATCAAGGATCATGGCAAGGCCATATCCGAACTTCAAGAAACATTAGCGACAATGATGAGCCAGCAAGAACAGATTCTAAAGGCGCTGAATGAGAACAAGACCATAACAATCGACACTTCTGGTTCCGGAAAGAAGATTGAAGGGGATGAACGTTTCGGCAACCGGCCGATGCGGATCGGGAAAGTCGAGTTCCCTCGGTTCAACGGTGAGAATGTTGAAGGGTGGCTCTACCGTTGTGAGCACTTCTTCAACATCGACGAGACCCCCGACAATCTGAAACTCAGGCACGCGGCCATACATCTCGAGGGAGATGCGATCGAGTGGCATCAATCGTTTATGAAAACAAGGGGTGTTACTGTGGCTGAATTTCCATGGGAAGATTATGTTCAGGCCATTACTTCCCGTTTTTCCAATGCCATGTTTGAAGACGCAATGGAAGAAATCGCATCGCTTACCCAGATAGGTTCATTGAAAGAGTATAATAGTTCCTTCGATAGTTTACTGAATAATGTGAGTATTTGCGAAGCTTATGCTGTTAGCTTGTATCTAAAAGGGCTGAAACCTGAAATCAAAGGACCCGTAAAGATGTTCAAGCCACAAACTTTGCATAAGGCGTATGGCTTAGCAAGAATCCAAGATATTAACAATAAGAACTTGATGAATCAACTCGCTGGTTTGGAGGAGGGGTCGCGAATTGTCAAGAATGGGAATGAATCTGAGAAGATTACACCTCCGGTGAATGCGGCCAAACTTTCGTTGCTTCCAGATCCAACAGGAGTCCCTGGGCCACCAGCTTATAAACCAGCAACTATTAACGCGAAGCGCTTGTCAGGTGAGGAACTCGAGTTAAAAAGGTCAAAAGGAGAATGCTTTTGGTGCACTGAAAAGTTCGTTCCAGGACACAAGTGCAAAAAGAAACAACTTTTTGTGATTAATGTGGAAGGCGATGAGGAGACTGAACAAGACGACAATGGTTAAGGATGGAATTGAAGAGCTTACTTTTTGAGGGCAAAAAGTAGGTTAAGGGGGGAGTACTGTTACGTATCTTATTTATTTTATATTTTAGTTTTATTATTATTGTTAAGTCAAGGGATTAGGATGTTATTTTGGTTTAGTTTGGGGGTGTCTTGTGTAAGTGTCTTGTTTATTTAATTGGTTTACGTATGGAATGGAAATCAGTCAGAATTTGAGTCAAATTTCCTTCTATCTCTTAGCTTTCTTCTTCCCCAAGATTTAAACCCTATCAAGGGTATCAGAGCATTCCAGTCGATCCTTATCGGAAAAAATTCCAATCACCATGACGAACACCAGGAACCAAGAGGTCGACAAAGCAATCAAGGATCATGGCAAGGCCATATCCGAACTTCAAGAAACATTAGCGACAATGATGAGCCAGCAAGAACAGATTCTAAAGGCGCTGAATGAGAACAAGACCATAACAATCGACACTTCTGGTTCCGGAAAGAAGATTGAAGGGGATGAACGTTTCGGCAACCGGCCGATGCGGATCGGGAAAGTCGAGTTCCCTCGGTTCAACGGTGAGAATGTTGAAGGGTGGCTCTACCGTTGTGAGCACTTCTTCAACATCGACGAGACCCCCGACAATCTGAAACTCAGGCACGCGGCCATACATCTCGAGGGAGATGCGATCGAGTGGCATCAATCGTTTATGAAAACAAGGGGTGTTACTGTGGCTGAATTTCCATGGGAAGATTATGTTCAGGCCATTACTTCCCGTTTTTCCAATGCCATGTTTGAAGACGCAATGGAAGAAATCGCATCGCTTACCCAGATAGGTTCATTGAAAGAGTATAATAGTTCCTTCGATAGTTTACTGAATAATGTGAGTATTTGCGAAGCTTATGCTGTTAGCTTGTATCTAAAAGGGCTGAAACCTGAAATCAAAGGACCCGTAAAGATGTTCAAGCCACAAACTTTGCATAAGGCGTATGGCTTAGCAAGAATCCAAGATATTAACAATAAGAACTTGATGAATCAACTCGCTGGTTTGGAGGAGGGGTCGCGAATTGTCAAGAATGGGAATGAATCTGAGAAGATTACACCTCCGGTGAATGCGGCCAAACTTTCGTTGCTTCCAGATCCAACAGGAGTCCCTGGGCCACCAGCTTATAAACCAGCAACTATTAACGCGAAGCGCTTGTCAGGTGAGGAACTCGAGTTAAAAAGGTCAAAAGGAGAATGCTTTTGGTGCACTGAAAAGTTCGTTCCAGGACACAAGTGCAAAAAGAAACAACTTTTTGTGATTAATGTGGAAGGCGATGAGGAGACTGAACAAGACGACAATGGTTAAGGATGGAATTGAAGAGCTTACTTTTTGAGGGCAAAAAGTAGGTTAAGGGGGGAGTACTGTTACGTATCTTATTTATTTTATATTTTAGTTTTATTATTATTGTTAAGTCAAGGGATTAGGATGTTATTTTGGTTTAGTTTGGGGGTGTCTTGTGTAAGTGTCTTGTTTATTTATTTGGTTTACGTATGGAATGGAAATCAGTCAGAATTTGAGTCAAA